>NW_028277113.1:4676538-4990192 GCF_059951505.1 Python bivittatus
ATTTCCATACCACCCCAGGAGTTCACTCCGATCGACCCCACATATGTGGATCTCAAGCACATTGCTTTGCTTAAAAACAAAGCTGTGTTATATGTTATTTTTCGGTTTTGACCACACATAAAATATGTTGTTCTAATATGTGAATCCCAATGGGTCGTTCGTTTAAGTTGCAAGTCTCTCACTGTCTTATACAAGTTACAGTTGACTAGTATATGTGCTATATCCTCAATTTCGGGTGCTCCACATATACAAGTGCATTCATTATAAGGGATCCTGTTAAATCTCCCATATCAGGCCATAGTATCAAGTTGATCAAATCTAGCTCATGTGAATGCCTCCCTAAGTTGTTTTGGCATTTGTATTTTTAAATAATGTTCAGTTTGAAATGGGCATTTATAACAGCTCAGCCATTTCAAATTGCCAACCTTACTAAGAGTGGCTATATCTTTTTGCGCTTCAATATCCAAGATTCTTTGTTCAGCACTCTTTTTAGCTTGATCCCCAGGAGCATCGGAGACTGGGAGACCACATTTCCTTATATAATTTATCAGTTGTGTGATCCAAGAGGTCTGTCATTGGGATTTTATCTGTTCTAATAAACACAATCTTGGAAATCTAACAGATTCCATTTCATTAATTTTACACCAATAATTATATGCTCTAATTTTAGTTTGTGAATAGATTGTGTAAATTCCCAGTTCAGCTCTAACAGCGGCAGCTGAAGTCCTTTTATCTAAACCCAGGATGCTTCTCAGATTCTGTGATTGTGTTTGTTCTATTATTGTTGTAGAATCTAAGCCTCAAACTTCTGCTGCATATAAAAGCATAGGAATGACCTTAGCTTTATATACTTTAATTATTGGGGCCAAGGAGCCTGGATAGCTGTGAGTTTTTAATTTAAGTAGTAGATTCATACGTGCCCTTGCTCTAAACGAGCTCCTTTGATGATGGCAAACCCAAGATCCAGTCTCAGAAAACAGTTACCCCAAGGTAAGGAAAGGCTTTCACTTGTTCTGTTACTTCGCCATCTAATTGCCATCTATGTATGTCTCTGCTGAACTTTTCCAAATACCATAATTTTTTATTTTGATTTATTCATGATTAGACAATTATCCTGACAATAGGAGCTAAGTCTTCTTAACCTGTGAAGTCCCACTTGCGAATAAGATAATAATATCATATCATCAGCATATAACAAGGTGTTACAATATGTATTTAGGACTTTAGGCATATGTACTGGGGGCTCCTTCATTACTCCCAGCAGGTTGTTGATATAAAGACTAAATAACAATGGTGCTAATATGCACCCTTGTCTTACCCCTTTATATGTATTGATCCTGTTTGTCATAGCTCTGTTTACCCCAAACTGCACTCTCAAACAAGTGCTTGTGTATACAGCTTTAATCAATACCAACAATTTGTGTTCAGTTTTGAGGGCAATCAATTTACTCCATAGTAATTCTCTATTCACCATATCAAACACTGCAGTAAAGTCAATAAAGGCAGCATACAAATGTCCTCTTACCGGCATATTTGGCGATCAGGTGATTTAAAACGAAACAATTATCGATGGTAGATTGGTTCTGCCTAAAACCTGCTTGTTCTTCTGCCAGGATACCGTTTCATATACCCAGCTTTCAAGCCTACTCAAAAGTAATCTAGCATTTATATCATTTGAAGTGTTAGCCTTTGAGTGAAAAATCTAACAAGTTTCATGTGGAATGAAAATATCTATGGCTAATTATCAAACATAATTTCAAACGCTGGGGAAAGTTGAGGTAAACTTTTCCTGCAATATCATTTACAACAAGCACACAGATAGTCATCTATTTATTGGTAATGAAAGTTTGCATGTCACTCTTTCATACTAAATTAACAAGATAAAAAGGCTACCTGCCCCCCCCTTTTTTTAAGAAGGAAAATGAAAATAGAGAATAAACCAAACCTATCTCAGTAGTTTCACAACTGAATGAAACTGCACTGTTGCAAATGTTTAACAATGTGCAGCAAAACAAGGCAATCTTGTTCATAGGGTGCTCAAAGATTTCATAGAATTCTTTCATAGAATGATTTCATAGAGTTGCCAGATGCTATTTAGGCCATTCCTGCTCAGGGCAGGAATCCAAATTAAAGCATTCATAACAGTCAGCTGTTCATGCTCTGCTTAAATATATTCTGTGAAAGGGAGCTCACTATCTACCCCACCACTGTTGAACTTCTTCTTACATTTTTTCTTAGCCAGAATTAATTTCCCAGTAACTTTAAGACCATGATCATGTGTCCTGTTTTTTTGGAATGATGAAATAGGTCTTGGTTGTGTCTCTTGATAAACCTTCAAGTGTATCATATACAACTCTTAATTGGTTTTTCTCAGGACTAAACATACCAGTTCCATTAGTCTGTCCTCATCAGACATAGTTTCTACCTTCTGAATCTCCTTCTTACTGTTTTCTAAATCTTTCTTAAAATGTGATGTCCCAGACTGTATATAAAACTTGATCTATAGTCTGATCAATGCAGAATTGTAGAACTGCTACTCCCCTTTCTTTGGAAACTATTTATATTGATGCAACCCAAATTTGTGTTTGCTTTTTTAACATCTATGTTAAATATTTTAAATATGTTTATGTTTAAATATTAACTTTTAAATAAGTTAATGAACAAAATGTTAACCATAAGGGATTTTAATGTCAGTGCTAAGGTACTCTTACTAGATGTTGTTGATTACAATAACAGTTATTGACCTGTTTCAGACCATAAGGCTTTCATGGCTAAAGAGAAAACTGGATTGGTTGCTTTCTTTTGTATAGGATGATTTTGATCTGAATTACTTAAAAGGCTTGACTATTCCTTTGAAAATGCTACTTGCTCAAGTTTAGATTACCAGAACTCCTAAGTATTTGCAAGGATAATTGACAGTAAAATGACCTGCTCTCAGAGGCTTATGGGACTAGATGGAATTTTAATGAATTTAGGGAAAGAGTCCTGATACCATGGCTTGCAGTCCTACTAGGTCTTTTTGTTATTATTTGGAATTGGGAGATGACTTAGGCTATCGACACAAACAGCCTGAATTCTTTCTGCAGTCTGAGCCAAACCAGCTCCTTTTTTTTTTTTCTCCCCTTGGGGAGTTGATTGTACTGAAATTGTTATGGAGAGGTCAAGAGCAATTGGGACAAATTAATTATGAATCCAAGGCTAATCCAATAACTTAATCTTGAAATCATACTAAAGTATCTAACCTTCCTGCCACTGTTGTATTTATACAATATTAACAGAGCACTTTTGGGTCCATACTGTATATGGTAAAAAAGACTCCACGTGTCATAAGTTTATGAGACAAACTGGCCAAGTTCACACATTTTAATTTCATTGCATTTCTCACTTTTAAGAGAATATTGTAAGTATTTTATGCACATTTTTGCAGTTTTGTCTAAGGTAATCTGTTTGACATGCTACTTGTGTTAATATTCAGATTTTGTGTTCACAGATTTTTTTTCTTATGATTTGTTTGACTGGGGAGTTGCTAAATAGCTCTGATTTACAAATTGATTTGGGAAGTACACATTAAAATGCAACACCCCTGCCCCCAGAAACATACATACACATACCTTCCTATCTAAGTCAGTAGTAGACTTACTATCTTTCTTGAGAAGGTGATTAATGATTCTCAGAGGGAAGAAGATACACTATAGGTGAACAAATCTGTCAGTTTGGTTTTCTCTCAGTTGTACTAGAAGTTGTACTCTGAAAGCTACCTCAGGGGGTACACACAGGTTTCAGAGAACCTTCTTTGATTATAGAAATGAATTAGGACATTCAGGGGCACCTGTAGGGGGTCAAACAAGGCAATCCGGTGTTGTGACTGCCCAGTTAAAGCCCTACCACTTTTATATGCAAAAAGGGCAGGGTTCCAATTTTGTGGTCATGGCTGTCATCTTGATTTTTTGAATGCCTGCCCCCACCCCATGGTTGCTCCTGTCAACATTACAGCCTGCAGACAATGTGGATTGATCAAGCCTGATTTAAATAGTAATCTTTTGCTTTTCACTGAATCTCAGTGGCCATTGTATGGTAGCTCTTTCAACGCTGAACTTTCACTTTTTAAATTCTTCTTTTGGCTAGTCAGAGTAGTAAACAATACTTTTAATCAAGGGTTCTGCAATGACATGGAATATTGCTACTGATACAGCTGCCTGTGACAATAATTCCTTCTTTGTGGCCAGAGAAAGCAATCCAGGTTTTCTTGTAAAACTGCCAAAGAGGGAAATCTATTTGATCCAGAAGGCATGTAAAAAGAGATTCTCTAAATTAAGAAAATGGCATATCTGAAGTAGAAATAGTGATATGTAGAGAAATGTGTGCAATTCTTTATGAAAGCAGCCATACTCCTGACATTCTCTAATGGCAACTCTTACATTCATTGTTCTAAAGTCAGTTTTATTGCTGTTGTTAAGAGGTAGGAAATGCTCCTAGCATGACAATTTTCAATGGTCAGTGCCTCTTACATTCTGTGATCATACGTCAAAGTCTTTTTGTTACACTCCAATACATTTTTTTCCAGTCAAGTGAAGAAGAAATAGAATGACATGGTCTTATGCCAACGCACTTTCTTCATACTATCCTTGAATATGTGCTTGGAACAAAAATCCTTGGAAAGATCATCAGCCTTGTAGAGTCCCCCACTTAAATTGATGCTCATGATTTAAAGCAATTGTTCAGGCTTTTACCCACAGGACATCATCTCTTTGGCTCAAAATGGATAAGTACTAGGAAGAGAAGTAGACTAGGTTCCCCTCATTTTCCAGAAGATTGGAAAGCTTTGTCCTATACAATTAAACAAGTATCAGTTGATGAAAGTTTGCACAAGCTTATTTGCTTAGAACTATAGTGTGGCATGATGTTCCAGTATATGCATGTATATACATTCAGCCCTCAGATAAGACCCTCCATTTAACTATTTTAAATACAATGGATTCATGTTTCCTATTTAATAGGCTAACACCCATTAAATCTGTCCATCAAATCAAAATTAAAGAGTCTGTCCATTAAATCAAAGTTTTATTGCAAATGACACCATTTATGTTAATTCCAAAGTTACAGAAATGACATAAAGAGATGCAACTTATGTAAATTTATATTTAGCTAATATTCAGATTTAAGAAATATCCCTGAATCCAAATGGTCCATTAAACTGAAGTTTTACTATAACATTATTTTGTTGGGTGATAGAGCAAGTATCCTGACTAGATATCATCATAGTTATCACAAGGAAAAAAGAAAGAGCAATCTCCTTTACATTTCATTGGAAAGATAACTTGCAGAAACTAAGACTCCATGTGACAACAATAATTTTTAACTCTTGCTAAACAAATCTGCTTGTCATCCACCACACAGTATTGTGATTTGTGTGATGTACAAAATAACCGTTGGTACTATAGCTATCCAATCTATTAATGGCATTGTGTGTGCAATGCCATAGTCCAATCTACTGATCCAATAAGAAAAGTTTAAAACATATGGTGGATGTCCTTTCAGTTAATAAATTTGAACTGATTAACTGTAAACTAATGCAGTATACCTACAAAGATCAGAATCATGCAAGCTGTGGTATTCCCTGTGACACTCTACGGAAGCAAAAGTTATACTTTAAAGAAGCAGGATATGAAAAGTATTGCTGCCTTTGAATGTAGCTGTTGGAGAAGACTCCTGAGAATACCATGGACACCCAAGAAAATAAACTGATGGCTCATTGAACAAATCAACTGAGAGTTCTCACTCAAGGCACAAATGACCAGGCTCAAATTATTCTATTTCAGACATATTGTGCAAAGACCCAGCTCTATAGAAAAAGCTCTAATGCTGGAAAGGTGGAAAGAAACAGAAGAAGAGGACAACCAGCAGCAATGTGGATGGACTCAGTTACGGTGGCGATGAGTGCACCATTCAGAGACTTGAAAGAACACATTAGGGATAAATCATCATGAAGAAAATCAATGTGATTGCTAGGAGTCAAAAATGTTTTGATGGCACATAATCAATCAAATTATTGCAGACACTGACCTGTTTCCAAAAATTCCCATTTGTGTCACACTTGTACTTTAGGGTAGTGGTTCCCAACCTGGGCAATAACTTTCAGATGTTCAGGACTTCCTAAAATGCCCAAGCTAGCATGGCCATGGCTGAGAATTCTGAGAGCTGAAGTCTAGAAGTGGTTCAGGTTGGTAACAGTGCACTAAAGGCAGAGCACACAACTAAAGAACGGGGATGGGGCTGAAATTTGTTGAATGAAACCAATTTCTCACTTGTTTTACACTTCTCTGAATGCTGTGATGCCATTTTCTTGTCAAAAACTACATATTTTAGTAAACCTTGTATGCAGAAGTGGATATATTCATGAAAATGGCTTACAGAAGGTATATATGAGAGCACAGCGATTGCAAAATGTACAAAAACAGCATAGAAAATAACATTTCTTATGCAAGATTTTTTAATCAGGTTTTAAAACATATTAATGTACCCATATGGAACTGGGATTGAACATACTTTTGCTTGAAAACGATTGCAAGCTTTACTGAGAGAAAGAAGGAATATTTGTCTACTTAGAAAACAATAAGGAAAATGCTTTGTGCACATAAATCAAGACAACCCAATTATTTCTTCAAAATAGATAAACTACTGCTACTGATTCAGTGCCTTTATTTCTAGAGCACAAACATCTTGACATATAATGGAAGAGTTTGCCTTTGGCTATTAAAGTGACATTTTCAAGGGAAGCAGGAAAAGTAGTAACTGGGCACCATCCACATCCATTGTAGCCTTATAGTGTAGGATTTGAAAGTGATTATTTGTTCATTTGATAATGAAGCATGCTTGATAAATGCAAGTTGCTTTTCAGCCATATATGTCAACTCCTGCATCCCAAAAGGCTGAGGTGTTAGCTCAAAGGATTACTTAGCATTTGTGCAAAAGACACATTCATATATATTGCATTGATTTAATCATATACTTTCCAGAACTATAACTCAGGTTTGCCTTGACCTTTCCATCTCTGGCCAAAAATACTCACATCTGACTCATCTAAGCAGAATTAGCACAGGCCTTGTTCACCACATGGGTGCCTATTTTCTAATGATCTGCAGCTAAATATAAACTGCCTCAACTGGGGAAAATGTCCTGTCTTTTGCCAGATGATATGAAAGTTCAGAATGCAATACATGCTGTGTAAATAAATGCCTTACACTTGCAAATCTTCACTTGGATGAGCTTACATGTGTGAATTTACACTAAGGCAAATGATGGGAAAGCTATGAGTAAAAGATGTTCATCTAATGAGATGAAGATTAACTAACAGATGTATATATTTATACATCTGTTTGGATTGTTTATGGTTGCCAGAAGTACACTTGGAAATCTTCCTTACTGAATATTCTTCAGTCAGTATTTAGCCTCAAGAATTCAATTTATACAGAGAGTAGAAATTTAGGCATGGCATAAATCACTCAGTAGGTTCATATTACAAATTTCAAAAAGTCCAGTTTGACTAGGATGGGGAAAAAAAAAAGTAAAATAAGACATTTGAAAGAGACTAAAGGAGCTATAGCAATCTATAAAGGAGGAAATTGGCTATGGAAAGAAGCATAGCTCTGCTTTGAAATATATCCATTGGTTCTGCTTAACTGTCCAGACTTCAAAGGAAAAAAATATCACATGAATTCCCAGGGCTGAATTCTGTTCATCAAGATGACAGTAGCTGTTTGGCTGCTCATGTAGAACTCTCCCCACTTCTCCACAAATACAATCCTTTTTATTACTCTAATGAAAGTACTACTAGCCTCAGGTATAATTCCAAGGAAGTAGACCTAGGATGATGGGTTTACTAACAGAGACTGAATATATTGGTATTTCTCTAGTGGTCAGTTGAATAAAAATCAGTGGAATTTACTTCTGAGTAGACATGCAGAGGATTGCAGTGTTAGAAGTATTTCCACATACACAAAAAGCACATGGTAAAACTTGAAATATATTTGGTATTAACTTTCATGTGTCGAGTCTACAGGGTCATGAGTTGGAATATGTTTGTTGGATTTCAGAGAAAAGATCCACACTTCAGTAGGCTGACTGCAAAGTGAAAACTTGCAGATAAGAAAGCATATCACAAAATGTCAAACGCTTCTTATTTGATCGATCATAATTCTGTGAGAGGTCTTGACCTTGACTTTTCTTGACTGGAGTGCATTTCAAACATCATTATGGAACCTTATTTCTGAAATGAGCAATGTTGTCCCTTGGATACATAGGAGTTTTGTATTTTCATTACTTTGTAGTGAAATTGGCATTCCTTCCTTCCAACCGAATTCTCAGATTATTGCAATCAATTTGGGATACTGTTCACGCATTATTATCCCTTTTTTTAAAGTATAAAGGGATTTTATAAAAGAAATTGTATTGGTGGTAATAGCAGCAATGAAATCAACTACCTGCTGATCACAGTGTCTGGGTTCTCACATCACACTCAGCTATGATACAGCTGTTTTGGCTTTGATTTACCGTCCTGTGTGGATTCAGGCATGCTGGTTTGTAAAGCATGATTCATGGCATAGCGTGTTATAGTACCTCAGCCAGTTATTGTTTATTCAGTTAACCATATTTGAATAAACCATGGTTTAGTGCAATGTGTGGATTATGCCAGGGTCAGGATAGTAAGATCTGACCCTCATACACTGAAATACTCCATTCCTACAGCTTCTGCTTGCCTTTGGATGAGTTAATCAGATATTAGTGACAGGCAGGATAAGAAAAAAATCCTAGCTAGAATAGGAAGAATACCAAAATATCAGATTGAACGAGAGGGAAGAATCAGGATTCTATGAGCCCAGAAACAAATTGATGCTTAACAGTAGTACTAGGCGTTATCATTAGTATATTGCTCCAATGTTGATTGCCAAAATAGATAATTCATATTCTGGAAATTGCTGGATATGCAATAATAGGGTTGGATTTTTTTCCTTTTTTCTCCCCCCCCCCGAATTCTTGGTGGCAATGTCATAAAGGTCAACAATTCTGGAAGATGAATGAATGAATGAATGAATGAATGAATGAATGAATGAATGAATGAATGAAATACTTATGAAATACTTAATGTAGAGAATGTAAAGACTGAAATACTTAAATACTTATTTTTCTTTCCTGCCATCTCTTTTTCTGCTAAGTATCACTAAACCTATTATGGGTAGAGCTGGTTTTATATATAAGTGCTGGCAGGATAATTTACACTCCTTATGTGAAATCATACATAATTCCTTCTTAGGAGAATGGCAGACTGAGTTGCAGGAGTATACATCAATGTCAAAAGTAACTTTGTATTTAAAAAGCAAGTCTGATAAAGAATTTAATTTAACTTGGGACTTCCAGTGAGGATTCATGGTGAACTAAATGTCTCCAAAGGAGTAGAGATGGCATTGCGGCGAGATGGGCAGCCAGATGGCAATTTCTGGCCAGCCAACCTTCTCGGATAAAGGAGAGATTGTGAGATTATGCACTTGCACTCTGGACAGCTGCTCCTCATGAGTAAACTGCAGGAACTGAGGTTTCTGCAGTTGGCTCATGAGCTGTGTGGCTGGGATCAAGCAATATCCACCAAGCTTACAGCCACAGTGTAGCCTTATAGACACAAAGTTCTGTTGAGCCTTATTTCTTAATCACTTTTGAAAATGGCTTCTTAACTGCTTTTCAGCTTTTAAAAACCTTCTGATGGACAAATCTTATAACATGCACTTGGTGAGTTTCCTTTAATCCTTAACAAAGTAAGTTTCTTTGTCAAATCCTTAACTTAAAGGTAAGTTAAAGGACATAAAAATAATCTCTCTCTCTCCCTCTCTCTCTGTTGAATAAACAGCAAAGGGGTGATTAGAATGTTGATTTTGGAAAGTTATAAACAGACTAAGGATCCAGACAGATGTGAATTAAGATTTTGAAATTAATCATAAGAATCTTTCCTTGAGGAAAATGCTGTTATTCTGAATTCTTAAAAGAAAATATGAAAGGATGGGAATTTGAATGTTGGACACTAAAGAGAAGCAGGAGGAACTAAAGATTGCAATTACAAAAGTTAAATTTTACTTACTAACACAGAATGGAGCAAATTACTTTAATATTGGACATATTGGGGGATATTTGTGAGCAATGGACCCAGAAGTTAATTTTAAGAGTGTCTGCCTCTATAGATTTTAAAAGATGGTTTGGAAGAGAAACAAGCTTTACTGGACAAGACTGAGACTGATCTGAAAGTGGATTTAAAAATGACAGGCTACAAAAATGATATGGAAAAAGATGTTACACTGGATATATAAATGAAACCGGCTGATGTCTTAATAATTAAAATGGATATACAAATAAAAAAACCTGGATAACTTTCTTATCTTTTATTCTTTTATTTTTGTAGTTTGTATTAGTTTTTATCTGTATAATTGTAATGTTATATATACACACACACACACACACACACACACACATATACATATACATATACACATACATACACACACACACACACACACACAATCTTGACACTTTGCCACCTTATTGCCATGACGTAGTTCCAAACGAGCCCTTGCTCATGTTGAGTTATATTTGTTTCTTGCCTTTTACCAGGAAATCCTTTGTACTGGTAGACAAGAAGATGCCTTCACCACATCTGTTTTCCAGAGATCAACAAGGCATTCTACTGAACTGCCAGCCAGCTTGTTGGGAAATTCCCCAGAAGCCCTTTGGGACCTGGCAACAAGCAGAGAATTGCATTGAGTGACCTCTGAGGTACCTTCTGATGCGATGACTCTTCTGAGATTCTATCAGTGCTCAAAAGAGTTAAGGGGAAAATGAAACTCTTAAATTTGTGCTTTAAGTATATTGAATTAAATACAAATGGTTCCTTAAAAATAACTCAAAATACAATTAAAATAGCAGATAATCAGGGAAAGTTAGAAATGTAAAATCGATCCTTGGATAATGAAAATCCACTTCACTGAATTCAGCTGGTATCAGAAAGACATGGGATTTGCGCTAGATAATGCTGTTGAGGAGAGCATTGTACAGATGGGATATCAGAATTTAAAAGATCCTTTCTTCAATCAATACTCATCTAAACTCTAAAAGTGGAGAACTTTCTATATTGTTGCCTGTAGATCTTACAAGACTTGCTGATAAAACAGTAGATATGAGCTCAGCTATTAGTGAATCAGTTTTTGCAAAATTTACTATCATTAACCTACAAATAATTTGATCTCTGCCAAGAGCTCTTCACATCTGACAGCTCATTTTTACCAGATGCATTTCAAATAGCTTGTATACAAGGCCTCTTGATACTGCAAATTTATTTGTCAGATTTTTTTTTTTTTTTAGGTGCCAGCATTGTTTATGACTCTACCAATGAAGATTAAACTGTTCACATGAAAGACAGAGTTAGAAGTTCAGATTTCAAAGTGAGCATGAAGTCAACTTTAAAATCTGGTTATTATTAGCATTCTAAAATACTGAAATAGTCTGGATTATGGGCCCCAAATCATTGTATTATAGGTAAGATCAGCACATGTATACCTGAAATATAGCTTTGCTTTTGAACATTACTAGGTACTTCTCTTCTAAAGAGATTGCTTTTGTTCTATTAAGGTCACAACTGAAAAAGCACTGGGAACATTATAGAAAATAAAAACAATAGCTTATCAAAACAACAACAGCTTTCTCTCTCTGAAATAAGCTGTTCTCAAACCTCAGTAGAATGCAATATTGTACAGAACCAGCTTTTGTCAAGAACAAGTATGCCATTTTAAAATAATGACTATAGACTGTTGCAATTTGGTCTAATGTGGCACTTTTGAAGAGTGGTCTGAGCACAGAAAAGCCCACTATATATGTAAATTTCTTGATGTCTCATAAAATGGGGAAATCTTGTGTATGCTTCAGCAGTGGGTGCATGTGTGTGTGTATGTATATGTGTGTGTATGTATGTGTGTGTATACACATACGCACACACATACACATATACACCATTGCATAGCACGAAAACAGAGAAGAACCAATACTACCCCAGAATGGTTTGTCATTATGACATCCATCTACTAGTGGAAGCCCATAAGAGACTCTTATACTTGAAACTGCTTAGTGCTGATTTTTCTTGATGAATGAGTGTTATGCGCTCTGAATCGAAGCTGAATGGTACAGCTGAAAACACCAGAAGTGACACTAGTGTTCATGCAAGGTAATTCCCAAGAAAGATGATCCACTTTCACAATGCCTGACCATTAAGATATCACCCGACATGTTTCGGTTTTGGTTTTTGCTTTATCGAAATAAACACTTCAATTTGTACCTTCATTTTCATGGTAGAGAAGATGCCTTTTGTGCAGCTACAGGTAAAACAGTGCCAATAATTCATTATTAATGTATTTTAAAGGGATTTTAAAGAAACCGGGGGTGGGGGTGGGGGTGGGACTGTTTATTGTCTTAAACTTTAGATGCAATTGTTCCTACAGAATCCCTTCTCAGGAGGAAAAAAAAAAAGAGTGATTCTCACAAGGATCCAAGTAGAGGTATTAATGGCAGTGTGGAGGGAGTTTCAATTGGGGCAAAGCTCTGCCTTATTTGTATGTGTGCTGTGACACTTCATGCATGAAAAGGGTGGAGCTTATTCCAAGACATTGCAATAATGCTTTCATCATTTTGATGAAAGTGATAGAGTCTCCAGGCAGCTCTGATCCTCAGGTTGCCCAGCTCATGTCAAACAAAGATAAATGTCAGACTCCCTTTTCAGATGGTGGGCACCAATGTGTGACATTATACATTGTCTCAGTGGATGGGAGCATCAGGCTGACCTTGTCTGGGCATAAAAGCAAAGCAGAGTTGGACTTATTAATATTTGGATAGGAGACCTCTATGAATACCAGAACTGTATACTACATTGAGAAGTAAAAAAAAAAACTGTTTTGGAAGAAAGCAATGTGATGGGGGTGGGGGTGGGGTGGAGATCAGTAGCCAGGATGATGCCTACTAAATATTTCGGATCCCTTGGTGTATATGTGTGGAAACTTAAAGGGACATTCTTTATCTACCTTGAAAGTTGTAATGGCAGAAGAGAGTACAAGCAACTTAGATATTAATTAACTATTAACCTTAAGCCTCCCACCCAGTCCCTCGTCATAACCCAAATGTAGATGTAACATACAGCAGCTAAATATATTCCTTCCCCCTTTTTCCTTCCTCCCTCCCTCCCTCCCTCCCTTCCTTCCCAAAATCCCCCAAAGAAAAGACAACAAATACTACTTCTCACTAATTTTGTCCTGGTCTGTAGCCAACATGCATAAACTGCTGAACCACTCAGTAACTAGAATGCTCTCAGCGAACAGATGAGTGTCTGCAAGATCGTAGCCTACACAGTAAATACCTATCTGGAACATAATAATTGGGATTTTTTTGTATGATTCAACTGCTAAAATGCTTTATTCCAACTAGATTATAGCCTGATTTTAGTCACTGCTGTATTGCTTCCCCACTTAGTTTGAAATTCTGTTAATTTATGTAGCATTTCCTCAATAAATCTGTGTGGTAAGATTGGAGCTTTAAAAACAAAAACAAAAACAAAAAACAGAGAACATCTCCACAATATTTAAATATTCTTTTGTTATGACTGAAAGAAAATCAACACAGCAGAAAAGTCCTTTTTTTTAAATTGGATTTTCTCCTAAAAGCTATTGATATGTTGTGATGCTTCAGCTATTATCCCCAAACTGCAAACGCATTATTAGCACCCAATTAAAGTATAAAAAGAAGTGATTTTTGAAGTGTCTGTTTATAAGCAAATAAAATGACAAATATATAATGTAAAACAGGATTATTCTCCCTGGTTGAAATCAGATTAATTAGCCTTTTTTATTCCATTATATGAGGTTGTAGGGCTAATTCTAACTTTATATTTGAGGATAAATATCCAAATACAACATGCATTCCCAGAAGTAAGCTTCATTGAGTTCAACAGATTTTATGTCAGGTAAATATTTAAAATTATTTCCTTCATGTCGGTAAATTTTACACTTTGTGTATGTTCTGAAATGATGAGTTACTATTGATATACTATTGAACAAAGAAGAGAAAAGAAAAAAAAGATGTATATATACTGTATATGTGTGTGTGTGTGTGTGTGTGTGTGTGTGTGTCTTTACACAGAGATGATATAGATATAGATATAGATATAGATATAGATATAGATATAGATATAGATATAGATATAAAGCTGTGTAAAGATATATGAGTGAAATTTGCTGAAGTCCTTTATATACATGTTCTTTGTAACAAGGATAGAATTTAGGGAACTTTAGTTAAGCCTGGATTTGAAATATCTTTTCTCTTAGCCCATGACTGTCTTAAGTATGAAAAAGCTAATTTCCCTGGAGAAACTAGTAAGTGTTATAGTTGCATAAGTAACTTATAGTAAGTTAACCTCTCTTGTACTTTCAGAGGGGCAATTTTAATAACCATTAAAGTGAATAGAAGGGATAATAGAGAGATAATGAGACAAAATTGAGAACTTTTGAAAAGGAGGCTAATCAAAGTTCTCCTAAAATAGCTGGTAGAGTAAGTACATTTGAAACTCTGAGTCATTTACTAACCAATTAAGAGGATAATTGGTGCTTTCAAAGACTGGAAAGTTGAATTTAAGGTAAACATCATCCCATCTCTGCCAAAAGTTTGTATCAAGTGTGTACCACCTAGCATAGCTTTTGTACTTCCATAGTTAAGAGGATACAGATATTTGAAATCAGGTCTTAGAAGAAACATCTAAAACTCCCCACTGTTGCTATATTCATGCCAAATCTATATTTTATTAGCATTATCATTTTGTTCTATCAAACTAGGTTGATCATGTTAATTTGTACATATTTACATATTGATGAAAGTGTACCCATAATTTAATTTAACTTAACCATAACTTCCTCATGAGATGGGTGGTGTCTAAATTTGAAATATAAATAAATAGATAAATAGATAAATAAATGAATAGATTTTTGAAGAGTCCCAGGCAATAATTCCAAACACTTCCTCTTTTCTATTGTGTTGTTATATTGTATGGAAAATAATTTCCAGATCAATGCAAATTAGTGGATTATTAACAAGCCATAGACCTTCTATCTATTGCTTCAGGAAATGGAGAAGGAGTTAAAGGTTCTCCTTCATCCTCATTACTAATTCCACCAGGGGCCCCAAGGTTGATGTATTAAAGAAAAATGAGACACCATCAAAAGCCCCTATTATCTGATGTCATTTCTACAACTATTCTTTCTTTGTTGCCACTGCCAACTATATATCAGTGATCAGGTTAGGGCTATCATAGAGTATATGGATGGCAAAAATCCAGTTGCTGCCCCCTAGTGATTGCCTGGTATTGTACTCTTTAGATATGATAGCCTTGCTCAAATTTTCAGACAGGTGTAATGAGCAGCAAAATGCTGAAATTGTTTTCCCTGCTGTGTCTTATGTGAACTTCTAGTTTGCTTACACCTGCTAATGACCGTTGCTGGTTGGAATGGAAGCTTGGAAACAGAATAGTTGTCTTGGCCCCGGGACAACTTTCCCTAAACCAGGATTATCCTGGAAAAAATCACGTCTACTTATCTTACATAAAATCCAGGTTTTCTATCCCTTCCCTCCTCCAAAAATTGGCCAGTAACATGGAAAGATTTGAAGCAGATTCTTAGAATGGAGGCTAAACATTTTAGGAAGCTTTCCTTAATCTCATTAAAACTGCTATTCGCTTTCCTTGAAATTCTGTAGAAGTTTCTCCTAAGCAAGAAACTTCAACTCCCTGATCATTATTTCACTTCAATTAGGAGGATTTGTGGGGAGAACATTTGTAGGGAGGAAGGATAATTTTTGAGAAAATAAACTTTTTGGAGAAAGATTGTAGTATGTTGCTGTGTTTGTTCCAATGCCAGTCTGCATTCACAAGAATGAAAGCCAGCTTCAAAGATTGAGAATACACCTTCCTTTCTTTCAAACAGAATGAGCATTGGGGAATGTATAATGTTTGTCATGGAAAGCCAACACTGATGCCCCACTATCTCCTGGATAAGGGGAAAAATCTTTTTTGTTTGTTTTAAAAATTAGATACAGAACTCTGGGGAAATAGAACAAGACGTTGCTATGCCTAAACTGGAAAAATAAATTGAGACATTTATCTCCCCAACAGTTTTGATTAGTGGCTGGAATAATACCTACAGGATTGGATGAGATCCAGGGAAATGAAGCAGAAGACAGCTTTGGGATTCAGATTGTCTCTGAATCTGAAGGAATAGGTAAATGTTTTAGGCAGAATAATGCATTAAGTTATAATGTATTTTCACTGTGTGTGCTTGAATTGAATATTCTTTATATTTTTGTATAAATTCAGTGACTGTATATACTTCAATCTTCTATGCATATATCAGGTTTTGTGCATGAGATCCTTCCTGTCTCTCAAATCTCTTGAGATCATTTTTTCCCCCTCCTCTGAAGCATTATTTGAGCTCTGAAAAACTCAGAGCTTGGGGAATGATCAGTGCTGTCTTGTGGTCTTTTAGGTTTTTTTTACTTTAACCAATTTGCTTCCTGCTGTATTTTGGATATTGGTCAGCTCCTTCAACTCTGTCCCTTCAGGTCTAGCTCTGTCAACTGTGCATATTAAAATTATAAGATTTTGCAGTTAAAAAGTGGTTATATAAAATATATACATATACTCTGCCTTTGTGTATGAGTATCTGTGTATGTGTGTGTGTACATGTGTGTGTTTTCCTTTATCTCTTGTGAGATTGGTTTATTTCCAGGAGGCAGGGCAGAGGAGAAGAGCTGATATCTCTAATCACATAATGGCCACCCTAGTGTAGTTTTGCCTCTGGATTATTAAACTAGAAAGTAGGCTGCAGACCAGTGCTGAAAGCACAAACAAGAAACTAGACTCCACCCTAAACCTCTAGCTTTTGTTGAGTAGTAACACAAATACTATACCTACTACAACCTAGGGTTTCAGTTTTAACATGGCTGAGATTTACTACTAGATCATAACCTGTGTTAGGTAAGTTGCAAAGATAGTGATGCCATAAAATATATTGTTTAAAAAAAAAATACAGAGCAGGATGTCAGTCTGGCATTTTGGCTACAACTGAGTTCTGAAAACATTGAAAATCATTGGTTGGTATGCATCACAGCCTTAGAAAACGACAAACCAGTTTAAAGCAAATACTTTCAAAAACTACTTTCAAGCTGTTGAAATGTCTGTGCACTAAGAAGTCACATCCTATACCTCAACAATTCTACAGGTGTAATCTCTGTATTACAAAGATACATTGTGTAACAGTTAGGAAAGGTGACAACTAGCAGAACTGATTTCTAGAACTTTGGAAGGATTTCTGGAAGATTAAATCGAACATTCAGTCCTGAACTTTTTCAAATGGAGGCAGAGGCTTACTTGATCTTACATAAGTAATTGTGTATTGCTGAAGTAATTCAGTCTGACTTGACAAGGAGATTCAGATTAAAGATTAAATTAACCATTCAAGGTAGGCAAGGCAAAGAAACAGGGACAGCAGAGGTTTCGGGAATGGTCTTTATTGTTGCAGGGCATAAAAATAGAATCTTCAAAGTCTGTCAGTTTCTCTCTATTATATCTTCTACCAAACAGAATCAAGAATGAGGTATTTTCCGAGTTTATTTCTCATACTTACTTTGTTCCCAGAATGGAGTAATCTTTTCTGAACCTTCTCCTCTATTGATGGTTTGTTCCTTCCTTCCCCCTTCCTAGGGCCAGGTTTACTGTCCATCACACAGTTTGAGATTGGAAGCAGTATTCTATCACAGTTTAGCATGAGGAAAAGCAAATGGTTGTATACTGGCCTGGGATTAAATTCCACTGAACCCAATTAAGCTTATTTCTGACTATATGTATTTAGGATTGCAATGTAAAGCAGCTAGTAACAAACTGGCTATCTTAAAATGGATTTAGGCTGCTATTTATCTTCTTCTCTTGGTGATTTTACTTTTCTCATCTAAAAAGCAGTTTGGCTTTTCTCAGATCCTGGAGGCATTGAGCAGCTCAGGAGCTAATAATCTTGGGAAATACTTTGATGTTCAGGAAGTAAAGAAGCTGCCACAAGAATATTATGGCTCTCATTTGCAAATAAATTAGCCAGAATATCCCTAAATAAAGACTAATGGAAACTTCAAAAACGAAGTATGTGCAGGTCATTTTCTAACATAACATAGGACAGGTTGTTGAATAAAAAAAAAATCTAAGTACTGAAAGGATTGGCTTTTTAAAATGTGATAATTCATCTTCCCAGGGGACTTCAAATCAGAGTTCTGCCAGAGAGGAAAGAGGGAACTAAATCTCAAGAAGAAAAACAGATGGCAAAGAAATCTAAAATCAATTTGGAATAATCTCCACCATATCCCCCCCCCAAAAGTATATTGAACAGCTGGTTGTTTGCACAATTATGAAATAAAAGTCCTCTTCAATAGGGGATGTCATTATAAGACACAAAGAAATATTAATCTGAGCACAGATCTAGGAGGATCATATTACCATATACTGGACAAAAGTATACCAAAAAAAAAAGAATATGGGTGTCTTCTTGAATCACAAGCTAAACATGAGTCAGTAATATAATGCAATTGCAAAACAAAGAAAATGCAATTCTGGGCTACATCAACAGAAGTGTAATGTCAGGCTCAAGAGAAGTAATTTCTCCTCTCTATTCTGTGTTGGTCTGAACAGATCAAATATTGCATCCAGCAATGAGCACTGCATTTAGGAAGGACATTGACAAACTGGAACATGTCCTCAAGAGCGCAACCAAGATGACAAGATTCCTGGAAGATAAAATGACGAATGGTTGGAGGCACTGGTTATGTTTAGATTGGAGAAGAAATGACTTCAGGGAGACATTATCATGGTCTTCAAGGATCTGATGGGCTGTCATGTAGAAGATGGGCTAGAATTGGTCAGAACAAAAACAGTGGGTTTAAATTACAAGGAAGTAGATTTTGCTTTGACATCAGGAAGAATGTTCTTAATGAGCTGATCAACAGTGGAACAGTATGCCATGAGAGGTGGTGGACTTTCCTACTTTGGAGATACTGAACAGGCTGGATGGCAACCTATACGGGATGCTGTAGTAGGGAAATACTGGGCAGAAGGTTAGCTAAGGTAATCTCTGAGGTCTCTTCCAATTCTTACATTCTTTGATTCTGTGATTTTATTTCATTTAGCATACAATAATGACAGAAGGATCCTGTTTAGATGAATATTAGCATCACAAGAAATTCCAAAAAAAGTAAACCTGATTAAACACACAACCAATGTGAAAACATAGTTTATGAAATCTGAGCTGTATAACCAGAGGGCAAACTATTGCAATATTGATTTGAAATATGTTCCTCATAACTTTTCTCTCCTACAGTAAGCTTCAGTCAGCTCCTTAGGCATTATGACTGAAGTACTGAGAGTAGGCATGTGACAAAAGAAGCGAAAACAGAAGCCAGCTGATTATTTGTCACTTCCAAATAGGTATATTTTCCTGTGGGGAATACTGTACATCCTAGACATTTACTGCTGACACATTAAGAGTTAAGAGGTGGGATGACTATTTCATTAAAGGATATTATCCAGTAAGAGTTGTGCATGTCACGGGAAGCTAACCAAATCTTACAGCTGTAACTGAATAGGCCACTGGGACTCACTGGTGATGTCACAGGTGTGCCAGGATTAGTTAGAAACCTGTAAGACCTTATGCCAAATATAGAAATAATTTATGAACTGAAACTGCATACATTTTAGTCACAAGGCAATTGGATCACAGACATGTGTCCTGTCCTCCCTTTTGCTATTCCCAATAAACTGTATAAGCAGGATATAGTAAGAAAAGCATTAATATCTTAATGGCTCAGTTTGTATTGAAGTTGCCCGTTGATGGAAGCAGAAGGCTCTGTCTTGTTTGTTGTAAGTTCTAAGATGGTCAAGAACTGAGATAAGAAATCAGCAGCTACAGTATTGCTTTTCCAGACCCAATGAAAGTTGTTAGAGTTGGCACCAAAGTTTGTAATTAGCCTATTTGATATAGTAATGCCTCCTGTTTACACTGCTTCTCTTTGTTTTGAATAAGTGCCATTTTCCTGGGAAGTTCTTCTGTTTAAAGTGTCTCATGAGTTGCACATGGATAATCAGCATTTAGCAGACCAGACATCCAAAGTCACATTCAATAATCAAAAAATGATGGTGCCCTCATTCATGACAATTTCAAGGGCACAATGCAGTTATGTGAATATACATAGGACCTTTAGCACACTTCCACCAACACTGCAAGACAGAGAGCAGTCAGAAAAATGAATGATTTCCCCAAAAGCTTGGTGAAAAAATCCTGTAAATAGCAAGTTGCTTCCAAAGCAAATCAAGGGGAGTTTGGCCATTGCTTTTATTTCTTTCACAGACATAGTATTCTTTAATATTTATGTATAATAAAATTCTGTCCTAGAAGATACAGAATAATAATAATAGATACCTTTAACACATAAAACAAAAACATCTGCCTATCCCAGCTCCTTAGGAAGGACTTGATAGGTGGATAAAAATGCCAACCAGTCTAAACATCTGGCTGACTGTGTGACCCATCATCATCATCATCACCATCATCATCATCATCATATCTGCAAGCAAGAACTGATGGGACTACAAATAGACAAAGTAATACAAAATGAAGAAGCTAAAGTGCTCTGGGACTTTAGAATTCAAACGGGCAAGCACCTGCCACACAACACCCCAGACTTAACTGTTGTTGATAAGAAAGACAAAAAAAAGGCTGGATAGTAGATATTGCAATGCCTGGAGACAGCAGAATAGAAGAGAAAGAACTGGATAAAACCACAAAATACAAAGACCTGCCAATAGAAGTAGAAGAACTGTGGCAAAAGAAAGCAAAGATAGTACCAATAGTAATAGATGCCTTGGGTACAATTCCAAATCATCTGGAACACCACTTGAAGACCATCACCATTGACAAATTCACCATCAGTCACTTGCAAAAAGCAGCTTTACTTGGAATAGCTTACATCCTCTGATGATGCCTTTAACACCATTAAACAACATTACCTAACCCAGGTCCTTGTGAAGGACTCGATAGGTGGATAAAAATGCGAAGTCCAGTCTAAACTCTGGCTGACTGTGCAACCAACCATAACATAGTTATAGTGGTGTAATAATAAAATGTGTAACACACAATAAAATGCAAATAATTAGAACAATACTGAATAGATAGCAGTCCTGGTATCCTGGAATCTTTTTTTATCATCAGGCTGCTCTCTCAGGATCCCACATCTATCACCTTCTTTGGAAACCCCTTGCAAACCAAGCAAATTATAATAGGTTGCTCAATTGCTGAAGTAATAATGGAACTAAACTATCTTGGTATGCTGCTGTGGAAGGGGTAGAGCTACCCAGCCCAGCACAGTATGGTAAAAAATAAAGATGGTGGCCACAATGTTGCAATCCAAGCTCCATTGCTATGCATACAAATATGAGGAGAACTTCAATCACACACTGTAATGGTATGTGGGAAAGACCTTGGAGACAGACCGAAGAGATGCTGCCTCGGGAATGGTCAGATAAGAGATGGCATAGCCTGCAGCTGCATAGTGGGTGGGGCAAGAGTTCTCAGAAGGGACCTTCTCTAAATTCTCAGGCTGTAAATGTTACAGTGAGAGAATTGTCCTTTTAGACTTGCAAGATTCTGTTAATGTAGCTTTACAATAAAGTGTGATTAGTTCATCTGGTCATATTTCCTGTCTGGTCTACCTGGTAAGGCTGACACACCCTCATGACTGCCATCTTGGCTTTTTTTTATCATACCCTGTGAATATCCCTTCAGCCTCGGCTGCAATAATCCAGATACTAACTTTCTGCTATTTAGTGGTTGCTTGGACTTTACCAGCCCAGATAGGGTAGCCCTAGAAGTGCACTACTTTATTTAGGTAACCTTTTGTTATGGATGTTGGGAAAAGCCAAATATCAGGCACGATATGATGCAAAACTATTTTCTTTACAGACTAAGTAGAAAGCTGATTTATACAGAATATTACTTAGCATAGAAATATTGTTTGATATCCATTCCCTGTTGTTCCTGTTTATTTTTAAGATGGATGAATACTTAAATACTTACTGGTGTTCTTGTCATTTATGTTTCCAATTAATACTCATACACACTTGCACCCAGGATGGCTTTGGGGGAAGGAAAAACTGGAAAGCTGTGCTGTTTAGCTGCCATGAACTGATGTATTCTCCTATTGGTCTGTTCCTAAACTTTTGATTTGTTATATTTATTCACTTGCCTGCTTGTAATCAACCCCTGTTCTGTCTTTACTGATTGCACACCTAGGACGATACCATATTCTCTCTCCAACCAAGACAATGGTCCGATAAGAGAAATCTGAGTCCAAAGCAGGAATGTAATTTGAGAAAATAGAATAATAGAATAACTTTATTGTCATTCCACTATACACTATGCACCAAGTGCATAACAAAATGAAATTCTGTTGCAGTTGGCTCACAATTACAATCAGACACTAGAAGTATCATCAAGATACCATAATTACTATAAAATATACATTCTATACACATTCATTCAAGAATCTGATAGCCTGGGGAACAAAGCTATTTCCCAATCTGGCTGTTCTACATCGGATACAGCGGAACCTCTTCCCAGAAGGTAACAAAGAAAACAGTCCATGGTGAGGATGGGAGGCATCACTGATTATCTTTCGAGCTCTAGACAAACAGCGCACATATGTTGATTTTGGATGAGAGGCAGAGGGATCCCAATTATCTTCTCTGCTGCCCTTACTACCCTTTGCACCGACTTTCTGTCTGAGTCACTACAGCCTCCAAACCAGATGGAAATATAGTCAGTAAGTACACTCTCTATAGTGCCTCTGTAGAAAGTAAGAACAATGGAAGATGGGAGATGTACTTTCCTCATCCGGTGCAAAAAATGTAAACATTGCTGTGCTTGTTTTACCAAAAATGTAGTGTTAAGGGACCAAGTCAGACTATTCATTAACTGCACCCCTAGGAATCTCATGCTACTGACTGACTCCACAGCTATGTTATTAATAAAAAGTGGAGTGTGATTACACCGATTCTTCTTGAAATCTATAATAATCTCCTTTGTTTTTTCCACATTTAGGACCAAGCTGCTTTTCTTACACCACTCCACCAAGCCCTTCACCTCCTCTCTATAAGTCCACTCATTGTCATCCCCGATAAGACCCACCACCATTGTATCATACACATATTTCACAATGGAATTGGTGGTGAACCTGGCACAACAGTCATGGGTGATCAGGGTGAACAACAATGGGCTCAGGACACAGCCCTGTGGGGAGCCGATGCTCAGAGAGATAGAGCTAGAGATATTATTTCCAACTCGTACTGACTGAGACCTCTCAGTAAGGAAGTCAAGTAACCAATTACACAAGGGAGTACCCAGAGAACCCAGTTTGTCCACCAAATGCTGGGGAAAATTCATATTTTGAATGCTGAGCTGAAATCTACAAACAGCAATCGCACATAACTGTACTTCTGCTCAAGATGTACCAAATGAAGATCAGAAGAGATTGCATCCTCTATAGAGCGATTCCATCGATAAGCAAACTGAAGTGGATCAAACAAAGGAGGGAGTCTGGAAACAATGTAATCCTTCATCAGCCTCTCAAAACATTTCATCACAACAGGAGTGAGTGCTATCAGATGGTAATCATTGAGACACATGATCATAGATTTTTTAGGCACAGGTATAATAGTTGCAGTTTTAAAGCCTACCAGGACCACAGCCTGGTGCAAGGAAATATTAAATATGTCTGTGAGGACACTGGCCAACTGTTCAGCACAGTCCCTCAGTACCCGCCCTGGAATATTATCTGGGCCTGCTGCTTTCTGAATATTAGTTTTCCTCAGGGTCCTCCGAACATCAACTATATCAAGGGTAGGTGTCTGCTCATCAGGATGAGACACAGTCTTCGTCGCAGGAGTATTGTTAAATGCTTCAAACTACCAAAAAACCTATTAAGTTCATTAAGAAAATCTATATTCTCATCACATGATGTTGGAGTAATCTTATAATCTGTAATAGTCTGAATACCCTGCCACATATGCCTGGTATTTGTAGGATCATGAAAAAAATTCTGAACTTTCAGACCATAAGCCTGTTTTGCTGTTCTTATAGCCCAGTTTAGATCAGCTCTAGCTGTTCTAAAAGCCCCCATATCACCAGACTTAAAAGCAGCTTTCCTCGCTTTCAACTTCACATATACTTCGTGAGTCATCCAAGCTTTCTGATTCGTGCGTAAGATGATGTTTTTAGTAACACTGACATCCTCCATACACTTCTGAATATATGAATTCAGTTCAATTCAATTACAGATGAAACGTATTCTTCCACATTTGTATGTTGGTTATTCGTTGCAGCTTCCCTGAACATATCCCAGTCTGTACACTCAAAACAGCCTTGTAATGCTTCCATTGCTCCCTCAGGCCAAGCTCTCGCGCACTTCACAATTAGTTTTTCTCTAGTTAACAAAGGCCTATATGCTGGAATTAGCATTACAGTAAGATGGTCTGAGGAACTGAGATTGGGATGGGGAAAAGCTTTAAATGCATTCTTGATGTTAGAATAGGCTAAATCCAGTGTGTTTCTACTCCTGGTTGCAAAATCCACATATTGATGGAAATGAGGGAATACTGTTTTCAAATTAGCCTGATTAAAGTCTCCAAGTACAATAAACATACCCTCTGGGTGGAAAGTTTGCAAGTCACTGATAGTGTGATAAAGGACTTTCAAGATCTCCTTCGTATTGGCAGAGGGGGGTATATACACAGCTGTAATAATAATAATGGCGAATTCCATAGGCAGATAAAAATGTCTGCATCTAGCAGTCAACAACTCCCCATCAGGAGAACAATGTTGAAAGCATCTTTGAGTTGATGCACCATCTGATTGATATAGATGCATACTCCACCACCTTGAATTTTTCCACTCAGAGCAGGACTCCTATCCTGTCAGAACATTGATAACCCCTCCATGACAACAGCCTTCTTAGGAACAGATGACTTTAACCACATCTCCATCAGGACTATAACACAACAGTCTCTCACCTCACGCCTTGTTGTAAAATCCAACTTCAAATAATCCATTTTGTTCTCCAGAGAATGAATGTCAGTAAACAAAATGGATGGAAGTGGCACTCTATGTGGATTAACCTTCAGCTTTGCCATTAGTCCTCCCCAGCTTCTCTGCCTTCGCTTTCTATCACACTGCCTCCTCTGCCTCCTCCATCTCCTCGAAAAGCAGCCAATGCCGATGAAAGACCCCACAGTCCCGTAAGTCACCAGACCTTGCTGATGCAGCAAACCAAGGCAATGTAGTCTCCCCAAAACATCAGGACGCCCGTTGTACATCTGCAGTTCCAGTAAGTGCTGCCAGCCATATGTCAGTCTAACTGCACATCTTTGCTGCTCAACCACTAAGCTATTCAGAGCCAACACAGCTGCATCCAAACAAGGTGCCGGCATATACATTATCTCAGACGCAATACACATTATCTCATTATCTGAGTAAGCATCTCAGACTTGACCCTCTCTAGTTCTCTTGAATGTAAAGGCAGGGAGGGGAGAAGGGCATTCAAACTTGCAAGATTCTGTTACTGTAACTTTATAATAAAAGTAGTATTAGCATTTATAACTTTGGCTTCCTGGTCTGGACTACCACGTAGGGCTGACACCTTGTCCATGAGATACTTTACATTCTGTAAATCACATTATGGGGACGCGGTGGCGCAGCGGCTTAATGACGCTGAAAGTTGCCGGCCAGAAATGGTCGACGCTTCAGTGGTTCGAGTCCAGCCTTCGCGTTAACAGGGTGAGCTCCTGTTTCCTCCCCAGTTCCTGTCAAGCCAACAGTTCGAAAACTCACGTGAGTAGATAAATGGGTACTCTCACTCCGGTGGGAGGAAAAATGCTGGCGGTGCCTTGCAAAAAGGAGTCAGGAGCAGTTGCTGGTAAGTGTGAAAAACCGTGCGCGCCCAAAAAGGGTGCAAAGCAACAGAAACCCCACCTCCTGCGCTCGCCAGCTGGGCTCTGCTCTAGGAAGGAGGCACTGGCAAACCACTTCCGAAACACCTTGCCATGAAAACTGCAAAGGACTTGTCCAAAGCAGTCACTGCAGAGTCAGTAATGACTGAGCGCAGATTAAAAAAAAAAAAAAACTTTGGCTTCCTGGTCTGGACTACCACATAGGGCTGACACCTTGTCCATGAGATACTTTACATTCTGTAAATCATATTATACTCATATTTCATACAGTTCTTGACAACTTTCTCTCATCCTTCCCACTAATTTCGTTCTTATTCATTTTCCTGTTGTGCACTTCCTTGTGTGTGTGGTTTTTTTTTTTTTTGCCTTACTATGGTCATCTCAAATTTCCACTAATTCCTCATTCATATACTAAAATGGCTTTTGCCAAACCTGGCCTTTTGCCACAGCAGAATTTGTAAATTTGCATTTGTATAGGTGAATTTACAGACTTCTTTAAGTTGCCCCAAATTCTCAACACGTAGGCTGGCTTCCTAATGCAATTATTTACTAAACTGGGACAGAGAAGTTTCTTTTGAATCTCTTATCTTGTTTTAGAACATATATTTAGCTAAGTTCAATAACAAATGAAGGGTAGGTTTTGATATTTCAACAAGTAACATTTTTAATTGATTTTCTGCTAAATGCTTGCTGATTAGGATTGGTTTGGTATGTATATATGCATACAGCTGTATATGTATTTTTCAGTACATATTCTGCATATCATCCTTAGTGACTGATATGAAACTGTGTACAATGGCAACTGAAGCAGCTTATCAGATGAATTAATCAAAGTTTAATCATTTTTCAATTAACTCATGGGGAGATGGTGAGAGCCTAAAGAGACACTCCATCAGTTCTGTCACTTGCTCTGAAAAACAGTAATAAAGAAGTCAATTAGTTTAATCATCTGACTCTTGTAGTTGAGTTTCAGCAAAATAGATTCCTGAAATATTCATCTTTTTGGACCTCAGTAGAGTACAGACATCTGTGCATGCATTAATATCCTCCCCACCCCAACCCTACAAGATATTCTTGTTTTAGGATTAGTGCAGAAATGGCAAGCAATAGATAGAAATATGTAAAGAGGACTTACTAAGGTCCATCATAGGGGTGCACAACCTATGCTGTGAAGGCTATACACAGCTCCCAGAACATCTAAAAGTAGACTGCTAAAATTTGACAACACAGCAATGAAAAGAATGGTACAATTTTCCTCTTGTTGTAAAGCTCCCAAATGGAAAAGGTCACCTCCCTTATAATCAATGGGCCCATATTGTTTTCTTGGCAACAATATAGATGTATCTTGCTATTGCTTTCCACAGGATATTTTAAACATTCCCTATCTAATTCTGGATATTCTGGTAGTCTCTCATCCATGTTCTGACCAGCATTGATTTACTGAGTTTTTTCAAGATCAGCAAAAATTAACTAGCTATTGCTATCTGCTCTAGCATAATCCTTCCATTCCCTGCCATACTTTTCTTATGCTGTGAAATTTCAACCTTGCAGCCCTGTCTTTGGATCAACCAACAACCCAATCTTTCTATTCATCACTAGTGTGCTTCCCTAACATATTTTACTCCTATTGATAATGGCTTTGGAAGGGATCAGGAAGAGATAATCCTTATGAGCTGCTCCTTGGACTTCTTTAGGTTTAAGAGTCTATGGTTTAAATTTGGGGCCTTGCACATAAAGCATGTGTTATACCATTAAATTATGATCCCTCTTCAAGGGCATTGACTGGAAGTGAATGGCTAGATCATGTGTCAGCAAGCTTCCCTTTCTATAAGGAAAATTTCTATAAGTGATGTATATCTTGTCCTTAACACATACAGGCAGAAAGGTTATAGTCTATCATCTCTCTTTATCCAAGTACAAAAATTAGAATTAATTCTAGAAAGTAATTGCAAACAAGTTTCAATTTGGGGAATTAAACTCCTTGTTGTACAATCATTATGAAAACACACACACGCGGACACATAAATGATTCATATACTGCAGTCCCCTGTTGTTTCTGCAACACAACTGCTCTGCTTGTATTTTGCTTCTTTTTAAAAGTTTCAAACTTTTTAAATTTATAATGACATACTTGACCACCACACTCCAGGGCAAACATGTTCTGCTTTGGAAATAGTTCTTATTTCCTCTTTAATTGGCTCTTATGTGACACTTAAATTCACTGAATAACTGTGTTGACACTGATGACATATAAGATTAATATAGTTTCTAACAGCATCCTCTCTCTGTCTTCCTCTTCCTCTTCCCCTTCCTCTCCTTTTAAAAAGACCTTCTTGAATCAAGCTCAACTTCTTGGTGACTACATATAATTTTCTTGGTAACAGTATGGAAGTGATTAGCCACTGTCTTTGTCTAACAGATATTATCAACTTCCCTGTCTATCCTTATAGCCTTGGGATTTCCCATCCAAGTACTAAGCAGGTCCAACTCTGGTCAGTTTTTTTTTTTTCCAGATCAGCCAATGAATGCTTTTTGTTCTCTAACATTAATTCATTTCAGAGTGAGACTTACATAATAATCCATCTTAGTTTGTGTGCAATCAAGAAAGTCTATGAGTGAGAGCACTTTTTTTTTTTTTATGTCCCCATCAATCACATTTCAATTTTTCTGGATGAATTAAAACCTTGAGTCTAGCTACGTTGGCTAAGGAAGATATAGGCAAGAGAAAATATTTGTTATAAATCTAAAATTTGTTAGAAATAGGTAGAAGCAGAAGGGCAATCTATTCCATTTAGCTAAATAATTTCATAATTTATTGCTGGAATTTCAGAGAACTCCATTTTTGAAATTGTTTGCCATTTGCCTATGATTGGGTGCAACAATCTGATACATCCTAATATCCATCAGGCATGTGGAATTAATTGATAGGTTTATTTGTTGATTGGAAACTGTTGCCATAACTTATATCATGAAGAGGTAATTTTAATTGTGTTTATATGGGGGAGGAGGGCAGATGCTCCTCTATATGAGTATATGATCAATGTCTAATAAGTTCAAACTTGCTTTAACTGCACTAAATATTATTCAGCTTTAACTAAAGTTTTGACTAATTTCTGTATGATAGCTGTCACTCACATCCTACAAATGCATAATTTGTTAGTGAAGGGATAGAATATTCTGGATAAGTTTGGAATGTTCTGTTCCCTCTAGGAACAGATTCTGGATTGTGCTATTCAGGAGGTGGTTCAACTGATTTCGGAAATAAATCTTTCAAACTAGTTTGGCTCAAGGTGCTCTGGGATTAGTTCAGCTCCAAGGCAGCCCTATTGATCCAGAACATCATGTCTAGAACCCCTTAGATACTTCTTGTTTGGTGGATTGACTTCTGGAAACTGCCAAAGTGCTCTTGGGATGGCATGATCCATGAGGAAATTCACTATGGTCTGGAGTTTCCAAAACGTTCCATTCCTGGTTTGACAAATGTTGCACATCTGTAATATCTATAGCATATTTACCCTTTCCCATTCTTCTGATATTGTACAGAGTTTGTGATATTGGCTACATGCTTCCTGTGTTAATCACATGGGTAACTGTTGTCATGGCATGGGGAGGAAACAGTCACAATGCTAATCAGATTCAGTTACATAATATAATTTTTGTGTTCCGATCAAGAGTATATAATCTGACAGGCACCCAACTTGTTCATTAAGAATGTGAGAATTCACTAAAAAAGAAAAAGAAAAAAGAATCTTTGGGGTCAGAAATTTGTCCTGAAAAAAATGTGATTTTTGGCTAAGGTCTAGAATACATTATTGCTGTGATGAACTGAGAATGGGATTGTTAAAGTCAATGCAGCATAGCTCTAAATACATAGTGAAGTTAATTTGGAGTGTTCTAGTTCTTTTCTCTTGAGGTTGGTTTTCATATTCTGCATATTATTATGGATATTGATCTGACACCTAACATCCAGCCAATAATCTTTTCCATTTCATGTAACAGTTCTTTAACACAATGAGATAAAAATAATTAAAGTAGACTTCACTGGTTCCTGAGAGCCTGGAATGTGACAATGAAGTGCTGCCATGGTAGTTGGAGACCCTTATGTTAAGTCCCTCAGAGGTTCTGTAAAATAACACCATTAAATAATACTAAGGACTAAGACTTGCACTTATGAGTTATAGTTATTAAGAGATGAGAGCTTGTTCAGTTTATTTGCTCTAAACCATTTATGCTAAAATACTCTCCATATCTATGTGCACATGGCAAAACATGTGAGAATATACCATGAGTGTCTATATAGATAAAGTTGAAATACTTGCAAAATTGGAGAAATAATAGGGCATTTGCATTTTCCTTTTGTTGTGTGTTTTGCTTTAGAAACATGACTAAAAGATGGAGGCACAGAATGGCTGAAATGATGAAGAAGGAGAATGGTTTTTCCTCTCTCTTCCATAATACTAGGGTACAACTATGAGTTAAATAGTATTTAAGTGATTGGAAACTGTTGCCATAACTTATATCATGAAGAGGTAATTTTAATTGTGTTTATATGGGGGAGGAGGGCAGATGCTCCTCTATATGAGTATATGATCAATGTCTAATAAGTTCAAACTTGCTTTAACTGCACTAAATATTATTCAGCTTTAACTAAAGTTTTGACTAATTTCTGTATGATAGCTGTCACTCACATCCTACAAATGCATAATTTGTTAGTGAAGGGATGGAATATTCTGGATAAGTTTGGAATGTTCTGTTCCCTCTAGGTATTACAAGATGCAAAGGAAAGAGGAGGATTGGGTTTACCAGATTTGAAATTGTATTTTGTAGCTTGCTGTTTGGTTTGGATGAAAGAGTGGATGTCGCTGAGAAATAGAAGACTTTTAGAGTTAGAAAAACATGACCTGAGATTTGGTGGGCATGGATATTTGTGATACAATAAAGTTGAGGTTAATGTAGATTTTAAAAGTCACTATGTTAGACATGCCATACTGAGAATATGGAATAGATACAAATCCAGGTTGTGCCCAAAAACACCTTTGTGGCTTTCAGCACAAGAAGCATTTTATAGATAAGAAATAATAGGCAAATAGGTTAACATACCATGAGATACTAGAATTCTGTTGTGGGGAATATAAAATAAAATCAAGAGAACAACTGATGGGAGAGGGACATAGTTGTCAGTGGTTTTCCTATTTACAGTTATCAGAAAGATTCAAAGTAGACCAAAGAATTTATGGTACCGAATATTCTAAAACTGACTTTGAAATAGAATTATTTTTTATTTCATTATTAAATTTGTATGCCACCCATCTCCCCCCAATGGGTGACTCTGGGCGGCTCAATGGAATTATGTACAAATGATGAACATGTAATTGCTAAAATGTATAAACTTTTAATGAAATTTGAAACAGAAGAAGAACAAGTGAAAGAATATATGATTAAATGGGCTAATTTTTTTGATTATAGCATACAGATGGAACAATGAAAAAATATGCGGTTGAAAGGATTGAAATTTACACTGTGTTATAATCTTAAAGAGAATTTTTATAAAATGATGTACCAGTGGTTATATGACACCAGAAAAATTATTTAGAATGTATTAAGGTACTTCAAATCTATGTTGGAAATGTGAACAACAAGAAGGGTCATTTTATAATGCTTGGTGGACATGGAAAAAAGCTAGAAGATTTTGGGTTCAAATACATACACTGATTCCAAAGATTTTAAAGATTAATATACAACTGAAACCAGAACTTTTCCTCTTGGGACTGATGGATAAACAGTTGGAAAAAAGTCATGGAACTTAGTTTTTATATATGACAGCCACAGCAAGATTATTGTATGCACAAAGATGGAAAGATTTGGCAATACCCACAATGGAGGAATGGTTGAAGAGATGTTAGAACTTGCTGAGATGGCCAAATTGACCTTTTTGATTAGAGAAAAGACAGTATCTACATTTATTCCTGATTGGAAACCCCTTATGGGTTTTTGGGTAAAACAGAAAAAAAAATGAACTTATGATCTATAGTTTTGATGATTTGATAGGAAAGAATATAGAAAGAAGAGTCACGATGTAGCTTTAGAGTAAGAGGTAAATTTACAATTATACTTATAACTGCTGTAAAGAAGACCAGAAGCCACTTCCTTGTAACTTTTTTCTGTCTTTTCTATTTTTCTTCTTTTTTTTTTTTGCACTTTTGCTTTCTCTTTTATTTCTTCCTTTTTTTCTTTTTTCTTTCTTTTTCTATTTTAGTTTGTATTAATTTTTATTCTTGTTTTTAAAACCTTCAATAAAATCAATATATTCAATATATATATAACACACATAATACCGGGGTACAGATCTCTCAACAAAATTGACTTGACATTAGGTCCAGAAGAATAAAATGCTTGCAGTCCTTTGTGTAACAGGCATTAACTTTTGGAATTCTTTGTCACAAAACATGGCAATGGCCATTAGTATCAGATTCCATTCCATTATCAATATTTTAAGAAAACAGCTATGGTTCATTTGAAGGTCATTAAACTACCTTCAATAAAACCCAGGTCCAGCCATATGTCATGTTAAGAGAAATAAAATAATAGTTTATTGACAATAGATGCAGCCCGCTAGAAAGTTGTCCTGTTTAAAAATACTAAAAAATAATGAAAGCTACACAAGGTCTTTTGAGATTAGAGTTTATAGAGGGAAACATCCTAATAGAATTAAACTAGATGGTTTCCAAGGTCTCTTCAAACTCTTATATTTTATGATTCTATGACTCTGTTCACTATGGACAATGAGACCACTGAGATGTGTGTTGCTGCACCACCTTTTCCAAGCCACTGTGGCATAAGGTAAAATGCCAATAGCTGGGGCATTTCATTGCCGTGCTCACCAATTCTCACCACCATGTTTGGTCATGGTCCCATCTGATGATAAGACATGGCTAGGAATAGTGGTTAGACTGGGAAGAACTCGTTCCCCATATAAGGCTTGCCCCGTTCGACAGAGAAACTCCCGTGACACGTGTGGTTCACAAAAGAGGTTTACTCATGCGTAACGTAGCAGTCACAAGCAAAGCCAGGACTGGCTTGGTACAATTGCATCACTCGTTATATTCCCCCCTTCCCGCGCTTTTTTCTGCCCCGCGATCGCGTTACCGCTGCGGATTATCGGCCCCCCAATAATCCCTCTTGATTGTCCATGATGGCAGGTTCGGTCAGGGTCCATTGTCCTTGATTGGCAGTCCCCTCCGGCTTGGGTTGGTCCCTCCCCGTTACGTGCAAGCCCGCGGGTTCTGTGCTGCGCGGCGATCTTGTTTCGCTGCCTGCGGCCCCGTTCATTGTTGGCTCGCGCCGTTATCAGTGTATAGTTAAAGCTTCCGCTGTGGTTTTCCTGTTTGGCTGGGCGCAGGTGGCCCATTAATTAGCGGCGCTTTCAGTTCCTCTTTTCCTCGCTAGCTACCGCCGGTGGAGTTCGCGTGGTCTGGCTGCGAGCTTCCCCGAAGCCCCGTGCTGACCGAACCTGACACCCCACTCAGCCTCAAATTTCATTTGGTGATCTAGGGCTAGTCAGCCCCTACTCTACAGAGATTTGATAAAATGACATGCATTTACACTTCTTCTACACTGATTTTAAAATGTATTTCATCCATTACAGTTATGATCTAATAGTTAAATAACAAGAAAATCCAGAATTTCAGCCAAGGTGAATTCCCTGTCCCTTTTTCCATATTGCAGCTCTCCAAGCCAAGAACTCCCAGGACTGGGATTTGGTGTGAAGAACTGCACTGGAAAGAATGTTTAAAGGAATCCTCTTGTATGACAAAGAAGCAGCTTTTAGAGAGAATGTTGTGGCTCTAATATGGGTAGAATTTCCATTTGCATGCGTGCTGCGTTGCATGGTCATTCTGCAGCATCATGTCGGTCAATTGGTACCTTTTTCATTGTTACCAAGCTCTAGAAGATCCATAAAAGCAGTCATTTAGAAACATGCCACTGCCATTCCTGAGTAGAGGTGAGGTGACCACATTATATCACTAAATGAAAGTGCAAATTCTCACAAGTGGAAATGCCACAGTAGCATGGTCTGGCATCATATTAGCACTAGTACCACTCACTCTTGAGACAAATGCCACTGACACATCCGAAATGGAGTAAGAATTGCCACACTGATTCCAGACATTTCTTTCAGCAAATAAGGAATTGTAGATCAGTTGCAGTAATCTCAGATATCAGCATCCTTGAGGCAGTGCAGCAATTTCATGTTCATGGTCTCTCATGCAGATACAAGTTATTAGCCAAAGTAATTGCCATCTTCAGGAATTGTTTAATAGAGCCTTGATGAAAGTATACAGCATGATATGCTTGTATGTTAATTACACTGATTAAATCATACATCCAAGGGAACATAAACTTGTCTGGTGCCATAGGAACTGGCACTTTATCCTACACTTTACTTCTGTCTGACATAATATTAATTGAATATATATGTGATACTATTCTTTTTTTAATGTAGCATTGTGAGGATGTAGAGAATGTGCTATATCATAGTCCCACAGGCACATAATGTGGAGGGTTAATAATACATACGTGCCATTGAAATATAAAAAGAAGTAAGCAAGATGACCCTGGAGGCAGGGGAGACAGATAAGAGAACCCAGAGGGTTGTCTTTCCTCTGGTGTGAAGGGAGTCAGTGTATGGGCACAATAAAAGCATCATTGTTTATGGTACATCGTGCCATCATCAGTATGGGGATGCGGGGGGAGGGGAAGAGTGATGGAGTCCTATTAGTAGTATGGAATTTAGAAATGCTTGAGCGGCCCATAATAAAGTCATCCCATAGTGTTATCAAATGCTAGATTCCAGCTGTAAAGGTCACTTTATGATTCACATTGCTTTATCATTCCTATGTATCATTTCTGAGGGCATGTAATTATAACTTTGCTTTAACCAAGGGTCTTCAGCATTCTTTTGGCCAGGAACCCAGTAATCACTGCAGTTGTGTGTGTCCGTAAAAGACGCTGTGTTGCATTGTTTATGTCATTTAAATAAGGAGATCCAAATGCTTTAGTTCTTTATTTAATTGGCCATTTTTTCCCACAACAGCCTGGCATAGTCAACAGGATCAGAAGGTTAAGATCTGGGGCAGCCTACCCTGTTTGGCGTGCCACTGCCATTTTTGCAGGTTCATGGTTTCTGCCCATGACCTTTTTCCTCTCCAATCATTGGGCTAGCCAGCTGAGACAGCTGTCATTCAGCAACACCCAAATGAACACCAGTCCTCCACACTAGCTATACTAGTTCTAAATTCAGTGGGTAGTCCATGCCTTCAGATTAGTCTGTTCAGATACACTTTTTTTCAGAACGCAATTCTGCCTTTAGACACAGAAGATTTCCCGCTTCCCCAGAACACTTCAGTTAACTGCACATTCTTTTGATCCAAGGTGATCTTGAGATTTACTATTGTTGCTGTTGCCTGTCCCTCAACATACATATTTAGTTATAAAGGTTTTACTAGGATGCCCTACACTCCTGTGTATTCCAGTGAAATGATTTGCTTGGAGTTTAAATTAAATTTCCATTTGGGTTCCACTTGTCATATTTTCCACCAGTATCTCTAGATGGCATATTCTTTTCCTGTAAACGATGAGAAAACAGTTGATTAATGTAAGCCAGTTACTGCCCTCTGCACTGGTTCCTATTTGGTGCAGTTCTCATTTCCTTTTGTAATCTGTTCTCTTCCCCATGAACTGCATTCTCTTATCACAGTCTAAAAGGCCTGTCTAGAAGCTAACATGGCAGGTGCTGAAACTTTGCAAGAGTGTAACATTTAACTTCTGTGTGATAATAGACAAAGGTAACATCACAGCAGAGTAATTGAAACTAGGCTGCTACTGCAAGAAGAGCTGAGATAACAGAGCACACTGGTTTAGCTTTGTTTCCTTTACTAGATGATTATTACTTTGCTTTACTGGATGTGCAGGCTATCTGTATGGACCACCCTCTTGTCTTTCATTCTGGAGTACAAAATGCCAAACATCTCCTCCAACTGTAGCCTCACAACCACAGCTCTGTGAGGTAGGTAGGACTGGGAGAGAGTGCCTGGCCTACCCATGGGGTCTCAGTGGCTGAAGACAAACTTGAACGTATGTCTCCTGGTTCTAATCTAGTATCCTAACCAATTGCAATAGCACACAAGCACTATGGCTGCATCACCCATCCATCCATCCATCCATCCATCCATCCATCCATCCATCCATCCATCCTTACTTATTCAAAATATTTCTACACTGCTTCCCAACGCAGACACATATCCAAACAGTTTTATAATAAAATAATGATATAAGAATAACAATAAGATCAAGAGGCAATAAGTTAAAACTACATCAACACCTGATCATTAAAAAGAGAGATGGGGAGGGGGGGGGAACCCAAACCTAAACCCTTTCATCCAATATTCAAATAAGGAAGGTCTGAATGAAGAGACATGTCTTCAGCAGACACCTAAAGATGTAATTGTAGACGATTTGTAAATATCAAAGGGAAGTTCATCCTATCACAGAGAAGGCCCACCCATGACCAATCACAAAATGACACACTGAGTTTCTTGCACACATAGAAGCAAGCTTAGTGAAGATCTTAAGGCTTAATAGGGTGTGCAAGGTAAAGGAGATCTACCAGGAATCCTGGATTCAAAGTTACTTAAAGTAGAACTATCAAAGCAGAACTAAGTATATCAAAAGTAGAACTTCTGTTGCTAACTGGGAGCCAGTCTATCAGCTGAGGTGCAATGTGTGCATTGCCATGTGCAACCTGGGAGCAAACCAGTGAGGTGACAAAGCCATGGTTTAAGCATGTATTTTGCATGCTATCCAACTTCCAGTCTCTAGGATCTCCAGTTAAATCAGAGTGCACAAGCTATGGCCCTAAGGCTGTATACACTTCCCTTACATCTCCAAGAACTCCCTTAAAATATGCTGACAAATTGCAATGTTTAATGATAGAGTAGTGGAAAGATTATATGCACAGGGAGCCATCACATTAACAGCAATTAATGATAGTTGAATTTAAAGTTAATCAAAATTTGCTTTTGTCCTGGCTGAAGCCCATAGCTTTATTTTGGTTCTACCCATGTAGTTCTTGGTATGCCATGCAAAGACCAAATGAAAGCCTTGGGTCCCAAAATATAAGTTTACCAAAGTTAAATAATTGCACAAGGGAAAAAAATTGTTTGATGAGCCACTGCCAGTCAGGGTAAACAGTGGTGGTCTAAACAGAAAATGTTACAGCTGGGTGAGAGGAACTGTCTGCCAAGATAAAGGTCTCTCTTCCTTAATATAATCGAAGAATGGCAAAAGAGGGGGATGATCAAAACCTTACACCCTCCCTGGCAGTTGGGACTTGTGAGTTTGGGAAAATGTTATTAGCTAGAGAAAGGGAGCATAACAGAAGCTAAATGATGTGATATAAGGATGTTCCTACCTTCAAATAATGGTAGGAACAGTATAGCCAAAGTTTTGCTTCTTTTAAGCTGGACTACACATTCTACAAACTAATATTTTTGTTTTTAAACTCCAGCCACAAAAATTAAAGTTGGCCTCAAGTGGCCTTTTGTAGTCCTCTACCAAGCATTGGGTGGAAGCTTCCTCTGATAAAGTTCTCCAGTCTTTTCTCCAGGATAAGACTCCACCTTATTAATAATCCACTAGTGAAAATGTCCCATGGGAGGAGTTCTTTCATGAAACCTTCCTTTGGGATTTAACTGAAATGTGGGAAGCCAGGGCTGCTGCAGGCCACAGGAGAGTTGATTGTACAGTCAAAAATAAGATATTCATATTTATCCCTTGGCTGCTTCACTAGTAAATAACTGTAAGCACATCACACTCAGTTCATTCACATTTCTTCACATTTATCTTCTCTTTTGATGAATGTTTAAGCAAGGGTTCTTTCATTAAACTGAATGAGACCTGATTTTAAAAAATACTGGGGAATTTCTCTGCCTAGCACTGAATACTTTCCAAGAGCTTTCTAGGCAAGAAAGTCAGATATAAATAAAAATCACAGCAGCTCTGAGCTTACTCTTACCCCATGGTAAGATGCCTTATTGGAAATGCCTTCTCATGTGCATACCTGCCTACCATAGTCAGAAGATCCAAGAATTTCCCACACCCAACAGAATCTATGACAAAATACAGTGATGGCAATAAATGCTATTCCTATTTTTTAAAATACTAGAGAGCCTTCCCAATTGTAGGAAAAAGAGTATTTTTTCATACTCAATATAAGACAACTTTACATATGTTAATGTTTGATCTAATGTCAACAGTATCACGAAACTGTTTGCTAAGGAATCCACACACAGAGAGACAATCATAATATGAAGGGTTCATAAGAATTGCCTTTCTTGCAGATGTGACTATCACAATCTAGGCAGTCCCTCAAAGCAAGAGGTGAGCTAGTATCTGAGTTAAGAAGTCAAATGAATAAAAGCCTGCTTCAAAATGCCAACCCAGTGAAGAAAGGCTAATTGGTCTGGTTCTTGTGAAGGAGAGTGGAAATTTAGAAAGAGTGAAGAAACTGAGGAGAGATTTTCAGGATTAACAAGAGCAGCAGAAGTAAGGAACGGCAAAAAAATGGGGGGGGGACAGGGAAAATCTATAAGCAGCCTATGGGAAGTTGTAGAAGAATTAGTGCATATAATTGGGCCCAGCAATTCACCACCCTCCTCTCAGGGACAATGCTCAAGGTTAATTTCCAGACATGCCTGTAACATTCTGGCCATCACTGTGCTTGGGCCTGCATTCAAAGTTATGGTGTCACAACATCACATTGCTAGGGCATGAATATACAGTATTTTATGCAGAAGCTCTTACAGCTCTTGGTAATATAGATCCCATCTTTTACTTGTTCATGTTTAGAATGAGTTCTGTGATTAGTTTGGATTTAGTAACACAAAGTCTACCTTTTTTCCCCAATATATAAAATACACTGGGTCCATGGCTTGGCTATTTTTCCTCAAGTATTTCATTTCCCTTCCCTTCTGTACCTGCATGGGTGAAGCATCAACTCTTATTTTTCTTGTTTGCTTGATTTCAATTCATTAAATGACATTTCTAACAGGAATGCTACTGAGTGTCATTCAGCAGATTAAATAGAATGGTGAAAACTGCATCAGACTAAATGAAATCTGTCAGCCTGTCTGGATAGGATTAGTGGTTAATGATTTTTATCAGATCCTGGCATCAGAAGAGATTGTTTGTTAGGACATGACACCAAAAAATATAGACTATAGCTGGTTTAAGTCAGACAAATATCAGGTACCAATTTGTTGCTGGCAACTATCAGTGAGTAGGGTTATTTTTGCCACGTTTTTGCCACTTTTGTCACAGTTTGGTACTGCTTTATTATACACTTTATTGTGCAAAATACAAGCTCTTTCACTGCCAATAGTATTTTTATGGTAAGATGTGCATAATATCCTACATCATATTATAGACAAGGAATATAACATTCTTACAATGTGGAAAAGATATCACAAAAAGAATGCACACTTTTACCAGTCCCCAAAGAGTATTATCAACCTATTTTGTACCTCTTACACATTAATTTGCAGTGAAAGAAGAGAAGAAAAATCACTCATCATAAACATTTCTGTGTGGTGACCTGTGGATGAGTCGAATGCACAATAGTGAGCCATTGAATTATTACTAACAGATCTGTTTTAAAACATAACCCCCTTCCCACAAAATGAATGTAAACTCCATAAATCTGTCCCAATAGATAATATTTCCTGTGTTGTTTTCTCTTCCTTTTTAAAAAGGTATTTGAATCCTTCCACCATATATCGTGATTTGATTTCTCAGCCTGCATTCCCTAAGTTCAATATTCACTATATTACACTTAAACTATTTAGAGCTCAAGCAGACATGAAAGAGCCATCCCAGATATTATTCATATTATCAAAGTATATTATACATTCCCATCTAAACCAGTATATAAGGTTCTCTTTTATAGAATTAAATGAACTATCAAGGTTCCTGTTCAAGTGGAAGGCTTTGTGGGCACAATCTGAAATGTGAAAGCTTCCAGGTGCAGTGAATGACACTGGATTCATGGAAACCAGCAATATCATTGTGATCTTACATCATAACTTTAGAGGGAGGGGCTGTTCACTTCTTTCTAATGCTCAATGGGGCTAGTATGCAGTTGAAATCTGTTGTTTGTTCTACCGCTTCTTTATCACTCTAACTAGTTTTTTCCCAGTCTACCTTGATACTGAAAGCAACTTGGGCCAACAAAAGTAATGCATGAAATAACTGACATGAAGAGATAGAGGACCAACATTCAAGGTTTTCTTTTTCTTTTTTCCCACCATGCAATCATCCAATGGGAATATTAGAGCTTTCAAATGGTCTGTTAAATATGTGAATTGGTTGGATGTCTTGAATAAACAGATTAGGCTGTTTCTGTCTTATATAATTTAGCAATTGACAGACTTCCATATTAGATGAACTTCTATCTTAATAAAATTTAACATAATTATCCAAATTCTTATCAGACTTTTTCCTCAACAGCTTGGGAAAAGTACCAAAAGGTCCAAATATAAAAGCATAATGTAATACCATTTTTTTTATTGCAGTTTTTCTAGTCTGCTAGCTCTATCACACGTTCACTGACAATTAATGCAGTCTCTCCACATTTCCAACATTTAATATTCGTGTATTAAATCCTTCTTAACCTTCTGAAGTTATATATAAGGATGTTGGTATTTTAGAACTATATATATATAGTTCTAAAATACCAACATCCTTGTGAGATATTGAAATGTCAATACATGTCTCTCTTCTTCAAAGGCAATAGATTATTACACCCAGATATAATCTTCCAGGATAGTAATAATATTATTAATTATACAATTTTAAATGAACTGCTTTAATTAATATTGGTATGTTAATTGGAACATTTTTCCTTCCAACTTTGTACTTCTCCAGGTTTTGCAATGTAGTTCTCAGCTTTAAAAAAAAAAAAGAAGTATACAAAAAGTGAAGAAAAATATGTGTATTTTGAAGAGCTGTGTATGACAATAAATACATTTTCAGTGAATGGAATACATGCAAGAGTGAACCGGATTGGATGCAGATCGATTTTTACATCATTAACCACAACTGGATCCCATCCAATATGAGCCCTTCCTGAAACTGGCCTAGCAAAGAGATCTTCATACAGGGATGGGCTCCTTTTAAGAAACTGCTCAGAATACATGCTGCAAAGTCTAGGGTAGCATTGCTGATAACCAGGAGATATGACATTTCAATGGTTGCTAGAGAGCCTGGAGGGTAGTACATATATATACACTTTATCCAGATGCATTGGGAGCCATGGGAACGGTATTGTCTATGTTTACCAGAAGCTCTAGGCATGAATATTCATAAACACACAGGCAACAAAAGAGAGATCCTCACCGAGATCCTATCATACTGTCAATGCAAGCATTCCTTGTTTCTTTTACATGTTCTCCCACACTTTTTTTTTTTAATTGGAGAAAAAAGTTAACAATTCACTTAATGATAAAGAAGTATTTCTGACTTGATTCTGGAATAGACTTCAGAATTTCTGATTACACCAGGGGAATGAGACCGTTTCTGAGAATCTGTTACTCAACCCCCCTTCTTCCATATTCTTTCATTGGTAATGTCTTATAGGCCCTTTTTCGCAATTTTTTTTTCTAACTTGTCCATGATAACCACAGGTTTTCCCCCACTCACCCACTCAACAGTTTAAATGCTGATATTCAACCATTAAAAAAAAAAAAAAAAAACACCTCTGGTTCAAAGTCAGAATGTAAAATTATTTCAGCTTGTGTTCATGCTTCCAAACCATAGGCTCACTTCTTACGAATTGGCCTGGTATAGTTTTTATCTAATGTATACTGGTATCTTAAATTCTGTGCTGCATAGTTGTAAAACCTTTATTCAATTTCCTATACTATGGTTTTTCAATCTGTGTTCCATGGAACCCTCAGGTTCTGCAAAAACTTGCAGAATCCTGTTTTTGTCTTTTTTAAACGAAGAGATTCTGCAGCCTTAAAAAGTTTGAAACCTCCTAATCTATACCATAATGGAGTTACAAATCAGGCTCCCTTTACTTACAATTGCATTGGTTTTTCAGGTCAACTTTGTGCTTAGGATAGATTTTATTTATTTCACTTATAACATTTGTATGCCATTGAAGCTATCAGATGCATTCAAGCAGACACTGAAGAGGTATAACTGCCCCAGTTCTTTGACAGAGATGCCCTTGATGAAACAATGTCTAATGTATAGGATTACTCAATCCACCTGGCCATTTTATATCATATAACTTACATTTGAGAGCCTGTTTGGTATAACAGTTAAAGGTCTGAAGCTAGAAAAAGGGAGACTGTGAGTTCCAGACTAGCCTTAGGCACAAATCCAGCTGGGTAACCTTGGGCCAGTCATTCTCTTTCAGCCCTAGGAAGCAGGCAGTGGCAAACCATTTACGAAAATCTCACCAAGAAAACTGTGTGGATTTGTCTAGGCAGTCTCCAAGAATCAAGACTGACTCAAAAGTCTGTATGTGTCTGTGTGTGTGTCTGTGTATAAAAAAGAAAACATACACAAAAAACAGAAAACAAAAATCTCACTTATATTTGCAATTCATAAACATTTGTACAATTCTGGAATTAATGTCACAGCATGGATGCTCCTTATTGTTGCCTTTCCCTGAAACTCAATGGACATAATCCAATACTTTGAGGACCCTTCCTCACTTGCATCTTCTGTAACTGCTGCACAAATGCACCTGAGCAAGCTCCCACCCAGCCACGTCTTCACGACATTGCTTTCATTTGATCCCCAGCATATTCCTTCTGCTCTGGTCCCTAAATGTCCTCTAGGGCCATTCTTTGTGGGACAGTATCAATTCCCATTTGCAAACTTTGAACTCCATCCCACTACACATTCAGAGACAGTGCTTGATGGTTAGTTCTTTCTGCCAGAAAATGATGCTAGGTAGGAGGGATAAGGTTGACCAGAACCATGCTCCTTGTCACCACATTATTGCCCTGAAAGTACTCCATGTTACATTCGGAGAGACAGCAACACTACCGGCCTTGCTGTTGAGGGGAGGCTGTGGTTTTTATACTGGCATTTTTCCCTCCTGGGAGGTCTTGGATTGCATGGAGTCCAACAGCGTTGAGTCCCTGGTTATCAAAGCCCAGATGTAGTGAGTGGGATATGTCATTAGAATGGATGACCACTGTATGCCTCACCAGTTGCTCTGTAGTGTACTGGAGTCTGTGAAGAGACCTTGAGGTCAACCATACAAGCACTACAAGGACACTGTGAAAGAAACCCTACACCAGTGTGACATCCAGTCAAGGGAACTAGAAGCTGCTGCTACTGACAGAACCTGCTGGCAAACCCTGTGCTATGAAGCCTCCATTACCTTTGAAAACAGGGGCCACCAAAAACTGATGGAAAACTGTGAGTGCGTCACAGAATAACACCCACAGTTATTGTAACAATGGACTCCAGTGCCCCCATTGTGCTAGACTCTGCACTTCCAGACTGGGACTGCAGAGCCACCTTCATGTCCACAGATGAACTGCACAACAGTGTGTCTTCTTCAAACTCAAAGGACTACTACTCTTCTTTTCCCCCTAGCTAAAGAATGGGAGGATAGTCTATTAATGTGTCTGTGTGGATATGTTCTCTCTCTCTCTCTCTCTCTCTCTCACTCTGTGTGTGTGTGTGTGTGTGTGTGTGTAATAATTACATTTAATTGTCTGCAGCCAAGGTTCCAGATCTGAGCAATGTATTTATTCAGCAATCCTATCTGTTTCTGCAATATAATTATGCTGGATGTTTTTACTGCATTGACTTATGGTTTCTTGATTGTTAAGCATGTTATGTGAGGGGGAGTAAATTACATATGGAAACAAAGATGCATGAATATTCCCCCAGTATTGAAGTCGCATTTCATAATTTCACAAACCCAGCCATCAAAGGTTATATCACAACAGGCTAATTACTGAGGGACCCTATTAACAAAAAGGAATGCTTCAGTAGATGCGTAATCATGCTATTTCTGCATTCAAGAAAATGGCGAAAGCATTCTGTCTTTGTTTTGTTCTTGATAGGATTGATAGATACTCAAGCCTTGTGCTGCCAGAGTGTATATTAAAGGGGAACCTGTGGTTTGGAAAATAATAGGTATCAAAAGCCTTTACTTAAAGTGAGGGAAATGGATTCAAATCTGAAAATAGTTTTAGAAAGAGCAACAGTGTGGTGAGGATCTGTCAGATTTTAGATCACTGCATACAATATCTTTTGACAGAGTGTAATAGGTGCTCTGATGCTGGGGCCCAAACAGTATATCTTAGCACTTGATTAAGTTGTTCACATTTTCAAAAGAAAAATCACAATTGCCTGGAGGTTTTGATGCAAGTTGTCAGTAAGGCAGCGTGTGCTTCCTTTTTATATGAACCCCAGTGCTTTGTCTTAAAATCCAAGGTAACAACAGGTTAGAATGAGCTGAAAGAAAGTCAGTAGCACAGAAAGGCTGAAAAGCATCTTTGATGTCAGACAAGCAACATCAGAGGATGGGTGGGGGGTGGACACTCAAAGGGAATTGGAAGGGGAAGCTAATAATCCTATTAAGATAACAAAGTAAATGTTAACCTTAGCTACAGCTGCAGTTAGAATTCAATGTTATTTAACTTCCTGGTAAAATATTTGATTCTCATTGGTGCTGGGTAATAGGTTGCCATAATATCTTAGTCCAGCCAGCAGTACTGAACAATGTACAGCAGTGTCTTTTGATATGGCACCCCTTCTGTTGGAAAAGTTATCCCAGTGCTTATTCCCACTCCTCCCTTGCCATCTCGCCCACAGGAGTACTGCTTTTGAAGGGAGCTCGCCCTTTATTTCAGGCATTAGCAATAAAGCGGAGATTTTGATGTCCTCTTATTTCTGTCTCTGCCAAGAATCCTAGCTGGATCAGTTGAAGATTTCCATCCAGGGTACTGGTGGAAGGGCTTTATCACATCATCATGCATTCTGAAAGTCTTATGACATCTTTGAGCAGAGGCTGGCATTCTTTTTGCAGCACGGGCTCATATTTTTTCATTTACTTTTTAGTTGTAGTAAGGTGGTAGTAATGCAGAATATGACAGTAATACAGAAAGGTCACCAAAGCAGCTGGGTCCAAAATCCTCAGCCATTAACTTCTTGCTTTGGAGTTGTGATATGTGGAATGCATGCATAGCACAAGCCTGGCACACCTACTGAAGTCCTAATATTAACACCTACAAAGAACAAAAAAGTTATGATGAAGTGATTTGCTACACAATTTTGGCAGCAAATCCTTGGGAGTTATAGGTGTATGTTTGTAAAAAAAAAAAACAGGTCTTCTGATGCTATTTGTGTCCTGTAGGGCATGGTGTATCCACCCCTGTTTTATGGTTTCATGGCCGGTACATTCATAGTCCAAAATGAGAAAATGAATTTGTTGTTTTGCAGTGATCTACATACAAGCATATTCTGTATGTCTCCCTGGTCACTCTCAGCTGTTATCCAGCAAAAATTCAGATCTCCCCAAATTCACAGTAATTTCTAGCTACAACAGACTACATATTATAATACCTACTTTGGCTTGAAAGAAATAAAACAAATATTTATTTCCAATCTTTTCTAAACCTTGTACTCCTTTCCAGATTCATTTCTAACAGCTTTTGCAACCATTGTACTAATACTTATTTTAGTATATATTTCAGTGGGTTCTATTAGCTACTGCTTTCATGATATTAATTACGTTCACAAAATTCATATAGTTCATTAGGGCTTGTGATTTGGTACTTTTTTTTTTTTTTTAAGAAAAACCACAAAATTGTATTCATGACAATTTTCTACTTTTTTTTTTAAGGTGCCCAAAAGGAAAAAGTCACCTGCTTTGCTTGCCATATCTGATTAATCCCAAAGTAAGCAGACATGACAAATGTTATGCAAATCTTTTGCTTTTTCTAAGAAAAGCACTTTTAATTATAGGAGAGCTGGCTTTGATTTTTTTTTTTTTTGGTCATCACGTTATGCGTATTTTGGATGTGTGATCCATCAGTTTCAGGTTTTGACAGAATCTGTGCTTCTCATTAAATGTAAGCTAACATGAAAAAGGAGTTCACTTTTTCTGCATTAAAAGAAAATTATTCAACATCAAGAACTGTAGTGAATACATGATTAACAAAATTCAGTCTACAGTGAACAAAATAGGAAAAAGCAATATATTTAATAAGAATCTTAATAGTTCATTTGTCAACTTATGTGTTAAGCACTTCTTGTTCCATGCTGTCTCAACAAATTATTGATGTCCTAAAAAAAGGCAAGGAAACATCTTCTGAATATATTTGTACTGAATCACCAATATCATAAAAGTTCCATTAATTATTTACTATGCTGCTAAGTAACCACTTTTATTCTGTCTTCAAAAATACATATTCTTTCCTTATAATGGTTAATCTTAGCTAAAATGAAATCAGCACTGATTCTGTTACCAAATGTCTTCTAGAAAAGCTTCTACTTCTTGGATTTTCTAGAAGAGAGGAATCAAAAGGAAGACTTAAGAGATTGCATTCATGCCCATCTCCTTAATTTCCTCCTTCAACTTTATCCAAAGTTTAAAGAGGATTAAAAAAAAATGAAAATGAAGAAAAAAAGAAAAAAAGAAGATCAAAGGGGGGAATGAAAGGGTAAAATGGAAGATGGAGTGGTAGAGGGAGGGAGAGATGGAGGGAGATATGTACAGGGAAAAAAAAACTTCATATTTTACACTTACATGTGTGAGATATTATAATGTTAGGGAAATTCATGCACATAACAAGTTAATCTGAAAACTGCTTAACTCAAGGACATGTTTTTATTCCTCTGAACACAATGCCAAAACAGGGGAGGAGAAGGAGAAGGAGAAGGAGGAGGAGAAGGAGGAGGAGGAGGAGGAGGAGGAGGAGGAGAAGGAGAAGGAGAAGGAGAAGGAGAAGGAGAAGGAGAAGGAGAAGGAGAAGAAGAAGAAGAAGAAGAAGAAGAAGAAGAAGAAGAAGAAGAAGAAGAAGAAGAAGAAGAAGAAGAAGAAGAAGAAGAAGAAGAAGAAGAAGAAATGTACAATGTACAAAAGAGTGACATTGATGCAGTGTGGGATGGGATATGCCTAGGCATGTGGAAAATTCTTCCATAAGTGCTCGAGCACATTTGTCATTGAGTTGGCATTTGTGTCTAAAATCCATTTTTTATTTGTTTTTTTTTTTAACAAAAAACATTTCAACAATAACACTAAAAAAAGGGAGGAACATGCAGAGATGTTATCTTACAATATTCCATCCGTATTGTGGGAGAAGAAATATGGGATACATTTCATAAGTCCAGAAAGAGTAAAACATTTCTAACAATTGCTCAGTATTAGCAATGGCAGGAGCTCAAGCATGTTAGCTTTTTAGTCTGATATAGAAAGCCAGTCAGTATCAGTGTTGTGATAGCCAGGAGCTGCAATTAACATTTCTGGGTAAGGACAAGGCCATGCCATAGTAAACAGGATGATGATGCAAAATTGGCTGGAATTTGTTGTGGCCATGAACTGATTCAGGATTCTCTGTTTTCTTCCTGGTTTAGGAAAGGAAGGTTTTTCTGGCATCTTGGGTCAAAGGATCTCTGAGGAGTCAGAAAAAAGAGGCTTAGCTGCTAGAGGCTGTTCTGGAGCCCCAGGTTCCACAGTCCTGCCAGAATACCCAATACACAGGGGCATTTACAACAATGGTCAACAACATCAAAATGGACTCCATGACTGGGAGAGCAAAGTCCTGCCTCTTTTTACATGCGTACTATGCATCTGGCATGTGTTAAAAAGGGATGGGGCTTCAGCTGCCTGTAGTACCCATTATTTTGATGCCATTGACCATGCATTACACACATACACATACACATACACATACACGGTGAATGACATCAAAATGGCAGATGCTACCAAGTTGCAAAAGTTATACACAAAAAGATTTTGAGAGACAGATTGAGAGACCTAGTTTTGTGTAGTGGTTAAGGTGTCTTACTAGAAACCAGGAGACTGTCAGTTCTAGACCCACCTTAGGTACAAAGCCAGCTGAGTGACCTTGGGCCAGTCATTCTCTCTCAGCCCTAGGTAGGAGGCAATGGCAAACCACTTCCAAAATCTTGTCAAGAAAACTTCAGGAACTTGTCCGGGCAGTTGCCAGGAGTCAACACTAATTCAAAGGCATGCACACACACATGCACACCAGGGTGCTACTAGTTATAAGTTGTGTGTGTGTTGGTAGTTTTTTTTTCTTTTTTGTTATTTTATTTTATTTTTTCAATTTATATAGCTGCTCATCTCAGACTAGTGACTCTGGGTGGCTAACAACAATAAAAACAGTCAATGCTTAAACAGTACAAAAAATATAAATATAAACACAGCCAAGAGATCTTAAAGAGGTTTTTTTCAACTGCCCAATCTAAGACTGTGAGAGAGAGTGACTGGCTCAGAATCAACCAGCTAATTTCTGTACCTAAGGGAAAACTAGAACCTGGGTCTCCCTATTCCTAATCCATCACCTTAACCACTACACCACATTGATGCTATACCTCTCTTCAAAATTGTGTATAATTTTTGCAAAAGTATAGAGATTGGCTGTTGCTAGATAGTTTCATTCATAACTGACAATATGCACTGTGGCAGGTCATAGCATTTTAGTGCCACAGAGATTCAGGGGATTTCTTTTACATCCCTAGTTCTTTCTGCATCAATATAGGTCAGTATCAACTGGACTGGCAATCTAATCATTATTTTGTATCCTGTAAGTACAATGCCATAGGCTTAGAATAACTCCAGGTAGCCACAAGTTGATGAAGAATAATGAAGGAAATCCTGCCAAGTGGTTAGAAATGAAGCTTACTACAGCAGGTACCAGCAATGCCCAGACTAGTGAGAACCATTTTATCAAGAAATCTGAGTTGCTTTCTAAGACTTGGCCAAATATCCTTTAAGACAGAAAACTGGGAGAAGGCTAACTTTTAATACTGGAGCATTGACATATATGTAGGCTCTGACTGTTGTAAGTTACAATGGGCAGAGGTTCTCCTGAAGTTGATTTTGTCCTTGTTGGCAAGAAATACCTATATTAACTGAGTTGCATCCAAAAGCCTACTGCAGAATAAGCCAGTTCCAGAAGAAGAAGCTGAGAGTTTGGAGAGCCTAGATTTATAGTTACACCAATCTTAAGTACAATACAAGTGCCCTTCATTTTCTAAAGGATATGTGAGAAAAAAATGCATTTCTTAAAAATATTGACAAGAAACAATTCCATTTTGGGGCAGGACAACATTAATGCAGGATCACAATCTGAAACTGTTTATATCTATAACCAATTTTAAAAAGTGTCCCAAGCAGACCAAAACATTTATCCAAACAGGAGCCCATGCTTCCTGCCATCATGTGGAAAACTTCTTTAAACACTTAATTTTCCAGGCATCAAACTGCAATCCAGATGGGTCTGGCAAATACCAGCAAACTAGGTCTTGTGTTGCTATGTATAGAAGCTGGTGCATTGATGATATGGTTGTTACACATTTATAAAGCACCTAACATGTTTCAAGTGTGGCAAAGTAATAATAATAATAACAAGAACTATTACTACTACTATTTCACAGCAGAATTGTGTCTGCCACTAATAATAGATAAATTGAACTGTTAGGAGCATAAATAATTTGTTGGGTAGATTATGAGAACCTGCAGACAAAAATTAGGGAATAGGCATTACAGTCATATTTATTTTGGGGGGCATTGAAATAATAGTTAGGCTTCCCCAACTAGAACCATCAGATATTTTGAACTTACCTCTAGTTAATATGGGGGAGGATGGGGGATATAAATCTAACAAATAGAATAAAACAAAACTGTTAGACCAAACCAACATAGAAAAAAACAGATTAAGTGAAGTTTTCATGCTGATTCTTAAGGTTTTGTGGTTGTTGCATGGGTTGGACAGATTTAAAAGGGGGTTTCAGCTGCAACACCAAGTAAGGATTGGTTGGATTTTCAATAGGCCTCTCATCAAGCAAATTGAAAAAAGAAACAATTTTTGTCAAGAATCCTTGCATCATCTTTAAAGCTCCAAAATGATCTTCCATAGCTGTATTGATGAAACTTTGGCCCTCAAGTTATATATGGCAGACTTTCATTAATCATAGGACAGCAACTAGGAGAAAGTATGTGCGGGAACCATCAGGCAAGAAAGAAAGAAAGAAAGAAAGAAAGAAAGAAAGAAAGAAAGAAAGAAAGAAAGAAAGAAAGAAAGAAAGAAAGAAAGAAAGAAAGAAAGAAAGAAAAAACAAGGAACTGCTGAGTCAATAATGCTACAGCAAACATGAGCTATTGACTCAATGCTGTTATTATAGTGCCAAAAATGAATAGCTTAACTACAGAGCAAAAATATAAAACAGATGCTGCAAGTAAAAAGCTGTAAAATTTAATTACTCACAGCAGACACTGAGGAGAAAGTTGGTGTGTTTATGAGTTGTAGATTAATTTAATCTTTCAGTGTTTGAAACTGCATTATTTAGATTTTGTCAGTTGGAAGTAATACCTTTGTACATTTCAACAGCCGGGTAAGTAATAATAATATACTTCTTCACTTTATAATTTAGTTATGCATACAAATAAGTGTTTATTTCAGAGAGCTATAAAAATGATGTGAAATTCCCTGCTTTGCTCAAACCTGATGTTCTATTTCCTTGATAGCCATTTAATTTCTCTGAGAAATTGAGGAGAAAGGGAATTACCAGTTAACTCAATGTTGGGGTAAGACATTACTTATAGAGATGAAATTAATTGTTCCAAAAATAATGCAGATTTAAATAATGTGCATGCCAGAATATAAAATGTGCACTCTAAAATAATGTACATCCCTGAGATGCAGATTTTATAATTGATTGAGAATAAACCTAAGAATTATGATTCTTCTAATAGGAATAATTCTAACTGGACAGAGGTTATTTACCTTGTGTAATATTTATGCACTAAAATTGGAGTAATGTTTTTACTGTCTGATCCAGTTTGTTGAAATGTACACCATTATGTAAACCCTAGTTCATAATGTGTTTTTTAGGTGACATCACATGAGTAGAAAGCTCCAGTAAGCAGTTACAGGGAACTATAGAGGTTCATCAAGTACAGAAATGTCCAGGGACATAAAAAGGTACTATAGGGAAAAACTATTTTCCATGGTTACAGAAGCTAGGACTAGAAATAACAGATATAACCTGCAGCTGCCTAGATTTCATTTCAATATAAATATAAGGGGAAATTTCCTGAAACTAAGATTTGTAAAACTATGGACATTCATGGAGGAAGTCAAGATGGCGGCCATAGTTATACAATTGATAGCCATGTGACACATACAAAAAAGGGGCAGGGTTTCAACTATACCATTATGGGCTACTCTGATGCCTTAGAGTCCAAGGCTAAAGGGTTTCGATCCATAAGGTTGTCAGCCTCAGGAGTTGCCAGACACCCAGATGTTTGAGGCTCGCTCAGCATGACATCAGCAGGAACAGGTACAGAAGGACTCCCACCTGCATCTGGCCTCTTTAAGAACAGCTGCCAGCTACCAGCTCTGCACTGGGGCCAGCTCATCAACCTTGGATCTGTGTTCCTGTGTCTTTGTTTTCCTCTCAGCCTCTTGGCTCTTTGAATCAGACCAGCTGATTAACTCCTTGGATGTATGCCTCTTGGATTGTTGTGGATGAGGCTTGATTCTCTGTACCTGTGAATCTGCTTGATTCTGGTCTGAATTCTCTACCAGTTCTCACTTTCTTGTACACACAATGTATGTCTTCTAGCACATTCCAGAAGGTTGGACCAGATGATTCTTATAGTCCCTTCTAGCTGTACATTTCCATGACCTGTGCAATTTGTACAACAGATCTCTCATATTCTGCCATACTTTGGCCACAGTTCAAGACATTTTCAGCCGCACCCCACTGCTGCAATTTCAGGCACCCTCATTGAACCTCCCATGGAAATTTGAACCAGTGAGGCTCAAATTGTTCCCCTTATCACCACCTCAAAACCCTTGAAACTTCACTTTTAGAATCACATTAGGTGCTAAAAGTTCTGGAACATACTGATTGGGGAATAAAGCCTGTTGAAATTCTGGGTTTATATGTTCTGAGGAAATATGTTTAAATTTGTGTTACATGTAGCTCTCTATATATATTCCTCTCTCTGTATGGGTGCTCACACACATGTGTGTGCCTTTATAAGCACTTTTATTCCAGAAAGGAAGTAGCTGTTGTTTTCCTTGGCAATACAGCATCAATGATCAAAATGCTAGATGAACCTCATGAAAAAAAAAAGTCTTACCTTGCTGGAAAGATGCTGACTGAAAGGCTAGGAAAGAGTTCATGTTTAAAAAAAAAAAATTCAAGATGGAGTTTATGACAGACAAAAAGATTCTGGGATTCTAATATTGACAGTGCCCTTTTTAAAAAAGAAATTTTGCTTATCTTCTTTACATGAATAAATGTAATATAGCATGAACAGATTAATATACCTTAATCTGGGAGTTTATATTTCACTTGGAAATTTAAAGGGGACTGATTCTTCATTACATTCATCTCTTCTGTCAGATCAAATAGCTTTCTTTCTTTCTTTCTTTCTTTCTTTCTTTCTTTCTTTCTTTCTTTCTTTCTTTCTTTCTTTCTTCTTTGTCAAAGAGCTTTATTTTTTGACATCATTTTCTGGAACCTTGTTATGAAAAGATGCTTGAATGGTTAGAAGAGCATTATCCAGCTGAGGTCACCAACTATACAAGTTCAAATCTGTGCAAATGTGAAAGATGAATTGTTACATAGGCAAGACAATTTTAATGTTTGCCACTGAGTCTCTTTCTCTGCAGCTAAAGAGCAGATTAGCTTTTGATCCTTTATGAATGAAACAACCTTGACTGCAAAGATTTTGTAAATCTTCTCTCCGGATATTCTCCTGAAGACTCTGTAGGTTATCTAGGCTGTAACAAATAGAATATATTGATGACAAGACAATTTGGTTCATTTTATGATCGTCTTGTGGAATTAGTGCCAAAAACACAACTTGGCAGGCTTTTTCACCTTGTCTTGTTGAAGCTTGCTGTTCATGGCAGGGATTCAGATATTAAATACAGGCATCAAGTAAATGCATTCCAGCTTAAAATGCTAAGAGTTTTATAAGATATTGTTTTCCCCTTGTCACATCAACAGTTATACAGCTTAACGGCAGCATAACATTCAGAATTTCCCAACCATAAAACACACCAAATGACACATTATGTCTTTGCTGGCAGCACTCATAAAGTGCCACATTCTTCTGTGTTTTCTTCTTTAAAAGATACACCAACTCATCTCTGCTACTGTTAAGGATTTATATTTTCATCCTGAAACCATTTACAGTGGAAGAGACCTACTGACTGGATATCCCAAAGGATTATGGAATCATAGACTGTATGAGCTGGTAGGGATGTTATGGGTCATCTTGTCCAACCGACTGCATAATGTAGATTCCCTTAATTATTCCTGACAGATGGCCATCCAGCCCCCATTTGAAAATCTTCAGTAAGGATGATTCTACTGTAGACTATTCCAATGTGTGACAGCTCTTATCATCAGAACATTTCTCCTAAGATTCATCCTGAATGCTCTTTTTTTCATTGGAACATATCAGTTTTTGTCCTGTTCTTGGTTTCAGCAGAGAACAGCCCTCTTCAATGTGATAGCCTCTTAAATTTTTCTAGTCCCCTATCATATCTTTCCTCAGACTTCTTCTTTGTAAGGTAGGCATGCCCCAACTCCTTTAATCAATCAATCAATCAATCAATCAATCAATCACTTATTAAATTTTTACACCACCCAACTCCTGGTGACTAATATTCCTTCACAGGACTTGGTTTTCAGATTCTTCAACATCCTGACTGTTCTCCCCTGAACCTGCTCCTTCATGTTCCTTTTAAAATGCAATGGCCAGAACCTGTGTCAGGATCTACGCAAACCAGATTCTTTGATTGTTTATATGCTTTAATTACTAATTATATTTTTGCTTTAATTGGTAAACATAGATCAATAGAGTAATGCTGGGAATGTTATTCTAACCGTTTGCTTGACCTGCCATAAGGGGGGGAAGGAGGAGGCCAGGTGCCGTTATCTCTCTCTTGAGCCAGACATCCAAGGCCAGGACGTGTGAGAACTGGTGGAAGGCGCGAAGAGCTGCAAGCGGGAATAGAAACCTAGAAGGGGGGGAAGTTGGGCTTTAAAAGACAAGGCTTTGCTATGTTGGGGCAGACTCAACAAACTATGATGCTGTGCGCTTCTCCTAAAATAAAGAAATCTGTAATGGAACTCTTTGGACTCCAGAGGATTTATTGAACTTTGGGATTGAGTGTGCAGACTCTGACACCTGACCTGGTACTTCAAGTGTGGCTAACCAATGCAAAATACAATGGAATTATTCCCACCATGATCTGGATGAAATGCTTCTCTTAATGTAGCCCAAGATTGCATTGGAATTTTAGTTTCTGCATCACATTGCTTGCTCATGTTCAGTCAGCAGTCAGCTAAGACCCTTACGTTCTTCTGTCACATACTGCTGTCAGATCTGTTTCCCCTATCTGTTTCCCCTAGTTATCACTATCTGAATGCTAAATATCTTTTGTTGTTGTCATTTGTATTTTTATTCTCTCTCTCTCTCTCTCCCCCCCCCCCCAAACAGGATCTTCCAAATCAGTGTCAGTTTTCCTTACAATGAAAATTGGTGGCAACCCTGTAAAGCTATATTAAACCACCTCCACTCTTACTTCCAGAACTGAACTACAACTGTCTCTCAGAAGATAGATAACATACTATTGATGAAGATAATGGACAATTTCTGCAATTTTATCTTTCCCTTCTCTTGCCAAGGTGCCTTACTGAAAGGAATTACTTTGCAAATTGTTTTCCAAATATTCTCCACAGATATGATTGCTTGTTTGGTGGGGCAGAGAGTTGCCATTTCCTGGAGTTAGGTCCAGGGCACTATGGAGGATGCAAAATGATGTTGCTAGACTGACAATACAGTTGCTTCTTCTACACACCCAGCCCTGAGAAACTGGAGAATTATTTGTCTGAAGTGAGAAAAGTGTTTTTTATTTACAAAAATCAAGTGGAGAATTTTAAGATGTGCATCTGTGACTTCTATCCTGGCTCTTGAATGCCAAGAATTAACGATGGAATGAAAATTTCTGATTTCATGTTTATATATATACAGTATGTACACACACACACACACACACACACACACACATGAATTTATCAGCATCCCCCAATCTGGTGCCCTCCAGATATGTTGGGACTATGTATCCCAAAATACCCATCCAGCATAGCCAACAGCCATGCTGACTGGGAATTCTGGGAGTTACAGCCCCGACACAATTAGAGAGCACCAGACAGATTGGATTAAAACAAAAGCTTAAAAAAATAATGTGAAATCAAGAGATATTTGTATTTGATTCATTTTTTATGAGTGATGTAGGAGATGTTAGCTTCCCTAGTGACATCAGAGAGGAATAGAAAACTCTAGACTCATTAATTTTGTCAGTTGCAATATAAATCACTACAAATGTTTGAGTAGTGATTAAATCAAAGAGAAGATCCAGTGGCAAATGCTTAATTAGTTTATAATCCTACTTCCTACTGACATACTGTACCTGGTGATCATCTATTAATCTTCTGCTTTTTAAATAGGCATTGTAGGGGCCTATGTGATGTATATGATTCCCCTAGCCAAAGCCATGCTGAAGTTTCCAGTGAAAGCAAAGCTCCATGCTATATATTTAACTGAGTTTAGACAATCAGAGTGTTAGAAATACAATAACAAAACTTCATGCCTTGGGAAGCAATAACTACTAAGTGTTAGAACTATGCAAAGTTGTGAAGAGATGTTTGCTTCATCACAGGTTTATGCGAAGCATCTCATCAAAATTCCTTTGTGAGCAATGTTTCCACCCACCATTTTAAAATTGAAGCAAAGTGGCTGCATTGCTTCACTCTACCCACCTTTGGTCTGAAGACTCAACTAGTAATTTCAGTCTGAAAAATCATTCATGGGACACAGAGAAATGGGAAAGAAGGTGTGGCTGAAAATAACTATTTTTCTATCAAATTTCAGTGAGAGTTACAGTGATACCGCGGTTCACGAATGCTTCTGTTCACAAACAATTTGTGAACGAACAGCACTGTTCGCAAAATTTTGCTTCCGTTCGCGAACTCCGCCTCGGGTGACAAACATGACCCACGGCCATTTTCCCTGCTGTGACATATGGTCATGGCTTCCTGTAGGCGAGATCGCAGTTGCAGACAGGAAGTGCTGTGAAGCATTTTGGTGTGCTTTTTAGCATGGCTCCAAAGAAAGTGCAGAGCAAGCATGGTGGTAAAAAGAAAGTGCAGAGCAAGAATGGTAAGAATAAGGTTTTGAAGAAAATAACCATTGAATTGAAGAAGGAAATAGTAGAAAAGCATGAACATGGTATTCGTGTGACTGATCTGGCCTTGGAGTACAAGATGGTGAAGCTGACAATCTCGACTATTTTGAAGAATAAAGATGCCATCAAAGGACCTGATGTGGCAAAAGGAGTAATGATGTTAACCAAGCAGAGGACACAAGTGCTGGAAGAGGTGGAAAAACTTTTGTTAGTGTGGTTGAATGAGAAACAGCTGGCAGGTGATAGCATTAGTGAAGCTATGATCTGTGAAAAAGCCAGGAAATTGCACAGTGATTTACTGCAAAAAAAACCTCTACAGGTGCAACAAGTGAAGAATTTAAAGCCAGCAGAGGCTGATTTGGTAAATTCCACAAGAGAAGTGGCATCCACAGTGTGACAAGACATGGTGAGGCTTCCGGTTCTGACAAGGCTGCTGCAGAAACCTACAAGAAAGAATTCGTGGAATTCATGAAGGCGAAAGGATACGTCGCTCAACAAGTGTTCAACTGCAATGAAACAGGGCTCTTCTGGAAGAAGATGCTGAACAGAACCTATATCACACAGGAGGAAAAGTCACTGCTGGGGCACAAGCCCATGAAGGAGAGATTGACCCTTTTGCTGTGTCCGAACGCAAGCACCGAGCTGAAGATTAAGCCACTATGGGTCTTTCATTTCCAGAGGGTTATGGAGTGCAAGAAAAAAACAAGTGACATTAGACAGATTTTTCACCAAAACTCAGCCTGCAGCTAAGAGACAAAGAAGAGAGGAAACCCCTGAAGGAGATCTTCCTGATGTCCTTTTGAAGGGGGACTCTCCCTCCAAACAATAACTGCCTCCCCACCTGCCTTCCTGTCCTCCACACCAGAAGTTGCCTCAAGCAAGGTTAGTGTTCTCTCTCTTCATACTGTACTGTACTGTACTTTGTTTCATATTTTTATGGTTTTAAAAAAAAGAAAACATATGGTTCAGAATGGATTAACCATATTTACATTGAACCTTATAGGAAAATTTGATTTGGTTGGCAACCAAAATTGGTTATTGACCACATTCGTAGGGGTCAGAACGGATTAACCGTATTTACATTGAACCTTATGGGAAAGTTTGATTCGGTTCACAACCAATTCAGTTTGTGACCAGAGTCGTGGAATGAATTAAGTTCGTGAACTGAGGTACCACTGTATTTGGAAGGCTCTAGGGAATGGAGAAACAAGGCTCAGTCTTTATATTAAATCTAGGGAGAATTTAAATATGTAAGGGAACATACTTATTCCTCAGTAAAATATTTTTTGCTGCTCTCAAAAACCTTTAACTTCTGCTGGAATTTCTCAATTGATATGTCTCAACCATTTCAATAGTCAAAAGAATCAGAAGCATGTGATGGTGAGGAAAGAAGTGATGGGGGAAAAAAACTAATAGATTTACTTCCCTTCCCCCTCCCCAAGCTTGGGGTTACCTATGGGTTGGGGAAAAACCAGTCTTAATACTTTTTTCTTGCTTATTTTCAAATATGTCTAGTGTCTTTTTGGATCACAAGAGAAAGCAGGTTTGCTCTCTTGGGTCTGAGTTGACAAAATCCAAGTACATAAAAGACATAGATGTTCAACATCACAGACTATATCTCTTTTAAGAAGAAAAGTTATAAGGTCTTACTTCCCTCCCAATGGGGAATTTATTTTTGCTCACTCTGCCAGAATTGACAAGCGGCTCATAGATAGTTCCAACCTCCTGTTTGTTGACTTTAGTAAAAACTAAAATATATAAGAGAAGTAATGACCCAATTCATGTTTTACACTATGTCTCAGCACATATTCATTTTCCAAGGGAACTGTGCATTTAGTTGCTTGGTAGTATTTGGTGAACATGGAAGAATTCTTAATTATTTCTACAATAAACTACTGGTATTTCACATCCCATTCTCTTCTCAATTAGATCCTAACAAAATTTAGGCCAAGTAGTCAGTCTCCACAGAAAGTCAGTTTTAATTAATCCTTGATCCATTTTGCATAACTTTTAGCCAGTCTCCAATTATCCCTTTTGGGGGAAGATTTTGGAGGAGGTGGTCAGGGATTATCTGGATCCCTTTCACTCAGGGTTAAAATCTGGAATTGAGACTGTGGTTTCACTCTGGTGATGACATTTGTGAGGACATGAATGGAGAGGGAACACACTTTCTAGTCACATTAGTTCTCTTGGCAGTGATTAATGTAATTGACTGTGATATCCTTATGGACTACATGTGAGTAGAATTGGAATTTTATGGTGGTTCCACTTCTTCCTGAGTCGGTAGTTCCAGTTTGGTGTTTATGGGAGAATAGTTGAGCACTAGCTTGCTCCACTGTGGGGTACCACAGGGCTCCACTCTCTTCCACATGTTATTTCATATATGCATGAAGCTGCTATGGGAAGTAATCCATCATTTTGGAGTAAAGTATCTTCAGTATGCTGATAATACTCAGTCATACTTCTGTACCCCAGATATGGTACCTCTAATTTACAGATTGCAGTATAGCTAAAAACAAATTGTTCAGGCTTGATATTTGGTTTTCAGTTATTTTCTAATATTAGATTCTTAAATCCAGACTGCAGAATGTAAGCATTCCCATTACCATCAGTTGCAATATACATAAAAGGCATGTTTATCTATGACGGATAGAGGCCTCCTACTTGCTGTGGAAGAATAAAGAATTTCCTTCAGAACAAATATTTTAGCTATATTAAAGAATGTGTTTAAGGCGCTGAATCAGAAGTATTGTTTTCCATATACTACATTTAATAATAATAATAATAATAATAATAATAATAATAATAATAATTTCATTGCTTTAAAACACAGCAAATATACAAAAAGTATAGAAATACCAAGCCATGAAGAAAAACATGAAGCTAGAGGGGGAAAATTTTTTAAAACATATTATATTTAAAATCATTCATGTTTTTTATAAATATAAAAAAGTGAGGACTATATATATTAAAGGTAGTCCTCGCTTACCAACTGCCTCATTTAACAACTGTTCAAAGTTACAATGGTGTAAAAGAAAAAAAATAAAAGAAAAAAGCTTTGCAACCAATCCTCGCATTTACAACCGTTGCATCATCCTGTGGTCACATAATTGCCATTCAGGCACTTCCCAACTTTTAAGAATGTATCTATCCAATCAGATAAAAAAACAGAAGCAAAATATGCTCCAGATATACAAAATACCTGTACTGCATGTAATCGATGGTACTTGTTCTGACCCCTGCCATGAATGTATAAACTGGATTATTCACCTGGATAATCTCCAACAGTGGAACCATTTAGTATGAGAAGGCTGAACTTATTCACCAATTTTGCAAGACAAAGCCCAGCATAGTTAAATCTATTGTCTTTGGACAGAAGCAGGAGGGGTGTGCAAACTAAGTTATAGTTCTGAGCTGGTGGGTACTGATAGAATTTGGTGTATAGGGTATAGCCATCAGAGCCCATCCTGGCATTAAAGTCACCCCCAAGAAGCACCATAGCTTTGGGATATTCCAGAAGAAGGTTGCCAATATATTGCTGTAACTCTGCCCATGTTGCATTAATTTCAGCTCTTCTTTGCAGTGGAGGGAGGTAAACATTAATGATCAGCAATGAAGTGGTATCCAAGCCAAGAAGTAGGTCCAAAGCCATGTGTTTTAATGGAGGAATAGATAGAGGTACTACTCTTAGAGAGGTAGAGATAAGGATGCCCAAGCCGCCCTTCAGCCGCCCTGGTCCTCTGCCTGGAATTGCTTCAATTTTATATGTATGGTATCCATTAAGCAGGAGATTGTTGGCTGTCTATGTTTCTTGCAACAGTATTACATCCTTACTGTGCAAGGGGTAACATTCATGGTTTAAACAGGATAAGTGGAAAACTAAGGTCATCTACAAACTGGTGAATTGCCACCATTGATGCAACTTTTTGAGAACTACAGGTCCACTATCCTTGCAACAAAGGCTAACTGACTCACCATCTTGCTTGTAAAGGAAACTATGTGATAGTTGCTATTGATTTCCATGAGACTTACTTATCTTGAGCACCTATCTTCACCACCTTTCCACTAAAGGGTCAGCATGCATTACAAAATAAATTATGTTTAAAACATGAATGATAATTAAACTAACAAATGTAAAAAAAACAACAGCAACCCAACCCAACAGCATAAGCTCAAAAGCAGAAAGAGTTGACGGCAAAAGCTTTAGCTTTTTCCTAAACGCTAGGCAAGAAAGGCATGGGTCAATTCATTTATATCTGAGTTGCTTCAGTTTTGCATGTAATCATTCATGGATTCACATCCAAATTTTAATGAGTCTGGGTTTTTTCCCACATCTTTGCATTTTTTTTTTTTAAACAAAGGATAATTTACCTTATTTTTGATAATCCACACATCAGTGTAGGCATTTTACTCTAAATACACCTTTTTGAGGTAAGAATTACAAAAACAGAACAATGAATGTGCCTTGATCCATATATTTTGTGGGGTAAGGGAATGCAAACCATGTCAATTATCCTACATCAGCAATCTTGGATGGCCTGCTGGGATTTTTTGACAACTTAGTAACTCCACCACCACCAAATGTTGCTGCTGCCAGGAAGGATCTGCTGCCCCCCCCCAAAAAAAAAACATGCTTCCAAGCACTTCCAGTGCCTCCCAACTTCACCATCACCTTCAGCTCCAGTGCTGTCATGTTACTAGCCACTGAACAGCTTATCAACATGCCAGATATTCAGACCTGCAATTATTTTTAATTTATCAATGTGGCCCTTTTGCTCATATTCACTATGAGTTGTGCAGGCCTGTCTTATATCTAATAAATCCACAAATGAATGAAATGGGAAGAGACTTCTGTAAGTATAGATACACAAAAGACAATGAGAACTGTGTGCCTGTGCAATGCACACATGTGTCTTCGCAAAAGTGTGTTTATGTTAACTGAGCTACCATGCAATTTCCTTTAAAATATGCCTTTATTATTCTACTGCAATAACATTCATCTGAGTGTCTCATAAGAGAATTTAATCTGGATTTAATGCCCAGGATACTGTTTATTAATTTAACATTACATGATTATTAAAACATACTTATTGCATTTTAACTGCTTTGTCTAAAGATGTGTCTGACTGTAGACATAATTAGCTTGGAAATAAGGAATACACTCTTATGTCACTATATTTTATATATTAAAAGTATGAAAACGAAATAAATGGATCTGTTTCAAAAGTATCAGGAGAGGAAATGTGATTCATAATAGTTTTATGGGTTTTGTTTTTGCTTTTTGTTTTAATCAAAACAATATATAACTGCATGCAAGTTTAAGAGCTAGAAGCAAGAAAAAGCAGACAAATCCTAAATCAGCCTTTCCTAATGAATGCTCTTTAAGTCTTCTTCTTCTTCTTCTTCTTCTTCTTCTTCTTCTTCTTCTTCTTCTTCTTCTTCTTCTTCTTCTTCTTCTTCTTCTTCTTCTTCTTCTTCTTCTTCTTCTTCTTCTTCATATTTTTTATTAAAGATTTTGATTACAATATTAAAAACTAATAAAAACTAAACTTAAAGAGAAGAAAAAAGAATAGTAAGAAAGAAGAAAAAGTGCAAGAAAAAAGAAAAAGAAAGAGAAAAAATAAAAAGAGAAAAGAAAGAATATGATAAAGAAAAAAGAGAGAGAAATATATAAAAAAAGTTACTTCCAACCTTTACTGCAAGTATAGACAAATTTAGTTACAAACAGATACAGTATCTCTTCATCCCATATCCCATCCCTTATATATAAGCAAATCCATAAAACATCAACTTTTCAATCCTGGTGTCAGCAAAAAGCCCATAAAGGGTTGCCAGATAAATAAATATCTTATTTTAACCTTGATCAAATAAACCAACTTTACATTCCTTCCTTTTACTTCTAACACTTAATCTTAAATTTATTCAAATATTGTCGCAGGAATTGATTTCTCTTCAATTCTTCTTTATTCTATCGCACAGACGTGTTCAAGCCTCTTTTGTAAATCCAATAAGAAAACATTTTCCAGGTCATTCTCCTGGTTTGTAATTTATATTTTCCCTTTAATTTTTAAAACGTCAGCCAGTTCCTTTTGTGTAGCCAATAGAACATCCTTTTCCAAATCATTCTCTTGGTCTGTCATTTGTAATTCCACTTTTGGTACATTCTCTGTCTTATCAGACAATTTTTTTTCCACATCTGTCATTCCATCATTGACATCTTTTGGACATAATCTATCCATAGAACCAAACATAATTACTGATATTGTTGATATTGTAGCTACTAATTTCTGGTTTCATTCTTCAAAGATCCCCTTTAATATTTCCAATGTTATGATGTTGTGTATCATTTTCTAAGTCCCAGTTAATCAACACAAGCTGGCTTGTCTTTTTTTTTTTTTTTTCCGTTCTACTTAGAATCTTTAGTCCCCTCTAGTGTCAAATTTCTAAATTCATAGAGTTAGAAACAATTCTTTGTTATGAGCCAAGATAGTCAAAATAATTCTGGTTCCCACAAGAAGCTATTTATTTTTTATAGTTAATTCCAAAATCTTATAGTAAAAGTTAATATTCCAAACTTAGCTGGACCCTTAATCCATTTGTAACTTTGTTAGATCAAAATCTTATTTAGCTTTTTGCTGTTTATTTCAAATTCTTTAAGTTCTTAAGCCTGTAATTAATATTTCTTTTGTTCATAGGTGAAGCTAAACTCACCCAGCAACTTTCCAACTTGTCATTCCAAAGTTCTCTAATACCTTTAAGCTGGTTAGTAGGCAATTTCCAAAAGTGATTAGAAAGTGAGGCTTGCAAACTTTGTGTCCTTTAAAAGGCTCCACCATGGTTGTGATCAAGATGACTAATCCCTTCATCTTCCGGCACTCAAACCCATGGAAGATTGCTGTCCTGTGGTCTCCTCATGAGGAGCAGCCATCTAGAGCACATGTAGGTGGTCTCCCATCCTTTCCTTATCTGGAAAGGTTCTGAAGAACTGGTCTGCTCTTTGGTCTTTGCCACGGTTGTCAGATCTGCTTTCATACAGACATCTTCAGTTTGCCATGCCTCCCCCAGAAGTCCTCAAGTGCTGTTTAAGTGTTCTTCTATGAGCACTAGCCAGCATGGCCAAAAGATCTAAATATTGCCTAACCTGCTCAGTTTATGGCATTGCAACTTGATTACAGACCATTACGAATACATTATGGCTTCCCAGGTGCTTAAACAACTCTTGATGATTTTTTTTTCTTTGCATTTTTTCAAGCCACAAAATAAACATTAACAGGGCACAAAATGAACATGTACTTACAAATAAGTATATCCCATTCATATCAACAGAACCTATCTTGAAATATTAAAATTTGCAGCCAATGCAAGATTAACTGAGTGGTCGATGGTGGTGGTGGACCATAACTCAAAACATAGATTGTGCCCTAGCAGTTAAAGTTGTGACTAGTAGTTACAATCTTACTGCTGAACCTATGATTTACTATTCTGCTCCTTTGTAGCCCTTAACCCTTAGAAGTCTCAGATAGGACAAATGCATGCAATTTGCATGATGGCTATAAAGTGGAATGACCATGACTTGACATTTGTAGATTATTTGGAGCTTGCTCTGATTTTTGGAATGCTAACTAATAGGTCTAGATTGTACATGTAAAGCTCATGTGCATAGGAACTGATGGCAGCACATAAGCATGTTGTCAAAGGAAGTATACATATGAATGAACCTTAAGGCATCATCGTGTAAAATAATCCCAACTTCAATGTTTGACCTGTTCCTAAATAAACCAGAGTGACATGCATGCTAGAGCTGATGGCATCCAGAGGCATAACCATGAAGGCTAGTACTTTTCCCTAGCATGGCAAAGACACACTGGGAGAATAGGGAGCGTACAGTGGGCTACAGGGAATAGCTACAACATCCAAATGATATCCACCCAGAAATCAGGATCGCTCCCACACTGATGACCTTCAGGAAGCTATTAAAGACCTGGCTTATCTCCCAGGCCTTAGGGCAGTGTGAAGATTGAGTGGGGAGGGGGGCAGGGGGAGTTGGTTGGTTTATATTAAGCCACTCATTTCATTTTTGCTTTTTGCCTTTTTAAACTGTTTAATTTGTCAAATAAATAAATAAATCCAATTAACTTTCTGGTAAGTTGCAAATTTGAATCTGGCCATGCCCACCATGATAGCTATTTGATGAATGTGCAAACTTCCCCTGGGTGGCAGCCTTTTTGTGAGATGACCCATATCATCCTCTCAAAAGTCCACATGTGCCCCTTGCCCCAAGGTGGTCATTCATAAAGCTCTGGCATCCCAAATAACATGTACATGGGGTGTTGCCTTCACCTGCACTAGTTTGTTTATTTCCTCCTGAAATTATCCAACTGTACTTTTTCTAGTTTGGCTTTACAACATTGGCTACCTCTTGCAGGAAGTGGAAAAATGCATTATGTGATGTTATTGGGACACAGGACATGTTTCCCCATATATTAGAGAGCACAAAGAAGAGATGCTTTTAATGCCAGTCCCATGTATTTGTAACATTTGGTAACATTCTTCTTGACATTTTATTTTCTGATTAGAAATGTACTACATTTTGATCTGTTAATAGTCTTTGATTATCCTGATACATTGCCAGAAAGTAGACTAAAATAATAGTTTATTCTCCAGTATGCTGTTTAACAGCTCAAGAGATTTGTGATATCAAATTAGAAATACAGAATGCAGTTCTGTACAGATACCTTTCCATGCATTTTGGTCATCACTTTATGACACAGAAGCATACAAAAGCAGTTAAATGAAATTACTTTTCTTGATAATAAGCGAAACCCTGGAATTATTGTGTTCACAATTACGATGAAACCCTGAAATTAAAGGCATCAATCAATCAATGGGTATTTATTACAGCTATATACAGAAGTCAAATGCAATAAAACAAATATATCTATCTGTATGTGTATGAATATCTGTATGTGCTTGTGCATGTATGTGTGTGTGAATAAGCATGCAGAGATTTTTTTTAAAAGAGTGTAATAAATTAAATTAATCATTTATTTATTAAAATTTAAATGGAAAATATTACAAATTTTCAATCACAATGAAAAATGGATGGTACATATAGAGACAAAAAATTGAGCAGTCTTGGAAGATATATCTGAATCCTGGTCAGATAGAAGGAGTGACAGATAGAAGTCATCCTGGGAATCTTGTCAGGATGGGATGGACGAAATTCATTCAGGATTCCCTGTAAAGACAGCCATGTGGTTCAAAGTCTCCACTGAGCCATTCCCACAAGGGCATATACATTAGTACAAGGGGACTTTTTTTGTAGTGTTCCAGTAAAACAGAAGAGGGCAAAGTGTCCAGCCTGGCCAAAGTAAAGGCCTATCAAAACTTCAGAAGAGTAATGGAAGAGAGAGAAAGCTGGCACATACTGATTTGAAAAAGTCCCATGAGCTATAAGATAACAGACCAGGTTTAGATTAATTTGAAAATCAATAACCCAGATTTACTGTTTTAGTACATTTCTGGCTTTCAAAGCTTAATACATAAAGGGTCTCCAGTGAGACCCCCAGGAAGTGGAGCTTGCCAATAGCTTCTTTAAAAAAAAAATGACTTGAAATGGTATTGAAGAAACAATGGAGCCAACCCACTGGAAAGAAAATTAGCTTTAAGCAGAAGTTTAAAAGATAATGCCAAACTCTAGCATCTATGGAGGCCAAGTCCATGTCTAAATGTATAGCAGCATTCTTAATACATCTTGGAACTGCCAAAATAGCTTTAAGAAACAGACTATACTAGTTCAAGATGTCAAACTTTGTAAAAGTACAGACCTGGGCACAGTAGAGAAGCTGAGAGAGGGCCTTGTCGACAAAGACCTTGCAAACCTCAGGGATCTCCTTTTAAATGGAAAAAAAATCTCAGGTTAGCTAAAGTGCTACAATGAGTAATACCAGCTAGATGGGAAAAATGCTCTGTTGAGGCCTGGAACAACACTCCAAGTTATTCATAGGTGCACACTTGCTTAATAAAGTTCCCATTAAATTGCCAACTATGAATTTTATGATAATTTCATCCAACTACTAGAACTTTAATTTTCTGATGGTTTATAAAAAGTTTTTCTTCAAAGCAAAAAGAGGCCAATGTCCTCAGTGTTCTTCTCCTTCCAACCTGGGAGACAAACATGGTTACAACATCATCGGCATGCAAAAGAGCTGGAACTACTCCATCTGCTAATATAGGAGGGTGATTATTAGAAACTGAGAGGTTGAATTATTGAATCAATATTCACATTGAAAAATTAAGGGGCTAAAAGCACCCTTGCCTCATCCCTCTCTGTATGGGAACAGCTCTAGAAAGATGTCCCCAAGGGGATCATCTAACTCTCAAAGAGATGTTAGAGTAGAGAGACTGAATGAGAAGGAGCAGTCTTTTGTTTATTGAGAAACCCCTTACTTTTTCCCCAAATCCCTCCCTTGGGATCAAATGAAAAGATGACTTGAAATCAACAAAGAGGGAACCTCTAGGTTGGAAGGAATATTTTGGGGCTAAATGATGAAGGACCAGATGGTGGTCTAGAGTTGATCAGTCCATTCTAAAAACAGCCTATTCCTCAATAAGGATATTTTCACTTTCAACCCAATCTAATCATTTTGACTGATTATGTGCCATCAAGTCATTTTTTTTTTATTCCTAACAACCATGTAGATAGATTTTCTCCATGATGATCTGTCCCTAACATGGTCTTTCTGGTCTTCCAATGCTGCATTCATTGCTACTATAACTGAATCTATTCACCTTGCTGCTGGTCGTCCTCTTCTTCTCTTTCCTTCCACCTTTCCCAGCATTAGAGCCTTCTCCAGGGAGCTGGGTCTTCACATAATGTGACTGAAGTAGCATAATTTGAGTCTGCTAGTAATTTTTGATAGAGATATGTTGTATATAGCTTGTTTATTATATTAAACAGACTAATACAATACAGACTGTATATTTGGCAGGATCATATTTACTTCCTTTATTTTTATACAAAGGGATAATGACAGCTTGGTTCCAGTCTGACAAAAAGCATCTTTAATTGTTAATATGCATAAATAAAGCAACCCGCCCTGCAGCCCACCAAACCTTGTCCTCTTTTCATAATTCTGGGGGAATAAAATATCTGGGTGCTTTTCTAGGTCTTAACTGTGAAATAAAATCCTTAACCTCCAAGAGCAGACCTAGGCACAGAAAGTAGTCAGGAAAAGCACTTTAAGGGTAAGTCACAGCTGGATTATCCAATGCTTCCATTGTGAATATATTTGGAAATGATCCTCCCATGGATCTGCTGATATTTGTCAGGTTGGACCAAAACCTCTGTCCTTAAGAGAGCTGTTAACTAACTACCAGAATATTTTCTTCAGGATGGTCATATCTGGGTGAAGAATTTTTAATTGACCCTATGGCCATAAAATATTTTGGTATTTGTTTTTAATGGCAAGTTGTCAATTAATTAAATAATCTTTCCAAACAAGAAGATTAACTGATTTATCAATAAGTATCTGCAGGTCAAAGTCAACAATAACATGAAAAAGATCAAACAAAAGCTCCTTTAAGAAGGATCTAACACACTAATCAGGAATAATAATTAAGAAATGTTTATTTAAATGATCTCTGCAACCTGTTTAATTTTGCTTCCTCTTTTCAGAAGAAAAGATCATGTGGGTCTTCATGTGGGTCTTTCACACAAAAACAAAAATTAAAAAAAAATCCAGCACAGATTTTTCTTTTTTTTCCCCTTAGCAAAATGGTCTGCCAAAATGGAATCTTTTATGACGTCATAGTATTTAGACCCAGAAAACACTGTCTGGAACATGCTAATATTAAATACTGAAATATTTATATGTTCCCCCGCATATGTATATATTTGTATATAAATATAATTTGGTTTCACAGAAGCTGAATATTTGTGGAAACAAGTGTGCATAACAGCCATCTGAAATAAAATACAGATTTCAACAGCTACATCTTTTTGAACCCAAGTAAAGGGGAATTTAGATATCGGTGGTTATGTGAACAAGTTATACAAATTAGGAAGGAATATGTGTATGCATTACGCTTTTTCCAAAATCTGTTTTAAAATGTCTGCCATAACCTGTATCTTCTTCATTTTTATTTTTATTTTTTTATTTTATTTTTTGGTAGAACACTGTAGTTATTGTTTGGTAGAACACTATTTTTCACGACAGAGTTGTGCAACATAAATCATTTCTAAAACTTTGAATATTTTTGGCTTGGGGTCATTTCTACAGCATTAAATATTGTCCTTTTTTATTGATCCCAAGTCAAAAGATGCATATCACCCACTAATACTAAATACTAAACTGAAAAGTTAGGAGAAGGAGATTCTTTAAAACAAACAAACAAACAACTGGATTATTTAGCCTTTGGAAATTCTAGTTCCAGATGATTACTGCTTTACCAAGAGAAGACATTGCTTGCAATTAGCAATCAACCAACCAGCTTTCATTGGGTGAAGTCGTTCCAAATTGTGTTGCTGGCAAGCATCAGCTGAAGAACATGTTGGAGGTCCAAATCCGATGGCACTGACTCTTCAGTACCTTCAGACCATGAGAGAGAAGCCTGTTTATTTGTTTGTTTTAATCTCTAAGAAATTGTTAATCAAAGCTCACATTCTTTTGCTTTTCTTCCTAGGCACATATGTACAGAGCACATGCACCTTAACTATCGTCCTGGTGGGAGGTAAGGAGCTAGGTGCAAGGCTTTGCCTATTTCTACAAAGTATTTCTTGTAAAGAAATTTCCTTTCTATTGTAGTGCTAAAACCTGTTCCACTAATCATTGCTTAGGTCAGATTCCTGTTTTCAGGAACACTCATGTACAGACACAAAGCACTTAGCCTCCAACAGAACATATATGTTTAACTCAGCAACTAAGTTGTAATAAACACATCTCTCTTGAAGTGCAACAGCAAACACTCACAATCTTCACCATCTGGTGGCATCCGAAGTGTGGAATTTCAACGTTCAAAATTTCGAGACAGCAAAGACAGCCCCTAACGAGTGAATAGCAGTGAGGAGAGGAGGCAAAGAAGAACTCGCAGATCCACCCCTACTTCCCTCTCTCAATTCTAATGGCATCAGGGATTGCAGTGACTAAACAGGGCTTTTCTTGGTGATAAATATGATACATATTTTAGAATTTTAATCTCTGGTATTTTAATGTTGGTGTTTGTTTGTTTATTTATTTTTAATGTTGCCGACTTTGAGTGTCCCATTAACAGAAAGGAAGGATGCAGACTGTACAAAGCGAACAAGCATAATGAGGATTGGTTAGTGGAGGAATGTTTTTCCAAAGGATCTGGCAGCTAGTGTGAGAAGCTGAAGTTCTAATTGTAAGGTTTACCCCGTTCAGCTCCAAAGAAACTCTCGTGACACACAAGTTCAGCAAAGACGTTTACTAGAGTGTAATGTAGGTAGGTACAGACAAAGCCAGGGTTGGCTTGGCATAGCTTACATGGTGTTTTATAGTTTCCCCGTTCCCGTGCTTTACCCTGTTGCTTAGTTACCGATTACCCGCAGTAATCCCCCTTCGCCCAAATGGCAGATTTAGTCTGGTTCTTTGGTCTTCTTGATTGCTGTCTATTGGTTGTGTGGTTGTTGCCTTTGTTGGGTTTTCCTGTTGCGCGTAAAGCCGGGAATTCTCAATCGCGCGCTGATTGCTAAGCTTCCGAGCTGCTGCGTTTCCCTTTGTCTGCAGCTCTCGAGGGAAGCCGGCAATGATACAATGTATCCGCTCTTGGCCGGAGTTAACTACCGTCACCTGTCAGCAATCAGTTTGTGGTTTGACTAACTTCCCCTTTTTCACTGCTAGCGCCCGGGGCGGTGAAATTGACTAGGTGAAGCTGAGCAGCGGCGTTCGCCATGCCTTGCCGTGCCAGCTGAATCTGACACTAATGAAGAGTGCTCAATTATCTCACATGCAAATGGAAGTGGTGAGGGAGGCTCCCCTGAACGTGCAAACACAGTGTTATTTGATATAACCGTTGAAATATTGATATAACCCCTAATTATAAGGATAATCAAATAATCTGGTAGTACAATCATCATCTTGCCATTTTAACATTAATGGAAGGGGAGGCAGAAGATATTTTAACATTAATAGAGGGGGATTCATGAAAATAGCTTGGGATGCGATAACATTTCTTTCTCATTGCTCAACTCCTGGTTGAGTATGCATGCAAGGTTTTTACACACGTGGCTAAAAAAGAACAGATTTGGACATTAAGTAACATAGTTCAGGTCATATGTCTGCTCCTCGGTGCTTCCACTGAAATTACATCGTCTGAAAAAAATGTTCTACAGGGAAGATTTGTAAAGAGAAAGAAGACTGATAATGTTACCTTGTCTGGATTAGGTAGCGCATTAAAAAAAAAAACCTGAATCTTTGTGTCCTACTTCTTAAACAACCTTTCTAGAGACTTAAAAATGAGATTATATGACCAAGCCAGCAGAGGGAGCACATCAGTTAGCAGTTTTCTTTCAACTTTGCTTACAAGGAAAGCAGAGATTTAATTCCTCAGCTGTATTTCCACCAGCTCAGGAGAATAAACAGTACTATTGCTCAGGCACGATTTAGTAAAACAAAATACAAAATCACCTTGCTTACACATATCCTTGCCCATATATTGTTACGCACAACTGTAACTTATTCTATTTAACTCCAAATAGGCAGTTTGTTCAAGTCATGGAAAAAGGGAATGATTGCACCATCCAAAACTAGAACACTGTTTTAGGTTGTGTTTATCTTAGACCCACAGTATTTCATTTGTAAAAATCCAGATCACCACTAGACATTTTAAAGTCCTCATTTTACCATCCAGCAGCCATCCAAATGTTTGCAGCCCAGAAAAGATATACCTACTTTTATTGTGAAACATATACAATATACATGAGGCATAAATAAGAAAGGTGGTAAAAAATATGAGCAAAGTTTATCAGGTGCCCAATCCTACACATTAAGTTCACATATAATGTAATTTAATCTTTCACAATCATACATAGGATAGCTTGCCCAAAGTGAGTTTAAGTCAAAACAGATCAGAGGAACTTGCGTATAATCTGTCTGTGACTTCAGAATGGACTTTTATTTCTTCTTTGCGAAGCCAAGGGCCCAGATTAATAACCCTTAACTTGCCCTCCTCAAGTACTTGAGTACATTTCCCCTCTTCCTTGTGAGGTTCATAGGGCATGGACCAGGTGACAGGTTTTCCTGGTCATGGCCCCCACCTTAAAGAACACCTTAGCCCCAGAAATATGACAGCCTCAACCCTTTTTGTTCTTAGGAAGTTCAAACTGGTACTATTCCAATGTAGTGAGCAGTAGAAATAACCATGAGGAACAGGAAGAAGAGCCACAATCAAGACAACAGTTAGACAAAAGAAATCTAAGTCTGGGGTGTGTAATTTGAGAAACCATCTCAGACATGACCCTCTCTAGTTCTCCTGAAGATGGAGGGAGGGAGGGAAAGGGGAAGCATATTCAGACTTCCAAAATTCTGTTACTGTAACCATGTAATAAAAGTAGTATTAGCATTCATAACTCTGACTTCCTAATCTGATCTACCTTGAAGGGCTGACATCCAGTGAGCCTTTGACTTTTAGTTTTGTTTAGGCTACTATTATAATTGGTTGTCATTATTATTTAAATTAGTTGGATTAGGCAGCAAGGGTGTATTGAAATATTGTATGCTGTCCAGAGATATTGGATTAGGATGGCTTATAAATATTGTTAAATAAATAAATAAATAAGTTGCACTGCCTCAGTTACCAAGGCCTATTCTTCCTCAGGCCTTAAGCTTGCAGAAGGTGCTGTTTTTATCAATGGCATGTGAGACCCGTTAAGGGAAGTAATTGTGGATTCCCCTTGCTTTATTTGCTCTCCCACCAAGTGTCACAAACCAGTGGAAAAACAACCACTGTTGACTCTCCTGAACACATAGTAGGGCAAGATTGGGTGAGAGTAAGTGGGTATCTGGGACAGAGGATTTATCCACTTTCAAGTCGCCCAAGGATGACAGGTCAGATGCCCATGACTTGTCAGTCAAGTTATTTCTGAACACAGGCCTCATCTTCCTTCCTTCCTTCCTTCCTTCCTTCCTTCCTTCCTTCCTTCCTTCCTTCCTTCCTTCCTTCCTTCCTTCCTTCCTTCCTTCCTTCCTTCCTTCCTCTCCTTATATACTGTGTCCCTTTCTGTCCCTTTTCTATTCATTTCTCTTCTCAATGGCAGCTTTGCATGGCATTTTTTGGGGCATATGACAATGTTGGCTATTAGTGCCTGATTTGTGTTTATGTTGTTCTGTCAGTGCAACATCTGAGAATATACATAAAAGTGAAAACATCACAGTAATTTCATTCATGTTTTTTTCTGGTATAGCCCAATTGGTGAAGTGCATTATGTCATGGTATGGGGACAGGAACCTGACAGGAACCTTCACCAGAAGCTCAAAGGGTTATCTTTTATCTGAGCTATGTTTGACTCCCAGTTTTGGGCAGCTGAGACTAGTGAATCTCATTGTAATTTGCGGGGGGGGGGGACTTTAACTACTGTTCACATAATGTCTTAAATCCACTGTATGGGAATTCATTGTCTTAATCAGCTCAGAAGTTTAACTGCTGGATGTTACTACTTTTCATTTCAGCCATAGGTCACGATCAACTTTTCTAGTTTGACTTATAGGTTGATACTACCAGTTTTACCTATAAACCCAGATTGTACAAGTCTTTACCTTTATGAAATGTTGTGGAGACATTGTTACCATCAAATACTACTCCCTCAACCTATTTTAAAAAGTTATTTATTAAAAAAGTTAGCATTTTGTAAGCTTATGAGGATTTCTTTTGTGAAATGGAAAAGCATGCCATAACTTTTTCAGTTTTTGTTTGTTGCTTTTTTTTTTTTTAATACAGTATGTGTTTTTATCCTTTTTCCTGAATTCTACCATTTGGGGAGTATAAGGAACAGGAGGACTTCATAAGACTGATGATGTTATCAGTAGGTTTCATTCACTGACTGACTGTATCTTTGGATATCAGTAAATAACATTATTTGAATTAAAAAGCTAAACAAATTTGATTGGATAATGACACCACTGTGGGGAAATCAGGAGAACTAAAAATAAGGGCAAGCAACCCTAATCAGAAAAATGAAGAAAACATTTTCAGAAGGAGGGTTAAATTATTTATGGAAATGAGAGGGCAAAAATCTTTAGAAACAGGAGGGAGGAGTTTTGGGTCAATCAACACACAAACACACACTCATGTATGTATGTCCGTATGTATGTAGGTAAACATGAGGCTTGTAGAAAATAAGGACTAGGGTATTTTATTTAGCTACCATGCCAATACATGACATAAAATAATGATAAAAATAAATATATTTTTATACAAATAAATAAATGTTCGTTTATAACCTTTTGTGCTTCTTTAGGCAGTAAATTCTTTAATTGAAGGTTGACTGAATATAATGCAAAACTTTGCTGTTCGTGTTATACATTTCTTCCTAAACCATGTTTCCCAATCAAATGTTTAGAAAGCAATGGAAATGTTATGATTACCCTTTTCTTTGGATTAAAATCATGCTAACAACCATGTCATTATTCAGTCAACTTTGCTAAATTTATCTTTCATTTTATTCATGGACTGTTGCTTTTGAAAGAAATGATATCAAGTCATTTCTTTAATGAAACAGATTGTCTGAATTATATATATATATATATATATATATATATATATATATAATATCCCCATGTACAATAAATAACACTCAAAGCTGAGAAATGATACCCTTGTGTGTAAAGAATTACAGGCAATGCCCCAGGACATTCCCACCAGGAGAGAGAGTTATTTATTTTTGGGTGATGTTACCTAGCTGGGTAATGAAACGTCTGCAAGCAAACAACCAAGCTCAGAGAGCACCAAGGACTCTACAGCTCAACTCTGAGCTACATATACTTTCTTCTATTGGAGTTATTTATTAGTTACAACCAATAAAACAATCTAAAACAGTATAGAACCAACAGCCACAAAGCTAAAAACAGAAAAACTTGGTGCCACACCACACTTCTCTGATGCATCCCCATTCTTGTTCCACCCTGACCTCGACCTATCCCAACGCCTGGGGGAAAAGCCAGGTTTTAAGTGTTGTCCGGAAGGATAGAAGGTTGGGGCCAGTCATATCTTGGAGGGGAGGGTGTTTCATAGGACAGGGGCTACAACAGATAAGGCACACTTCTGAGGACTCACAAGATGGCAACGTTTAGGGGAAGGGACCTAGAACAGGCTGCTTAAGAAAGTGGCAGGCAGCTGTGCTACCTTCTTTCCCTCCCATTTGGGGCTTTTCCCCAGCATCAGCCTGGAAGAGTTGCCAAAAAGCAACAACCTTGACACAGGTGTGGGTGGAGGAGGGAGGGAGGAGAATGGAGGAGATGCATGTTTTTAAGCTCTGCAGCCACCAGTAAACTGAGAGGTGCAGCAGCCAAAAGACAGAAAACATTTTTCCTTTAGAGGGTCCAGAGAAAAAAGAAGTATAGAGGCCCAGTCAGGGAAAGTACAACTTGGAAAAGTGCAAGAGCTCTACTTATGGGCCAGTAAAAAGCTACAACAGAGAAGAAAAAAGTAGAAGAAATTCCAGAGAGAGGAATTAAGGCAGAACTTGCTTTATAAGATACCGTGACCATACGCCCTTTATTGTAAAGGACAATCCTTAATTTCAGAAAGCTGTCCTTTAGATTTATTTAATTTAATTATTTATTTTCTTGGTTTTGCTCTTGAATTTTCCTTTGTAAAGCCAAGCTATAAACATAAACTACTACTACTACTACTACTACTACTACTACTATTACTACTATTATTATTATTATTATTATTATTATTATTATTATTATTATTATTATCCGCTTTCAGATTTGTCCCTTTTTCAGGTTTGTCCTTTATTTTTCCCAAGAAAATATGGTCACTGTACTAGAAGAAAGCATTGCTATATAACAGTAATGTTATAGGATATTATATAGAAGTAATAGTATAGAAGAAGTAAAATATAGTATAGAGATAATTGTCATTGTCATAGTAATATTATAGAAATAATAGCAATAGAATATAGAAAAGAGGTAATAGGAAGCACTCATGTATATATTTATAAGTTTCATACATCACTTTTATACCTTCATTTTACAAAATAAAAAGTCTCCCCATCCCTTATAAGAAGATAAAAATAAACCACCTGCCCAGGGTCTAGGGCTTTTGTGTCTCTTTTGAGTCTGGGTCAATCTACTTGGGCATGGCTTAAAAAAAGAACCTGTGACAGCATGCCCACCCTATCCACTCTGGTGGGATGGACAAATATCTTCAGGGAGAGGCAGATAATCTGATCCCTTGCCATGTAGGGTTTTAATGGTAATAACCAGCACCCAGAAGGAAACTGGGGGCCAGTGAAGCTTGCGCAACAGGGTCATAATATAGGCGAACCTAGGAATGCCCAACACTGCATGCACCAGTTGTAATTTCAGTGGTCTTCAAGGACAGTCCCATTGGAGAGTGCTGCAGTAATTCAAACAGGAAGTGACCAAGGCATGAGTGACTATAAGCGAGGCCTCCTGGTCTAGGAAAGGGCACTATTAGTGCACAAGATGAATCTGAGCAAACGCCGCCCCCAGCCATGGCTGCCACCTGCTCATTGACCAGTACTGCAAGTCCAGGAGGACCCCCAAATTGTGCATCAGCTCCATCTGGAGAAGCACAACCCTGTCCAGAGTCAAAGATGACATATCCCCAGACCCTGGGGACCAAAAACCAAAGCTACTACATCTTCCCTCAGTTAAGTCAAAGTCAATTTATTTGTTTGTTTGTTTATTACATTTATATGCCATCCATCTCCCCCAGAGGGTGACTCTGAGCAGCTCACAATTAAAATCCAAAGCAGTAAAAACAATGAAAATATAAATATCCATATTAAATTAGTTAATAGCTAATTTTGATATGGATATTTTAAAATATTCCTCCCCCATCCAGAGCTTCACAGCCTCCAGGCACTTGGTCAGTACTGCAACAGCATTACCTGCTTGGCTCAGGGTAGAGATGTACAACTGGGTATCATCAGCATACCGATGATACCACACCAAATGCCAGCAAATGACCTCACCCAGTGTTCCATGTAGATTTTAAAGAGGAGAAGAGAGAGACCTGAGCCCTGAGGATCCCCACATTGCAGGGACCTAGGGCTTGACTTCTCTCCCCCCACCAACACAGATTGAAACCGGTCATAGAGAAAGAAGGAGAGCCACCTCAAAACAATGTCTTCCTCGCCCAGTCTCCAAAGCCGGCTCGATGGTATCAAGACCCACTGAGGAATCCAGGAGAGCCAGAATGGTTGCACTAGCCCCATTCTGAGGCCTCCAAGTATAATTTACAAGTGTGAACAATGCTGTTTTAGTACTGTATCCTGATCTGGACCCAGACTGAAAAGGATCCAAATAATCGCTTTCATCCAGGGCCCTCTGTAGCTGTGTGCTGACTACCCTCTCAACAACCGTCCCTAAAAAGGGAAAGTTGGAGACTGAATGAAAGTTGTCTAGAACTGTTGGGTCCAAGGATGGCCTCTTGAGAAAGGGAGCACACCACCACCTCCTTCAAGGCAGGCAGTACCACCTCCTCCCATAAAGAGATATTAACAACCGCTTGGACCCAACCACATGCCATCTCCCAGGAGAACTTAAGAGAGGCATGGGTCCAGAGCACAGATGGGCAAACTCACAGCCGTGAGGACCTTGTCCACTTCCTTGGGACCAACCAACTTGAACTTCTCCTAGATGATAGGGCTCAGACACATTTTGGTGACTTCCAAAGGATCTGCCCAGCCAGAGTCCAACTCTGAGTGAAGTCGAGTGACTTTGTCTAGCAGATACTGAGAATGTTCCTCACAGTGGCCCTGTAAGAGCCCCCACCCCCAGCTCCTCCATATCCAGGAGGGACCTGGTCACATGAAACAAGGCTGCTGGGCAGCTATTTGCAGATGCAATAAGGGCAGAGAGGTTAGTATGCTTTGCCACCCTTATCACAAGGTAAGACCTAATGAAGGCTCTCACCTGGGCTCAATCAACTTCACTTTTTGTCTTCCTCCAGTGTCACTCTGGGTGTCTCTTGATTTAGGATGACTTAGGATGATATCTGTGGGGAAATTCATTGATCTTTACATTTACTGTAATATTACAAGGATGTATACATTTTCATGTTGAAATAATAAAGCACTAAACACCTACAGAAGAAAACCTATTCACTTATGAATATTGTTAGAAAACCAGGCTACTCTCTATTTTTATTTCTTATTTACTCACTTCTCAGAAAGGCTGCACACCTGCAAAATATAGAGAACTTTTGCTTTAGTTATAATGCACTCCACAGCTCTGATTAGTATCTGCCACTGCTATTATAACCACTTTTGGCAATAATATTTTTTTGCTGTCATAAGAAAGTATGCAAAATCCCTTACCTTAAAAAATAAAGACTGCTAAAACTTTTCTTGCCATATTTGCTTTCTGGTGCATACTTTATAAAGACAGGAAGATGCCAGGAAGGGAAGAGGTAAAAAAAAAAAAGTTTGTTTGTTTGTTTATTTCATGCCAATCTCAGTACAAAAAATGTAGAATGAGACTTGTAGTGTTCCACTGCTATCCTGCAAGTTTGCTTTTGCTAGTTAAAAAACAAAAACAAGGAGGTAATTGTCTTATTGCCATTTTTATAAAACTTCAGCGTGAGGAATTCAGCAAATCAAGATACTGTTTAAAGAACCAGAACCAATCAGATCATCTTCCCCTCTTCAGTTGTTCCCCCTATAGCCTGAAAATGGGAAAATGGGGAAAAAAGGCAGTATGAAATCAATCGTTCAGTTCAGAGCAGAACTGGAATGAATGAATGAATGAGTGAATGAATGAATGAATGAATGAATGAATGAATGAATAAATAAATAAATAAATAAATAAATGGAAAAACTAGTTACAGAGTTCATTGCCAACACATTTCAGTGAAAAGCACAAGTTTTCAGTTTGATAATTTAGCAAGGCAACATTTCTTCAGCCTGCTAAATACAAAGTTTGAAACAGCAAATTGGTGTCTTCCAGATGTTTTGGATTACAGCTCTTTTAAACTACAAACTTGGGGAGTACAGCAGTTGTAATGTGAAACATGCAGAGGGCCCTATTTTCACTTTCCCTAGAATAAACAGTCTTCATTGAACCAAATGTTAGCTGCTGGTCTGAAAATGAAGAAAACCTATTAATGTGTACTTATAAGAACTACGAAGGGCAACAAAAGATGGGGAGCGATATGTTTCTTTCATCCCATGTTTATACAAATGAATACTCAGACTTACAGTGTAATCCTGCATACATGATAATATGCTAAATATATACCAACATGACTTTGCATATTCAGCAACCTGCCTAAAATATTCAAAGCCTACCTCGCTCAAATGTTTACAGGAGCCCTGATGGTGGTGTCCATATCTCTGCTCTGTAGAAATATAAAACAGAAATATATTTTCCCTCCCAGAAAAAGCTTTCATTGCTGGGCACTTTTATATGCAGTACAAGATGAATGTCAGAAATATACAAGGCCGGTGAGGAAATGGCATTAAATCTGCCCCACAAGTATAATAAATATTATCTATTTGAACGACTGCAGCGCAATCTTCTATCACAGTGTCCTTGAAGTTAGTTGGGAAGCAGCCACTGGTGCATAATTTTACAGACATCTCTTAGCTACAGGGAGCATGATCACCTAGCTTCATCCCTCTGAATTAGTTTTCAGTAGCTGGGTTCAATGTCCTGACAATGCCTAACTTATGTCTCTGCAGGAGTGCCACAGAGGTATATAGAGGTAGTGCTTCAATATAGAGGTAGTGCTCACTTAAAGACCACTTGTTCAGTGACTGTTCAAAGATGTGATGGTGCTGAATGAGGGGTACTTACAACTGGTCCCCAAAGTTCCGGCCATTGCAGTGCCCCCAAGGTCATGTGATCACAGTTTGGACACTTGGCAACTAGCTTGCACTTACGACAGTTACAACATCCCATGGTCAAGTGATTGCCATTTGTGACCTTCCCTGCTGGCTTCCTACAAGCAAAGTCAATGGGGAAACTGGCAAGGAAGGTCACAGATCACACTGGTAAGTCCCCCTCACCTCCTTCCTGCACACAGTGCCATACTCTCCTTCCCTGGGCCTCCCTGCACACCCATGCCCATAACACCCTTTCCGCCAACTTACACGTGGCCTGTGCTAGGTCCCCCAGGGCCTCCTCAACCCCCTGTGGCATCACCGTGCTTCTTACCTTAAGCAGGAAATGGACTCCCACTGCTTCCCGCTTAATGACCCACATGTCTTGGGGTTACAATGGCAACTGGGACTGCCTGGATTGCTGCCACTAAGCAATGCAGTCATATGAAGTTACGCTTTATGACCACATCACTTAGCAGTGGCAATCCCAGTCCCAATTGCCGTCGTAACTCAAGGATTACCTGTATTTGGTAACTGGTCCTCTGGAGGCTGCAAGGTAGGCCCTGCTGTGGATTTCTTCCTTTTGAGAAATCAGATTGACAAAGAGTTATCTAAGAGTCTTCTTGGTAGTAGTTGCACCATTTCTTTGGAAATCCAGGAAATATTGCCTTATAATTGCATATTTTGCCATTTACAGCCTTAGCTAGTTGAAAAAAAAAAGACCTTTCCAGATCTTGTATTTAGTGTGAAACCACCAAGCAATGGGTACATCTGGCAGCCACCTCTCTGGATCACACTAACATGCAATAACATAGACTGCTGTCAAATGTTGATGCATAAGAGCTGTGTTATTATCTGTTAGTATCTTTTGTGCTTTTCCGTGTTGTAACACTTTGGGGATTCTTTTGGTTGTTAGGTTTGTTTGGTGTTTTAAGCATCCCAGCAGCTCCACTAACTTTTACATCATGGGACTGTCAACTTTGAAATCACAACAAGTATGGTCTTTGGACATTGAGAGTTGCCCTCTGCCAGCTAGGAATGCACATTTGGGAACTCATGAAGCTCAATTCATTACACCCCATGGTTCTTGTCTAGATCATCTTTTTAATCTGAGCAGAAATGAATTTAGTTTCATTTTTCTGTCCTCCCAGGCAGTCCTTTCTATCTAGCAAACCTACCAACCAACCCTCCAAGCCTTTCCCTTTTTCATTTGTCCTCACTGACTTAATGGATACTGCAGGAGGTAAAAATAATGTAGAGGATAATAGGACCCTTTTTCTCTGTGTCACTTAACAAGGAAGAAAGCTCAAAAGGACACCACTGAGTGGTAAGAGAGAAGGGATTTGAAAGTTCAATTTCAAATGATGGTGGAAGCTATCAACTGCAGGCATGCTGGGAGTCTAAATCAATTTGGATTGTCTTGGATTAAGTAGCGCTATAAGAAAATAGGTTTTCTTAATCTGAGCCAATCTAGTTTGAGCTTCAGGGAATTTACTCACCACTGTTTGGATCATCCCTTATACTTATTTGAAAACTGCTGGTTTTGATTTGACTAGCCAGTTGAGCTGATGATACTTGATGTTGTTATTGCAATATTTCTGTTTAATATGGAATGGTGTTTTGTAATATATTGTTGGTTTTAATATACAATGTGTATTGCATTTTGAATAGAAACTACATTTCTGTTATTACTGATAATAAATCTCATGCTGTGAGAGCCTAAATTCAAAGTCAGCATTATTGATCCTCTGTGAAACGTTACACAGTTTCATTCATCTTTCTCCTTGGAATGGAGAGCTTGAAATGAAATGCACCTTTACCATATTTCAGGAAGGCTATGCAAAAAAAAAAAAAAAAAAAGATTTTTTTAAAAAAATTTAATTATCCCACAAGAAATCTTCAAAGGGTGCCTGGAAAATTAACCATTGCAGTTCAAACCTATCAATTATTGCATAGGGACCAAGGATGATCTGCTTCATAAATTTTCTTCATCTGAGTATTTCCCCAGATCTTTGAGTTTCAAATTACCTAGTTTTGTTGCTGAACTGGAACTGATACATTAAGGATTGTCCTTTCTTTTTTAAAAAAAAATCTGAAATTTGTGCAAAATACCTGCTACTGCAGATTTCATTCCTTTCCTTCATATCTAGCCTGCATCTCACTTTATTAACGCATATATATTTATTGATTAAACTGCCAAAAAAGCCAAAGAAACCATTCATATTTGTGAACATCGGGAAAGTCAAGGATATCTCCTTTATTTCTTCTCACATCACTTCTGGGCTTCCTATGTTAATGAAGTACAGCTGTTAAGTTGAACATAATTACAGCCATTCATAGGATCCTGATGGTGCATGTCTCCAAATCCTATGGAGAACCTTAACCATGTTCAGCCAAATGATGCAGAACTTGGAAGTGAAGGGGGTCATGGGGCAGACTACACATTCAGCTCTTTATGGTTAGAAAAAGTGAACATCTGACAAGAGTTAGAAACTGTTGTTGCATCACTTTCTTTTTCATACACTATGTTACCATAGAATGCAGTATTAAATATGATCAAACCAAGACCACTTTTCTTAAAGTGCTTTAACCATGCATTAATGCACATTAGCAATACAGGTGTGTGTGTGTGAAAGATAGTGAAAAAAAGCTGAAGAAACTACAAGCTGCAGTCAACTGAACTGGCTCCATTTCTGGAATTAATCTTAGAAATTTGTCATGCTGCATCTCTGAGTTTTCTGTCCTTAAAAGGGGGAAAAGAAAAGTGATAAAATAGCCTAGTTTTCCTGTAGGAAGCAGGCTGAAGAAGAAAGCTTAAGAGTGTTTATCTTCCAGTTAGGAGAAAGCTGAGCACAGAAAAAGAGAGCACCAAAACTGAAGTCACTTCCTTGCTGCTACTATTTCCCCTACAGTAGCAGTCAATACCATAAAGGATGCAGAGACTCCTTTTCTGGAGCTGCATCTCCAGCACATTCAGCTGTAGCTTAGTTACTAGATCTGGGGTGTGAAACAACAGATGGCCATGAGATGGCTGCAAAGAGTTTTGCAGACCAGATATGGTCTATAGCCCTAGCCTGGCTACATTTCAGATTTGATCTAATATCCATATGATAGATGGATAGATTTATTTCTTCACTTTGATTTCTGATTTCAAGATACCTCTTGAAATCAGAATAGCTACTGTTGAAATAGGATAGAGTTGGAGAAAGAGTGTCCTAGACCCTGTCTACAGTCCACTGACTAAACTGCCACACTATCCTGATTCTCTAATGCCTTACATTCATCTGAAGGAAAAAGAAAAATAAAGGCAAAGGCAGGGCAAGGAAACTTGAAAGAGCTACCTAATAATTTCAAACTTTTGAATTTTTTTTTCTTCATTTCAAAAAGACTTCTTGGATAGAATTCAGTAATAGATCCTGATCTCAAAACCCATATTGTTTTAATTGCATTTATGTCTATCTCTTGTCTTAAAATCTATAAACTATATTATGGTACAATGTAAGAAATTATGCGTGGATCACTGTTTCTATTTGACAGCCTTGGGACCGAAAGTAAAGGAAGTTGACAGGACTGTCCATTTCCATCCATTTCATGCCAACTAAGTATTCATGGAGGAGGACATGTGATTGTGTGTGTGTGTGTGTGTGTGTGTGTGTGTGTTAAAACCCTTTTAAAAATCATAATGTAGCACAAAGGACTGGCGGGGGGAGTTTGTTTTATGTTTCCCTAAACATACAGCAACTAGTGATGATGCCAAAAGAGAAAGTTTCAATGGAAATAAAATAGGATTATAAATCTCTTTGGTTACTAACATGAGGTGTCACATCTTTTCTTGGAATCCATTTAACTAATGGACACAGAATAAAGTGGTATTAGAGACATTGATCTCTTCCGAGCAAGTATCAATGACATTCATAGATGTTTCCTGGCTAAAATTATGATACGGAGGCTAAGTCATTATAAAAGCTTTTTTAAAGTTTGGTAAAGGAAGTTTGTTACAATTTAATACTGAAAGAGAACAAAAACATGTAATGATTTAAGAAAGGAGACAAATCATCTACCTTAGTTTTCCTCTCCTATGTATGTGTAAGTAATATCTTTACATATAATTAGAGGAAGAAAATATGAAATTAGTTGCCCATATGAATATGCACAAAATAATGGGTATCTATATATCTATATATATTCAAAACAATGGGCAGTGGTTTCAGCTCAGCTGAATATACATCTGGATGCAATTGGGCTAACACCAAAATATAAACCTGTTTCTTTCAGGTCAAAATATAACAGATATCCACAGTTAAACCTGCTGACAATTATGGATCTCTTTAGCTGGATCAAAGCATTGGAGCCCAACTAGAGCCATGAAAGATGAAATCATCATGTTTACTCTGTGACACTAGTTGTATTCAAATGGCACAGTAACCACAATCAATGACTGAGTATAACTATGGCCATGGCTCGTTCCCACTTTCTTCTGCTGTGAGTGAACACTTTCCATCACTTCCTGTTAGGAGTTCCATGACTGGATTGTTTTGGGCTGCTTGTATGAACTTCCCATGACTTATACCCGTTGGATGTTTTAGACTTTTTTTTCCCCCCTGTTGCAGTAGCAGGTAGAAGTGATGATATGCCTGTAGGTGAGTTGAGATGGGGGAATGGGGTGGGGGAAAAATATCTGGTTCAACTACATCCATTCATGGTTAACCATAATTTAGAATTAAGGCAGCATATTCATACTATCGCTGTCTTTCCTATTCCACTCATTGTTAATAACCCATGTACATTATATGTTCTTAAGACATAACTTTTAAATATGCTAATAATTAAGGACAGGATTTTTTCCTTCTAAAATGACACTTTTCAAAAATGATTTTGTGTTGGGTTATAGCAATATATACAGAACTTTAAATTGAATCACACTTCAGCTGAATAGGAGCTGACATTGAAAACTATGATTATTGTTTTCTTAAGTCCTGAATTTGCAAATGTACCCATTCAGCATCCAAAGAAAGATTTCTTCACTTTTCTGTCACTCTTTGCAGCATATATTATTGGAAGTTTGGCTTTACCTTCTCTCCTACTTTAACCCACATCTCATTTAAGTTGGAGTTAGCAGATGAGTGTCTTGTCACTCAGTGGTCTTAAATGACAAATACTGGATTGCATGAGTGGTGAATGGGACTGTAAATGATTTCAAATGAGACAAAGACAAGCAATAATGCAGTTTGTTGGCTGACCTTTCAGTGATCCACAATTACTGACATTAATCAAAATGCATATAGACATTCAGTGTCCTTGAAGTCGAAGAAGAAGAAGAAGAAGAAGAAGAAGAAGAAGAAGAAGAAGAAGAAGAAGAAGAAGAAGAAGAAGAAGAAGAAGAAGAAGAAGAAGAAGAAGAAGAAGAAGAAGAAGAAGAATATCAATGAAATCCCACCAGGAGATGTACAAGAGTGGAAGCAGACTTCTGTATGTATGTTCCTGTCTGTACAGGGAACCTATGCATAACTGCTCTGTGGCTACCATAGTTTCCCAGACTGATCCAGCAACGGGGATGAACTTTCAATAAGTAAAACTTAGAATTACAGCAATCAGTTGTGGGGCAAGAAGGAAACTGGGATTTCCTTGCAACCTGTCCTTTCTTGCCAAAGCAACGAATTGCGAGAATTGCAAGATCTCTTACCAGTGTACCATTTATACAAAGTGCTGCAAAGTGTTCTATTGGAACAAGGGCTTTATGTTCAATGCATACTTCAAAGTAGGGGCACACACAGACTACAGGACTTAATTTAGTGGCACAGCCCATCATTCTCAAAATATTCTAATTTATTCTGAACTAAACCACAAAGTGTCTACCATGTTCCAGGGCTTAAATTTGGAGTGAGGCTCATTAAAACACAACTTCATCTGTCCTATTGTTTAGCATGAAACTATCACAAATAATCATGATCATATTCTGCAACACTATGGGACAAAATGTGCAGGCATATCAAACTACTTGTTGGGGTCAAGCTTGCCAATTGTAACATGGTTTTTTGCAGAAGGATGAGTGAGTTAATGAATTAATCAGTGAAAAGTGAGGGCGCAGATGTAATTGAGTTTTTAATGGTACTGTCTTGATAATCAAATCATCAAGGAGTATCTTGAAAACAAAAGCCTTTGTCACGTGCTTAATGCACGCAAGGCGTTCAGACATAAATGGGGAAGAAAGACCATGGTGCAGGCCCTGATGCTTAGTGGAGAACCACGTCTACCCTGCAGTATGTGGATGTTCGCACAGAATATGCAAAGCAGCCGTTGTGAAGTAGCTTAAATAAAGTTCATCCTCTCAAAATAATAGCATATATGGCCATCCAAGGACAGCTAAATGGTAGGAGAAATGAAATATAGCAGAGATAGGTAACTTCATAGGGTTAGGGCTACAACTTGCTCCCTAACCAGGGGAAGGTTGTGTGTCATGTCAACCAAAACTGTAAGGCTGATTGGTTATTGCCCATTTATAAGTGCTGGCCAAGTTTGAAGGGTAGGAATGAGAGGGAGAAGCTTTTTGGAGGCAATGAAGTTGGGATCAAAAACCCCACCCCAAATGGCCTAAAATGCCAAAATTCAACCACCAAACAATTGCATTTCAGACTCTGGTTTTATCTTTTTGTTTTATTTTCCTTTTGTTTTTCAAGTGAATTGTTGAATGGCTTACTGGCAGAAGCTCCCTGCTACTTCTGTTTTTACCCTTAATTGTAAGAAAAACAAAGCAAACATCATGTCACTGGCTGCTGGCAACTGCATGCTAGGTTTTGTCCATTTCTGATATAAAGCATAGGAAGTCTGCTGAATCTGCATCTACAAGATGGCCTCCTAGCTTGAATCACTTTTACAAGGACTGAAGCAAATTAATTAGATATCAGAATACTGGGATGATTATCTCTGGATTCAGGAGTTAAGCAGGGCCAGGCTTCCTTATTAATTGTATGGGAGACCACCAAGGAATACCATGGCTCATGCTAAGAAAACTGCATGGTCATGCCTGCATGATCACTAGCTCAGGTCAAGGGGGTCATTATTTAAGACATTTAATGTGTACTGTACTACTTCCTATAACCAAATTAGTTGGATTCCCAATGCCAGTTATCAGAGATTCCATTGAACTCATGTTCTGGTTGGGGTTTCCCATTGGCCACTGATGGACCATTATTAGAACTAAATGCTAAACAAAAAGTTGTCTTCCTGGAATAGAATCTCATTTGAATTTTACACTGAAGTCCCTACATTTGATTAAATATTTTTTTCTCTAAGATAATTTTTTGATTTAATCATTGCAGAAAGGCAAATTATTTGGCATTAATGAAACTTAATGAATCTACTGGATAAAAAGTTAGCAATTCTTGTTAAGTCTCATGAAAGCCTTTGAAATTTGTGGTCCCATTAAATATTCCCAGGAGACTGAGAGTTTGTTTACCCATTAAATAATTTGGATGTTTTTCTAATTGGATATTTAATCTTCAAGAGACTCATCTGTTATTTACAAATCTGTTCTTTTGTGACATGCACACTGGCATGACATTCACAAGTTTCCCATCCCTACTTGGAATCCTCTACAGGATTTCTACCTCCTGATGGAAACTACCCAGAATGGAAATATAATACTACCTGAAATAATGGAAAAACAGTCCCTAGGTGCTTCCACTGATCAGAACAAACACTTGCTAAAGTGAGAGGATCATCTGCTAAGTAGATAGTGGGACAGCAACTCTAGTCCACCACCATTCTAGAAATAAGTAGCCATAACATACTGTAGGTCAGGTTATATGATGGGCAGTCCTGAGCTCAGCTCCTTAAAGGCAATGGGAAAAAGGGGGATTCAATCCCACCCCAAGATTCCCCTATGCAGACCTCAGCAAAATTGCCACTTTTAGGCACACACAGCCATATGAGAAAGATGTTTGTAGAAACCGTGTGCAAACTACTCCTTTGGATATGGGTACAAATATGCAACATCCACGTACACCTCCTAGCTCAATTTGCTGGTCATTGACTAAAGAAACAGTATTTCATTTCATTTCATTTCATTTCATTTCATTTCATTATTTCTCCTAGCTCAATCAAAACAACTACTTTCCTTTCAATTGTTTTATTTAAAACAGTGACTTTTGGGAGTAAAGCATATTTTAAAACAGCAATCTTAGAAATGTGCCTGAAAGATGTTGACACCCATTGTCACATAATGCAGATTTTCATTATGATCTGCAATACAGTCTCTGTGTAACACCGGGGGGAGGTTTCTTTAATGCAAAAGGACAAGTGCTCTTCCTAGCCCAGATTAGCTCATTTCTCGCTGATAATTTCTTTTATCTTTTTAAATGCAAATCTACTGCATACCATTTTTATTTACATGTGAGGAAAATGCAGCTTTGTTTTATTTTAATACTTCCAATAAACTAGCCATTCCTTCTATGAAGAGTAATGATTTACGAACAATGACAGCTTATAAAATGAATTTGTCTAGGATTTATGAAGTAGCTGGGCCTGTTCCTGATAATCATCAGTGATTGATTCTGTTTGAATAACTTCAGAGTCTATAGTTCGTGCGCCTGCATATTCAGTGTTGCAGCACAAACTCATGGTCCATCAAATCATTTTGATAATGGAAGAATATTTAAGACTGGATTGACTATATACAAGTCATATTTTACCAAACTATACTTTTGTCACTGATAAGACTTTTTGTGTGATATAGTTATGAAGCTTAATACAGTACTCATCTTTGCCCATTTTTGTATACACAATCTGGTAAATGCTACATACATTCCTGCTGATTTTCCTTGCTTATAGAGATGTCATGTAATCTCTTTAACTTCTGTAGCCATTCCTGGGTGGGTGGGTGGATGGATGGATGGATGGATGGATGGATGGATGGATGGATGGATGGATGGATGGATAGATAGATAGATAGATAGATAGATAGATAGATAGATAGATAGATAGATAGATAGATAGATAGATAGACAGACAGACAGACAGACAGACAGACAGAGATTGCAACTAGTCTCTGATTGATGTTCCTTAATCTGTTAACTAACTTTTCTGTAGCCAGATCCATTGCCAGGAACCTGAGATCTTTCTCACAGAGCCAGACAGGAAAAAGTTATGATTTCCACATAACGAGAACCAGTGTGGTGTAGCAAATAAGGTATTGGACCAGAAACAGGGAGCCCACAGAAAGTCCTTGGGTGAATACGGGCCAGAAATTCCCTCTCAGCCCAATTTACCTCACCAGGTTGTTGTTCTGAAAGAGAATAGGTCTTGTATTGCACTTAGATATAACTAAATACCAAATAAAAATTCTAAATAATCTCTCCATTGGTAAGCAACTATCAGATCACTTCAGAACATGGAGTCTTGACTTTAACTCAATGAATCAATTTAACATAAACAAAATATTATAATTATAAATTTAAAAAAATAGAAGCAAAGATACTATTGCCAGCCATTTTTAAAAAACTTTTAGTACAGCTTGCTCATAAAACATTTTGACATCCAAGTCATATGGAAAGTCCTAGTCACCCAATATCGTAGCTTAGTAGCTATAGTTTTATGGCTCCTAAAATACAAAATCTGAGTGGCATCTTAATTTCATATACAATATGTGTGTGTGTGTGTGTGTGTATGTATTCATTTTTATACAATATATTATGAAGTTAAAGATACTTAACTTTTAGGAAATAGTTTATTTTCCACTAAGATGGAACCTGCAGTTTGGAAGACTTTTACTTCATAGAAATATTTAGAAATGATCAATGCTTTTTAATGATTCAAGCTGGAAACTTAAGAATAGAAACTTTTTCCCCTTTAATTAGAAAATTCTATTTGAGACAATCTTATTGAAATTATTCCTCCCTTAAACAAGCTATCATGTTAAAATGGATTGTAACTATGATCTGTAACTGGAGATTGAAATGAAGGTAGATATCATCATACAATTTTTGAACTGAATCTATTTGTATCTACAGTATTGGCTTTTAACTGTAATACAATACTATGTAAGTAATTTTAGATACCCTTTGTATACTTTGGGATATAGTTTGCCATTATGCTTCTATAAATAATATCAAAGTACAAGAGAATCCAGATTCCAGAACTTAACTCAAAAGATGAGTGACTGTTGGAAAATAATTCATTTCAGGTGCGCTCATTCTGAGTCAAACTGATGGGACTTTGTTGGTAGTCATTTATCTTTCAAATAAACTTGTAAAAAAAGGAGGAGAAGGGAGATAAAAAGTTGTGCAAAGCCATGCTGTGAGTTTCACAGCTGGGGGAGGATATAAACACAAATCTCTCAAAGTCAAGGAAAGCAATGTAGCACTTACACAAAACTGACTCTTGATATAATTCATTTTTTGTAGTAATCCCAACTCACCACATAACAGATTACTATACAATCATCCAGATTACCTCCAAAGTAGAAACCAAATGAGGAAGAAAGTTTCTGCCAGACACTGAAATCATGCCAAGAGCATTCTCTAGTAAGAAATAATAATCAGAATAAGTATTTTCAAAAGCAACACAGCTAACAATATTTTTGCCAATTCTCGTACAAGATTAATTGTCCAGGGATCCCGAATGGATCTTACATTGCAAGTTTAAATTGGTAAAACCAAACATATCTGCATGAATCAGTATCACACTGCAATTCTTTTTTCAGTTGGATCAATCTCAGAGGAAATAATGGTCAGAATAGCAACTTGTTTCTGGAAAATAAATTACTGCAGCCTATCTCTGGCCTGTCCATTAGGTTCAGAGGAATGAATCAGTATTAACAGAAGAAGTTATGCATTTGAATCTAAGGGTCTTCAACTGATTGTCTCTTGTGCCTGAACCAAATGGAAATGAAGCTAGCTTAAGAAATCCCAGATTCTGGATTTCACCCCTTTCCTCCATTCTGGCCATGGGGATGGTCTAGAGTACTGCCTGGACCATGATTAACATAGTCCTGATTGGTGAATTGTCTTGCTTCTTTCCCGCTCCCACCCATGCCAGAAAGACAAGTGCCAATTTATTTCCCTTCTAACAGGCAATTATGTATGTATTTAAAACAAACTTCAGGGGGGCTCTCAAAAAAGAAGTGGCTTTAATTTTAAAGTGCTTTAAAGTGCTTCTTTAATTTTAAGTGAATTGAATTTAAGTAATCCTGAAGGGAGTCTATTACAAAGGACTGAGGCCAGGTGAGGAAAAGGCTTTTAGCTAGAACATGGGAGAACTAATTAACCCTGGCCCAATAATTGGGTGAAGCATACTGATACATGAGCCCCCAGGAAGTCTTTCAAGCAACTTCTTATGCTCATATATTGAATATGACGTGTCAGTACTATCAGTTTGTATTGGAATTGTGTTCAAGGTCTGAAACAAATTGGCGGTAAAAAGAGAATGGGGCAAAACAAGAAAGATGAACAGCATTTTGGACAAGGATCAAGAGGTCTTAGGTAACCTGACCCACAGCAGCCATCATAATCCAAGCTGAACACAAGAAGGGCATGAACTTCATTAAGTAGAAACAACAGCTTTTAACATACATTTTTCTTTTGTCTAGCTTTAAGTTATAAGTTTGAAATCCTAGGTTCCATGCAACCAAGGAGACTCACAAATGTCATACCTGAAAATCCAAGTGAGAAAAAGGAATGGGAGGCATGAGATGATCAGGGTGGAATACAACAATCTTTGCCTTATCCATGCTCAGTTAAGAAGACAAAAACATCCTATCCAAAATTCTGCCTAGGCAGATGAAAGAGATGTCCATACCATGTCATCCCTAGCAGGGACAGGTGAATAAATCTAATAGTCATTAGCAGAGGTGTGATGGCTGATATGATAAGACAAAATTAAATAGCCTAGAGGAAGAATGGGCAAATAGTAAGGGACCCAACGAATGAGCCCAGAGGAACTCCTGCCAGCAATGAGAAAGACTGCAAAATAAAGTCATTCCATAAACCAACAATGTCATACATAAGACTGAAACCACAGGACCTCCATATGTTCCTGCAACACCAATGGAACTCAGAAAAGTTTGGTGGTCCAAAGTGTCAAAAGCAGCAGATAAATCAAATACTAGTAACACCCAATAATAGTTTGCCCTGGCCACCAACAAATAGTTAATGATGTAGGCCAATACATCTGCATAGAGTATCCTGCATGAAAATCTAATTGGAGTGGGCCTATAAGATTACAGGTAAAAAAGTGGAGCAAGAATTGTCCGGCTGTCTGTCCGTCCATCTGTCCATCTGTGGGTTCTTCTGTCCATCTGCCCATTCATCTGTCCATATGTCCATCCTTCTGTCCGTCTGTTCATCTACCTATCTATCTGTCCATCTATCTGTCTATCCTTCTGTCCATCCATCTGTCTGGGATAGACAAACATACTAACAAAGCAAATAAATGCATGAATAAAAAGAGGGGCTGGGGGCTTCTCGTTGCTTATTTATTTATTTGTTTGTTTATTTATTTATCTCATTCAATTTATATAGCCACCCATCTCACATATGTGACTCTGGGAGGCTCACAAGTTAAAATAATGAAAAACAAAGCTCATGTAACTTAAAACAAATGGACCAGGAATGTAAAATGTGGGAGAGTGCCAACCAAGAGCTCACGAATAATCTTGTTGTCCTCCTCATCCATCTCTTCCTCAGGAATTTAAACCAGAAGGTTAAGCAAGCAACCTTCTGGTTGATTTATTGCCATTTTTCTTCGTTGTAAATGGGAACTACTCTTTTCAACCTTGGACATTTGTTATGTGGATTGTTGGTTTAATTTTGTTGGCTTTTTGGTTTTAACTCTTTGTCATAGCCCAGAGTCATTTTTATGGAATGGGCAGCCATATAAATTATTTTAAAAATAAATAATAAAGAAATATAATAAATATATTTATTTTGTTTTTAAAAAATGGGTATAGATATACATAGGTTTTATTAGAAAAGTGTTAGGAATTTCCAGTTTAGTTGCACTCAGAATTTTCCCAGTCAATCCCTACGTACATATCAGAGCAAGAATACACACCACTCTGATCAATTAGCAAAGAATATAGGTTGATGTTTATTTATTAAACATCAGCAAACATCAAAACTGTTACTGTAAGTAACAAGCAAAATATGATAAAAGATAAGGAAAGAGAAAGACATGAACAACAGGCAAGACTTTACATTGACTATATCTATATCATCTGTATCTATTATACCTATATCTAGATCTAGATTTTAAAGGGCACACAACTTTCCAGAGCCACTAGAAACCATACTTTGGGTAATTAGCATGGGCATCCCAGAGGCAATGGCATCTGGTTATTCCAGCCTTAACCTTTTATATACATAATAGTAGCAGAATAAAGATATAAAGATGGTAAACGGATACCAGATGATTCCCCCCTATATTTTATACCACAAAGGAAACAGTTTGGTGGACAAGATTTGATGGAAACTTTCAGCATTTATCAGAAGCTTTTGAAAAGTTAGTCCATGGAAAAAAGAATAAAGCTAATTCATCTTTCTTTAACCTTACTAGACTACAACACCCATAACCCCCCACGCATTACTTAGATGTGAGATCATGGAAGTTACAGCATTAGATATTTGGAGTTATGAAAGACAAAGCTAATTCATATATTCTTAGAATCTAAAGCAGGACAAAAAACCTTTGCACATCTAAAATTTTAGAGTTCAGTTCTATCAGCTCAATTTAGAATGGCCAGTGGCAAAGAATTTAGAATTGTAGTTCAAAATACCTAAAGGGCAACAGATTGCCTGCCCTTTATCTAAACTAAAGGTAAGTCACCTGCAGCCCTAGAGCTGCAAAAGGCCCGCAAACCTCTGTAACTCTTAGAACCTCCTCTGATCATGATTGTTGACCAAATGGTAACAGTAAGACTAATGTTCATGACTGTCTTAAATGCCAATGATTTGTGCACGGTAAAATACAATGGTTGAGAAATCTTGGTAACCTTGAGACCAGCCTTGAGAACTGGTCTTTATCTCCATGCTGCTTTCCTTGAAAAAAGCAGTACGTTTTTCCCTAAAATGTAAATTAATGTCTGAATGTGTATACCAACTTTTATCTTGACATGACAATTTAAGAATGTATCCTCAGGCCCAAAGGACCATTTCTGGCACGATTTAGATGAACTAGAGGTCCTGAATTCAATAACGCCTGTCCAATTCAAGTTCTTCAGAAACTTGTATTAAAAAATCCTTTCCCTCTGGGCATATATTGCATTGCTTTATAATCCTTCTGCAGAAATCAGTTTGGAGGTAAGACTCATATTCAAGCTAGCACTAGAACACTGTTCTGTCCCACATTTCCATTTGCTATCTCATGTCTGGAGGAGTACTTCTTGAATCACATGCTGTGAAACATAAATATAAATGGAATGTTTAATTAGACAGTACTTAAACCAGTAGTCTCATTTTATTTTGTTTGACCGTACACCAATCTCTTTGTTTGGGTTAAGTAATTTGTAAATGACATTCTAAACAACTGCAATGCTTCTTCCTGGAAATTTCATTTCTTCCTGGCACTGGATGCAGTGAAGCAGCCCATCTGAAACACAACTCGTTCCAACAACTAGTAATGACCTTTGAATATCTTATGCCATGTCCACAAAGCTGTTTATTTCAATACCCTAGATAATACGAGATGAATCCATCATGTCTGTGTCAGTTTAACCAATGAAGTTTGAAATAATGATGAATCTGTCTATTCTAAGCTACTTCTTCTGGAAAGAAAAAGAAGAAGGAAGGAAGGAAGGAAGGAAGGAAGGAAGGAAGGAAGGAAGGAAGGAAGGAAGGAAGGAAGGAAGGAAGGAAGGAAGGAAGGAAGGAAGGAAGGAAAAGAAAGAAAGAAAGAAAGAAAGAAAGAAAGAAAGAAAGAAAGAAAGAAAGAAAGAAAGAAAGAAAGAAAGAAAGAAAGAAAGTTGAAAGCATATGACACCACATGGTGGGAAAAGACCTAAAACAAAACTTGGCATTATAAAGATCCTTACAATGTATTGTATACCAGGATATCTGATTCTATCTGAATTTCTGAAAAGAGAAATATTCAATCTTCAAGCAATTCCTTAAGATTTTGCCTCTAGATTCATTAAAAGATATTTAAATCATTTCTCATCCTGTACCTAATTTTTCATACTAAATTGTTTGGCTTTCTTTGGCTCCTCAAATCTATTATAAGGACATCACAAAGAAGAAGTTTGGGGGAAAGAAGGAATGACTAGCTATAACTTTTTGCAAAGATAGAGAGTCTTTACAGAACAGAAGAAGGTGCAGCATATTAAAATAAAGTAATTGTTATTTTCTGCCAGCCTAATGAACAGCTTTATTAACTCTGAAACCTGCAAAAGAGCTAGAAGTAACAGCCGGTGCAGAATAATATGTATGCTTTGTCTTTCTCTTTTTTTAAAACAGAAAAACAGTGCCATGTCTTGGCATCCAAACTTTACAGGAATAGCTTGCTATACATAGAGCCAGTTACATTCTGAAATTACATAGCCCAAAGACCTATGCCATATAAGCATTTTGACCTTATATTATGCCATATAAGCATTTTGTTCAAAACATAAAAGTCCATAGTTCCTAGGAGACATCTGGTTAATAATGCATAGATTATAATGAATTGGGTGGAACTTGCACAAGACAAGGGCCTGTAAGGTTATTAACCTATAAAATGTTTCATTTGGAAACCCACAGACCCACCCACATCTTTCATTAAATACAAGACCACTGAAGTATTTGCTGGAGTATGACTTGCTGTATCATTAGGAATTAACCAACTTTGCTCATGCTGTTAAAAGATGAATATTTCACCCAGTTCCAAATATTACTTATAAAACCCACAATTTTTGAATCAAAGCTTCTCAACATGAGAAAAAACTGCAGTGTCGACAACACATGGTGCACGTTAGTTGCACTGTTTTTTGTTTTTTTTTTTAATGGTTGGTAAGCTTTTTAAGTATGACACACTGACATCTCTCTATCTGTTTTATCACTTCAACCATATGAAAATCAGCTGGCATTACTCTGATCAGAAAAATGTAATTCTGTCATATGATCCGTATTAGAAGCTGAAAAGCCAGAAATCTCCATTTTCTCTTCTGGTTATTTCCACAGAGCCCAGGTTCCTCCATTCTCTGCTGTGACTTATCAAGTTTTACCATTGTCCCACCATTAAAAGGCCTGTGTGTGTGTGTGTGTGTGTTTGAATTGCCAGGGATCTACACTGCAGATTGTTATGTTTGCACCCAAGTGTAAGGAAAAAATTATTGACATTTCATGTTTAAAATTGTAGGACTTCATGCTTTGTGTGCAGTCTGATCCAATGGCAATTCATTTAGAGTAGAGCTGTCCAGATATGATTCCAAGAAAGTGTCTCAAAGTTCATGAAGCCAAAATCCTAGCACCTGTCTGCTCTGAGGCCCCTTCCTGGTCTTTGTTTCATTAGCATTCCTGGTGGAAATTGTAGTTGTAGTCCTTCTGTATGAAATGAGGTTCATGGCTTAGTCCACTAATGTGGGTAGCCATGAATAGCATAGTTATCTGGAGTACATTGGGGCAGTTATTTAATTGGGATTAATATAATTCCAAAAAGTCAACATGCCATATCCCCTTCTTGAATTAGAGCTTCTATATTTTTATTGTATGTATTTATTGCCCATTCCTTATATTATTTCTAATTTTTTTATTGTTCATTGTATTATACATTATTGTTTGGCTTTCCTTTTCTTGAGTTATCTATGCTGAGGCTTACATCTAGTGTGAGCTATTGACATTGAGATTAGATGTTGGCTTAAACTGGTCAAATGTCCAGTTTTATGTTACAAGCAAAGCCTAGAGGACAGACTTGGAGATTAATGACTACAACTTCCATCTACTGAAATAAATCAACAGAAAATAAATAGTTTCCATGTCCCTACCACAGCACAACTCCTCATTTCTCCATTTTTAGGGGTTTGGAACATCATAATTTTGGGAGGCAGGTTTTTTTTAAGAGATTAAAAAGTACCGTTCATATACTAAGCTGTAAAAAGTCCTATCAAGATCAGATGTGAGTGTCAACAGACTGATGAAATCTTACAGAGAATGTCAGTTGTGATGTACTGTAAGGATGCCTGAAGAAACAAAGCTTGTCCTGCCTTGACAAAAGAAATTTAGACAAAGGAAACAGTTCAAGCTTCTAAATTCTAAAGAAAATTCATTGACTTTATTTAGGCTTCTTGTATAGCAATATAGAGAGCCAATTTATACATTATCTAAATGGCACTAGAATATCCAACCACATGTCTTGCACAATACTGAGCCCACCATGACACTGTCCTGCTGTGCTATGTCAAGCCCACTGGCCTCTGAAGTGGCCACTGTGGTATCTATCAATTGCCTCATTTGGTGGATGTTTTCCTTCTCTTCTCTTCTCTTCTCTTCTCTTCTCTTCTCTTCTCTTCTCTTCTCTTCTCTTCTCTTCTCTTCTCTTCTCTTCTCCTCTCCCCTCCCCTCCCCTCCCCTCCCCTCCCCTCCCCTCCCCTCCTCTCCTCTTTTCCGTTCCCTTCCCTTCCCTTCCCTTCCCTTCCCTTCCCTTCCCTTCCCTTCCCTTCCCTTCCCTTCCCTTCCCTTCCCTTCCCTTCTATTCTTTGCCAAGATAAGGCAGAGAATAATAGATACAGAAAGCCAGGAAGCTTGATCCTGTGTGCAGTTGGGGTCTATTTGGATGCTCAGCCCTTTAACCTTAGGCCAGCCACATATTTGAGTCAGATGGACATATCTAAATATAGGTGGGCTATGACATTAGCAAGACTTAATGTTTGCCTACAGCTGTCCTTCAAGGGAGGTACAAGAAAATTCCATGCAATGAATGGCTTTGCTCATGTAGAACTGGTCACGTTGAAACCACAATTCATTTTTCTTCTATACTATCCCTTTTACCAGGACATTCATACATACTTGACACCATTAATATCAAATTATCCAAGCCATCCAGATTTATTTTATTTCTGGTATTTGCTGTCTGATAGAATTGATACAGTCTCTCTGAATGTTGCAAAATACTGTGGTATTGGCTACATATATTCAAAGGCATTTCTTGTATGTTTATTGTACCCTAGTATTCTACATCCATTGATTGTATTATTATTTTGGTATTTTAGGTTATTAGATGGTTATTAACCAAAATAAAGTATACATTTAATCTTTTTAGCAGTTTTTTGTTGCACCTTAGTATCAACATTAGTTATAACATCTTAGGAAAATATATGTCATTTACCGTACTCATAGTTGCATTAATGCTTTATTGTATTTTACTATTTTATTTTGCTATATATGGGTCATTGACTGAAATTAAGTTTCTACTTTACTTTTTACTTTACTTTAGTTTACTGTAGTGTTGATTTATGGTCAGACACTAAATTAAAATAGGGTGGGAATGTAGTGCATGGTATAAGACACAAAACCTATCTTAAAATATTATCTTACTATATATTCTGCATTACTTAAACTGTACAGAGTTCTCTTCCAAATGCTATGATGTCTTTAGAAGGAGAGTTCATGTACCCACACTTTTGCCTTGGTCTTTCAGATCAACATTGAACTGGAAAAGTATGTATCCAGCAGATATTCAGATGAAGCATATTATCCATTTGCATGATATAAATGCCCCTAATAAATGTGTCCCTGAGGCCACAATGCAAAAAAATAGTGCTTCCCCTAATTCCACTTACTGTCATGATTATATAAGTAGAAATTCAACAGATTTTGAATCACAAGTAGAAATCAAAGTATCTTATACTTGTTTTAAGCCAAAGGTTTTTTTTTTTAATTACTTAATATATTATTGAACATAATTTAGATGCCTATTAAACACCCATCTCTTTGTCTGGACTATTCTTGTGAAAATGGTATCCATGAATGAGTTTCTCTTTCTCTCTCTCTTACCACTCCTATATATCAATACCAAATATTTGATTTATGCTAATTTTGCATACTTTGTATTTTAAGTGTTTTATTTGCTGTTTGAATATTATGTAGATTAATGAGATGTCTCCAATATAGCAAGGGGTACAGAAATGAATTAATATATAAATAAGATAAATAAAGGTATACACACATTTTGCGTTAACATAAGGGAGCATATACATCTGATTGCAGTTGGAAAAAACATGATTGAAGCCATGAAAAATGATTTCCTATTCACCTTGGCTGAGTTCTCCCCCCCCCCCCCCCCATGTGAGTGTTCCTTACTGCTGGACCTATTATTTTTGCAAATTTAATTAAAATCTGTCTCAAACCTGCAAAACTACAGACACTTTAAAAAAAAATCAGATTTTAAAGGAGTATAGCTCAGATTTCTAGAGATGTTGGCAACTGTTATCTTTTCAAAAGGGTCCAGATTGCTGCAAATTTCATCTCAAAATAATAATAAAAAAATGAATATATGAATAATAACTTTCATGCTTGTCTACAGAAGTGAGCTTTTTTTTTCCTGACTCTCATTCTGGATTAAGTTATCAAGATAAACTGGATTATCTCCAGAGGAAATCTGTAATGGTATGTGAGAAAGACTTTGGGAGACTGGGCAAAGAGATGCTGCCAAGGGAATGGTCAGATAAGAGACCGCATAGCCTGCAGGTGGATAGTGGGTGGGGCAAGAGGCTCAGAAGGGACTCTTCCTAGTTTCTCAGACTGTAAAGGAGATGGTGGGAGAATTGTACTTTCAGACTTGCAAGATTCTTTCAAGGTAGCTTTACAATAAAGTAGAATTAGCCCATCTGGTCATGATTCCTATCTGGTTTTCTCTGTGAGGCCGATAAAACCAGACCAGACGGTGTCATTTGCAGAACTCTGAATTTGGATCCATAGAGGATTCGATTGTCTCTCCACGCTTCTCTTTACTGATATTTGAGGCAGGTTTGCACACATCCAAAATGTTTCTATTTCCACCTGGGTACAGTTTATAATGCACAGGAGTCATATTGAATTTAGCACAAAACTACTTGAGGGTACATGAGGGTATTGGTGTACTTGCCTGGAATAACACAGTTGGTAATAAAGTAGGAACAATGTAATTCTTTCTTGTCACAAACACTAGCTTTGAGACTTTAGATTTGTTTCTTTATCCTTTCCCTCTGTCAAGTGACATGTGGTGGGGATTTGTTGATGTTGACTGAGTTCTCTTTCAACACTTCCTATTTTATAATTTTAGTGCATCTAGAGTTATTCCTGCCTGCGGCTTCAGATCTAAGATGTGTTAGGTGTGAATCCAGAGAAATATTACCATACATTTTTTGTTGCTTTAATGAAAAGAGAGCTGCATTAGAGATGTCCCTGTGGCCTCTGAGAAGGCAGGGTCCAGGTCTAATAAGGTTGTGTTACATGAAGCCCTCTGATAGGTCCACTAGACATCGTAGATAGATCAACAAATCGTATTAAAGGAACAGGAAGATGGAGACCATTGTAGTGAATCCATGCAACTGTGAAATATTGAGGATTAATTCAGAGTCCCATGAAAATGTAACATCTGTGGTTGTACCATTAGATACTTATGAAGAGTCTGAGACAAGAGAGGTAGTTTTGGCTGCAGTGGGTCCCTGCAAAGGTTATGTCCTAAAGTCTAGCCTTCTCCTAGAGATTATATAGCATTACTTGGATTAGAGGTTTAATCAGTCTAAGGTGGTGGTTTAGTTTGATTTTGCTTGGTTTTATTTTTGCATAAACCCACTCTTAACCCATCAGAAATTGGTCATTTGCTATGACTTGCTAGAAAAGAAAAACAAGTAAAGGATAATGTATTCCTTGAATTAACTTGTCTAGCCTAGCCTTGGATTTCCTAGTAGTTTTTTTATTTAAGTAATAACCAAATCAGGCTAAGAATAAAAGGAATCAATAAAATTTTAGTAGCAGTTATTCCACTTTGAATATCCAAATTAAGTATTATGTTGCTGTATGTCTACCCAACATGTACACACCCAAGATATACACTTCTTTAGAAATTTGGACATAAATAATTCTTGTAGTGTGATTTAACACTACAAAGATGCAGTCATGAGAGCCACTATTATAAAAAAATAATAGTGTATTGGACACTGAGGAAAATAATCAATTTCTTTGCAGTGATATCTGCACTTGTCTTGTGGAATATAGGGAAGAATGTAGCCCAGCCCGAGAAAAATTCTCATAAAGTTTCATGAGGCTCAATGCTCTGTAAGCCTAATTCTTACCATAGTTCAACCATCCCTGATGGTGACATATACTATACAACTTAACTGTGCAAATGTTTTCTATGGGCCCAAAATACAAGATATACAGAATCTCTTGATTACTTGTTTAACGTCATAATTAATGACAGTGGACTTAGACTTCAGAGACAAATAGTTATATCTCTGAGCAGCCATGAAAATAACTGGGTGACTCTAAGCCAGTCTAAGCAATCTCAAAGGATTTTGATGATAAAATTGATGGGAGTAGTTATATACTACTCTGAATATAAGAATTTCATTGAAAATGTCTTCAATATAAGAAAGACACCCATACAAACGTGTACATCATTCCTGAACTTTGGTTCTAAAAGATTTTCATCTAATGAAGGCCTGCAGAAATGGTCACATAGTAGACTGAATGCAGGCCACAAACAGAGATGGTGGGTGAATGGGAACTTGAAAACAGGAGTTTGTATACAAAGTCACCCTTGAAGTTTGGAGGTTGAATCTACCTTGGAATCTTCAGATGCCTCCAATCTTCAGTCTGAATTATGTCAGGCTGTCTCAGATCTAAGAAACTATAATTATGGGATTTTTGGATTAGAAGAACTGTACCTTGGTTGGAAATATCCTTTTCATTGTGTTCCTGATTATACAACTGGAAAATAAATTCTCTTTTTTGACCAATGTAGTACTGTAATCAAAGATCACCAAAAATTATAGACAGCCCTAATGATTTCTGGAAATCATTTGATATAGTCTTATTCATTAACAATGGCATTCAGCTATTCTGGAATGTCTTGTCTTATGGTATTTCCTTTTACTAAGGTTTTACAGGATGACTCACATTAAAAGCAATTAAAATGTCTTAAATGCAATAAATATTTACCAAAATGTGTCAATGTGCTCTAAAAAGTAGTTTCTATTTTATTATAGTATCCAGTTAATTATATCCCTGCTGGAATGATAGGAACCCAAGGTAGAGTTAAGTCTTCTAGTAAGATCAGACAGTAATATACTAATAAGAATCACATATCAGGGTATTTAGCAAGCTTCCATTACTTTGATTTTGCCTGCAAACTGGAAAGGAATATATTTGGAATTAGCTAGTAGTGCCCCCCATAACTGCTTTTATAATATAGGGGAGAAAGAGCAGGAAACCCCATATGGAATTCTTCCGACACCTATATTATCTGGGGATCCCTTAAACTCTAAAATTAAGTATGGACCACTCTATATTAATTCATGGGTACTGAAACCTGCCAACTTTGTACTTGTTGATGGATTTACTCTCAACATGACCATGGCAAGGTTGCTTTCCCTGACTTCTATAAAAATGACTACTCCTAGCCCTGGGAATCATATTGCAGGGTCATATTACATGCTCATAATATATGATACAGTATGTGTATTCCTACCAAAGCCCTAATTTAGTACTGAAGTTTAGGTTTGCAGATGAAGATTTTCACCTGTCCATCTTCATTCTTATTTCTTAACTTTATTTGGATATTTTGAAGGCCAGGGTGTTCTCTGAGTTATCGAATAACCAGGATAATTTCCTATCTACACAATGGACAGCAAAATAAGCACTGTCTTTGACCATTATATTTACCTGAAGGTTTTATCCTGTCAGCTTCCTCTAGCTCTGGCTCTTTTCCTTTCACTGATGAAGAGAGGGTGGGGAAAGAGAAGATCATTCAAGCAGTGAGGTGTTCTGGTTGACAGATTTTTTCCCCCCCTGTGAACCATTTTATGTCAAACATATATGCTGCAGTGAGCAGCTTATAAGATTGGACTGAGAACATTGTGGAATGCTCTGAAAAATTTCAAGTTTAATCTGAAATTCTTCCAGTGACTTTATGCAAGTGCAAGCAAGTGAAACTAAATAAACACAAATAAAAAAGTGAACAATAACTAAACTGATCATAAGGGTTTCCCTATCCTAATTGCAATAGTGGAATATCAGCCAGCTGCACTATTTATGGTGTCTTGCTTTGTTTTTGAAGAGATGGACCAGAAGTTTCAGTTAGTGCAAATTGTGATTGTCTGGCTTATAATTTCATGGGTAAATTCACATCTACTCTGAACTGAAAGCTGGGCATACTGGATCCCAAACAATGATAGAGGTAGCATCTCATGATTTGAGATTTTGAGCTTATGGAACCTGAGACAGTAGACAGAGTTCTACGTAATTTGACTACACTCTTGGTTAGTCAAAGCCACCAAAGAAGAGACAAAAAGGTACTTATGGACAATAGTTAAGTTCTCCTTGCAGGAGTTAGAAGTGCCAGCAGCCAGCAGACTGCATTTGTTGCCCTCATGGATGACTTATGATAGGACCTGGATAGAGGGAGTGTGACCATCCTCATCCTGCAGGATCTTTCAGAAATTTTTGGTACCGTTGAATACTTCTGGCTTGCCTACAAGAGTTGGGAGATATAGGCACTGTTTTGCAGTGGTTCCACTCCTTCTTGAGAAGGTAAGTCCCACTGGTGGTTTCAGGGAGAGAGGACCAGACCACAGGTGGTTTTATGGCTTATATTATGGCTTAACAAGATTGGACCCATGTTTACAGATGCTCTGCATAAGAACACATCTGGACATCTACATAATTGCTTTTATTCCATTGCAGCTCCTACTTTTGTGGCTTGCCCAAGAAACATGTATGTATGTATTTAATAATATTTCAGCCTATTTTTTATTCAAAGTAATCCTAAAACAGGATTACATAGGAATTGTAAAACACTTGTTATTTGTAGGTGAGGATTTCATTCTGTCCTTAACGTGAATTTCCCTAAAATAATTTTTCAAATCAAAGTGTGAATGGGATTTCAATTATCCCTTTATAATTGTGCTTTCTAAATTTTGTGAACAGTAAAAAAAATAAAGTAAGAAAATGTTTCTGTTAGAAAAATACACATACTACAGAACATAAATATAAGAAAACAAATACAAGAGAACATAACTAGTGAAATAATAATAATAATAATAATAATAATAATAATAATAATAGGAAGTCAATCAAGTAAAGCTTTTGAAAATAACAAAGGTGAAGGCTGAGTATAGAAAAGAAACAATTGAAAACTGGTTTGTTAACTGAAAGAACAAGCCAATGCATGGTCAATACTTGAAGGATATCGAAGGCAAAGCCAATAAAAACCTCACATGGAGCTGGTTAAGATCAGGAGTGTTAAAGAAGGCTTTATTTTAGTGGCTTAAGAACAAGCTTTGTTGACTAATAAATTGGGTGTGTGGGGAAACTTTGGGGGGGAGAATTAGGAGGAATGCAAATTCTGCCAGAACCAGAGGAAAATGTTAGTTCTGAAATTTTTATTCAATCATTAGAATTATATGATTATTCTTACCATTTTTAATTGATTTTGATCAATTGGTTGATTTTAGGCTTTGCTGACCTGCCTTCATTGTGTAGGATATCCATTTCTAATATATCTGTGATTAGGCCTGAAATATTTTTCCACAGAAAGTAAGCATGTAATTTAAGATGTGTGCTTCATCCCAAATATCATGCTGAGGAAAATATGCAGAGCTTTGCTTGAAGTGGCATTTCTCTCATGTTCCTGCTGGGTGTAGCAGTTAGGGAGATCTAATACGAAGTCTAAGCCCAGAGGAACATCAAGATGAAGTAAGTATTAGAAGGAGAGACACAGGCTGTATGCTTATTATCACTCTGCATGTGAAGCTAGTACTGAGATACAGAAAGACTGTCACTGTGTGGTAAAGGACACACAAGCATGAAAGTTCCACTTCAGTTCCTGGCCTTTTCAGATAAAGGATCACAGATGGCAAGCTTGGAAAGCGCCTTAGATCTTAGAGAACTATTGTCAAGATACATAGATCACCTGACCATATCTGATGCCCCTTAGATTGCTAATCCTTGATCTTCCAGAGGGCTAGAAATTATGGAAATTAAAGTTCAATGCAACCAAAAGAGAACAAAGTCTAGGGAAGACTGAAATGGTAACACTTTGACATTTTACATTACTGTTTTACCAATAGCCTATAGAGTTTCCTAGCAGAACACCTGCTTTGTATGGAATAGGTAACAGATTCAACACCCACCAACTCCAGCAGCATTTTTAATTAAAAGACAATAATAATGTCAGACCTCCAACTGGAATAGACTATCTTGGACTAGAGTGAACCTGTAGCCTGACTCAGTATAAGGCAAATCTGTTGCACTCATGAATTAAAATAATTGTGGGGTGTATGCACGTCTATGTAGTGTGTTTGTCCCATACTACAATTAAGGAGCCATAGGAAGACACAGTGAACTACAACTGAAGAGTCTGAAATAAGATAAAAGCTGTATGAGCATTGACTGGCTTTTTGAAAAGAGGTGGGGTATGTTCTCCTGTTTATCCTCTAAAGATTGACTCGAAGTACAGAGCCAGCAGTGAGATGGATTCAGATTTCCTCACTGTCATAGGGATAAGTGGAGAAGGAGTACTATGAGCCCCACTGGATAGACCAGACCAGGAAATCAACTCCACAGAAAGACTAAAGCTACTTTTATTGAGATTGGCTATAACAACAGAATCTTGCAAGTCTGATTGTGCTTCTTATAGTTCAATGAATTAGGGAGATGCCTATCTGAGCCACTTCCAGATGCTATCTGGATATTCTGGACTTAAAAAATGCTTTAGCCCCTTTTGCCTAGGGAACAGCTTTTGCATATCTCCATCAAGGTCATCTTCCTTACTACCTACCTCTCCCGTTCCCATTGTGCAATGTTCATAAAACTGAAGCCTACACTGCTCTTTAGCCCAACCTACCATGGAACCATCACCATAAATATGTTTCTGGGTACTCATTGAGCAGTCAATCCATTTTTTTCCTCCTAGCTAGCACTGTCTATCTACTGTGGTCAACCTAATATGACTAGTCAAGTAAACAATATTGGAATTCAGAATATGAGAAGAATACAGCAACTAGGGGAGACAGAGAGACGGAATACCTAATGATATAGCTCATAATTTTGCCTCAGCCCTCAACTAAGTAATTAGATAACCCTGTACTGCCCTGATAGGATGGAAGCCTATCAAAGAAGCTTGGAACAACCTAATGGATCAGGACCAAAACTTTCACCAACCGGAGGTTTCTATACAAGAAAGTTGTATATAACCATCTATACAACAATGTCTTTGCTTTGAAGTGTCCATTAATGGATGCTATCTCCAGAGATCATCTAATGAAATTTGGATTTGCTCCTGAAAAAAGCCTGTGCAGTCCTAGTTCCATCAGCTAGCATACAAGCATGTAGGCTAATATTTTGTGCATCTTCTTCCCAATAAGAGACAGAGTAGGCAAACCTATATTCCTTCTTTAAAAAAAAAAGAAAAAAGAAAAAAAGCAGAAGGCATGACCTTCCTGCCAGTTCCAGCAATAAATTTTTAAAAGGCCTCAACTTCTCAAACATTGCATGCAGTTTTCCCAGGCTATCAAATATATTTATTCCTACAGATAGTGTTTCATGTGAATGTTACTATATCTGTACATCAATGTCTTTGCTTTGAAGTGCCTATAAATGGATGATGTGCTCCAGAGATCATCTAATGAAATTTGGATTCAGTTCTGAAAAATCCTGTGCAGCCCTAACTCCATCAGCCTGTAGATAACCACCACCACCACAAATCTTCAGTGGAAATATTTTCAAAATCCTTTTGCTCCCCAGGCAGCTTTCTTCCAAGTTGTGCACATAAAACCAAATCACAATGCCTGATTTTTGTGAGTGCTTTTTTTTTTTTCCTTTTACTCTCAGAATAGATAAAAACCTATCATGAAGACCACAGAACTGTTTTATGCATGTGCCAGTAAAAGCTTGCTTGGTTGTTCCCCCCACCCCAGACGATGATGCCTTGCTGCCACCAGGCCTGATTGTAAATGTACCTGTGATAGTAATTAAATGTGTCATATTTGTGACACATCTGTGTAGGGTATCAAGCAAGCATCTTCTTTCTTCCACCTGCTACTGTGTAACTACTTTACTCAGTTTGGCCAATAAACATCCATCGAGCAGTTCTAAAACTAGAGCCACTGGCCTGGGTTTTTAAAAATAGCTTCTAGCTAGAGGAATGGTCTTTTAAAATACATTTTGCATATTTAGATTGATCCCTGCATTAAGTATAGAGGAACCCCGGTAGATCATCTCTTCATTCAAAACTGCATATAAAAGTGCACAGGGCTTGAGCTTAATGGTCTCCTTGATATTCTCTTTCTCTCCTTGCTTGACAGATGGGCTACAACAGCTTCTAAATGGGAGCCCAGTTATCACATTGGTGTCTCCTGCCAAAGAAGAGGCTGGGTTTAAAAGTGCACCAAAATGCATAAAAAAGCCCAGATGCATTCACACTGGTATACTAATCCTGCACGTGCAGGTACCAGGAATTCATTTAAATTAATCCTCTGCTGAAATCTGTCTTCCCATTTCCCCAAACTTTATATCCCTTATGAAAGAGACATCTGTTTCTCTGAGTTGTTGTTAGCTGCAAATGCTCGTAAGAAGCATGTGATAGTGTTTCATCCTTACTTTATTGTTGCAAGGTAATGAAGGACACTAAGAGTGCCGGGCCTGCCCTTGCCCTATTATATATATTGCTCCCACTTTGCAAACTAGATTCTGGGAAACTAGCAGTGATGTCTGCATGGGGGGCAGAGGAGAGTTGCACGGTGCCAAATGGGTTGGCATGATGAAAGCAGAGATATGTCGTCATGCTGCAAGCCCTGCCCATTTTGCATACGTGTCAAGATGTCACAAACATATCCAAAAAAGGGAAGAGCTTGCACCACAACAGTGCAACTCTGCTTTCAGCATTTCGATGGAAGCAGCAGGAGCTTGCAGACATCCATGGAAATCTGGAAGACTTCAAATTGGATGGATGGATGGATGGATGGATGGATGGATGGATGGATGGATGGATGGATGGATGGATGGATGGACAAACAGACAGATAATGCAGTGGAAGACTGAATGCTCACATACATGTTATTGATTTATTTATATATTTGTTGGATATATATCCTGAATTTCCAGCTGACAATCAAAATGGCTTATAGCAGTAAAGCAAATACAAAATGTCATTGGAAGAACTTTAATATCATGAAAACCCAAAGACCAAACAATACAATAAATAAATATAGCCTTACGCCACATTGTAACTAAACTAAGTGAATGAACTGGCACTCAACCACGAGAAATGTATCAATAGTTTGTTTGGGTTTTTTTGGGGGGGGGGTGGGATTAACTGGTTCCTAAGAACCTGACTTAGAGAGCAGCCCTGATTTAACAGCCCCAAATATTTCAGACCAAACGAATCCAGAAGTTGCTTCTGTAGAGCGGCTGGATGAAAAAAATGGACCATCCAGCTGAGATACATTAGGCAGCATCAAGTAATACTCAGGCTGGGTTCACACATCACTCGAAGCCATGGTTTCTTAAATAAGTCCAAACTGCCTGGGTTTTCACATCACTACTCATGATTTACATACCACAGTGGCAGGTTTCTTAAATGAAAACCAAATAAACCACGGTATGGTTTAGTCCAATACACATCTCAAACATTCTCTTTGCATGACTCGTTTGTAACTCTTATTTCTCCCATGCTGCTTCTTTCTCCCAGTATTTGTTATGCTGAATTCTCTTTCCTTTTCTCATGCTTCCCTTGGTCCTAACCCACCACTGAAATTTAAACTGTATACTCCTTGGAGCAGAAATCTGTCATATTTGCTTCTGGTACCTGTACTTTCATGAGGCTGTGTAAATTTTTCTTAGTAATAATAACTGTTGAGGCAGTGCGTACACTTTCAGGGAAACCATAGATTAATTTTCACTTAATTTAACTCATGCCTAGAGCAAGTTATATTCACTAACACGTTCAGGGGACTGAATTAATAATGGATATAATTGTTCTAACACATAATGGGAGTACAGTTTTATAGCTGAGGTCCCCCCCCCAAAAAAACCTGTGTTATTTTTTAACAAGGTTCTTTCGTTTGTTATAGCACTCAGCTTTTACTCTCAAAAAGAACATGCACGCTGTTGTAGCTTTCTCTTCCTTGAGTAATATCCCACTGTTTTGTAGCTGAGACTTTTCTTAGGGCCACTACATCCTCTTTTGCTTCTCTTGTTTAAACACAGTTACTTATCTTTCAACTACCACAAAGAGTAGTGTTCAGAATGACCCAGTGACAAAAGCAGTGTTGTGGCATCACCCAAGTCCCTTTCTTTGAAGCATGCATGGGATGTTGCGATAAACATAAATCTCACCCCCAATTATTTCATAAATCTGACCCCCAATTCTTAATTCAGCTAAAATTGATTCTGTTGGATTTTCAGTCCATGCACCAGTATTATCTGCTTTTTAAAACTTTTTCAGCTTTTTTTATCAACTTTATATAAACGGTTTCTAGATTTTGCTACATTTACTAAATAGTCTTGCACTGAAAATATCTGTTCTCCAATGTAAGAATATTTTCCCACTAGGGCAGTCTCACTCATATGATTTGGAATATACTGAAATGTGTTTTAAGAAGAGCTGTAAATTCTGAAGTCAATTTCAGAAAACAATTTGATTGGGGGGGGGGGGACAGAAATTTGTGGAAGAAACTGAACATCTTAAGAAGAACCAAAAAAGGAAAAACTGTAAGAGAATATATAAGTGATTAACAAATAAAAGGAAAGAGGAGAAAACATTTTAGAACTTGACCAAAATTGCAAAGACAATCTGGTTATATTTGAAAGAATCTAATTATGAATTTAATAATAAACATTCAAAATGTTATCCTCTTTGATTAAAAGAAAAAAAATTAAATATTGAACAATAGCCTTATGGAAAAATGACAAATCAAATACAGAGGACCTAAAAATTAATAAGTTACCTTTTGATTATTACCAAAACATGTATTCTGTTAAGTTAATGATGGGGGATTCCTTGAATAATTATTTTAACATCACAGCTATAGGACATTATTTATGAAAGAAATAGACCAAGAAGAAGTGGAGGATGTAAACCCAAGATTAAAATTAAATAAAACCACAGGTCCTGATGGTTTGCTCAGTACATTCTATAAATTTTTAAAGACACATTGATTCCTCAATTACTAATTATTTTCAATAGTATAAGAGAAAGAAGTCCTAGTTGAGTCCATGGCTATATTCCCAAATTTCTGTTCTGTGTAAACCAGGCAATGATAGAATGAAAGTATCAAACTATAGACCTACTTCATCATGAAATCAAGATATGAAAGTATTTACATTATATTCACAACCCATCTCAATTCATTTATTTCACATTAAAACCAGCTCAATTTGAGGAAGGGCAGAAAGGTTTCAGATCCTATCAGAAAGTTATTGCATCTGATACATCCTAGTAAAACCACCAAAAGCCCTTTAACCAATGTCCTCTCATAATGTATATATAGTATTTAATTGCTTTAACTGGGCCTTTTTAATTAGAACCCTACAAGTGTATAAAATGGGGTTGCCTTTTCTTGATAACTTGTATTCTAAATCATTTCCTAGGATTAGAATTAATCAAAGGGTGTAATGAAGTTTAGTGTCCATTGTGTCTCCTGCTATTTACACTTGCCTTGGAATCTTTGAGTTTTACATTAGAAAAACTAGAAGTCATAATATTAATTAACATTAGTTTTAAGATACAGCATTAAATTTTGCCATTAAATTTTGTTACCGTGTTAGAGTTTATATGCTTTGTTAGAGATGAAATGCTTTGGAATTCTTACTCCAAAAAAATCTAAATAAATTATTCTTCATTGCAAACCAATATCCAAATTTATACATGTCGATTAGATCTTGGATTAAATTAATGTTTCAGTACTTGGTACATTAGCATCTGTTAAAAAGGTTTTCTTCCCAACATTATTTTTATTTGTTTCAAACAAGTCCTATGGTTCCCCCAGAAGCAACTTTAAAAAACTCATGTCTCCCAGTTTCTAGCCTGATGCCTTAACCACTACACCAAACTGTCTGAGAAATATAACTATTATTGTGATCTCTCCCCCCCCCACCATTTCATAGGTGTTTCCCCTCAGCAATAATAGATTAGCAGTAAATTCATTAGCAATTCTACTGCTTTCTGTCCACTTGGAGGTCACTTTTACAATTAACTGATCTGACTCCTTTTTAACACATTATATAAGGTTTAATTAGCTTTTTAAACAGCTAATTGCTGTTATGCTTTTGAATTCATTTTGTGTCAAATTCAAGTAAGACTTTTTTAGATTTTTTTCATCCCACCATTTTTATTTTTATAAATATCTCAAGGCAGCATACATACCTAATACTCCTTCCTCCTCCTATTTTCCCCACAACAACAACCCTGTGAGGTGAGTTGGGCTGAAAGTGAGTGATTGGCCCAAAGTCACCCAGCTGGCTCTCATGCCTAAGTTGGGACTAGAACTCAGAGTTTCCTGCTTTCTAGCCTGGTGCCTTAACCACTAGACCAAACTGGCTCTCTTAAGACTTACTACAAATATTTATGCAGCAGCTTTCAGGAAGCCATACAAATATAGATCAACTGACCCTTGATTGAAGCCTATAAAGATGCCAAAATATCTTTGAAGTTTCTGGATTCTTCAAATGTGTGCAAAAACATTCAAATTCATTTTCCTTCAGATTATCTACAGTTCTTATAGATTTTCCATATGAAGGAACACTACTGCCTGTACATCTAGATATTTCTTTCTTAAAAAATCACCAATGATGTGAAGTCTTCTGTATCTCTAAGATATGGTAAAAGGAATAGGGTTGAATTGTTAAGTGGAACGGTTTTAACTGCATCATTCCCAGTGATCCTAATACAACTGAAAAGTATTTTAGCACATTTTCCCCATAGTCAATACATTGCACATCTGTATTTCTGGATTAATAACTATTCTGCTTGGTTAAATATTTGGTCCTCATTCTATTTCACATGAGCAGGTTTCCAGTCAAACAAAGCAGAGTTCCCTTGTTACATTATCCACTGCATTCTCTATGCTCTGCCTCTTCCAGAATCAGGTTCAGGGGGAAGAGGACTTCATTCCATCAATCGTTTCCATTCTGGTTTCAAGTAGATGCCTTTGGATGATGATGATGATGATGATGATGATGATGATGATGATGATAATGATTTTAAAAACTGCTATTTAATATGAGAATAGCCCTGCTAAATCAGGCCTAGGCTCATCTAGCCAGCATTTTTTCTCACACAATGTCCCACCAGATGCATCTAGGAAGAACACATTTAGGAGATCAAACCAGCCCTCCTCTCCCATTGTTCCTTGTATGCACCTAGTATATAGATGTGGATTTCCCCAGGGTTTACAGGTAGCACTCAGGCATTGAGGCTAGTAGAACTGATAGACTTGTTCTTTAGGAATTCTTCTAGTCCCCTTTTGAATGGAAACTATCTAATGCAGTAGCACTCAGCACCAATGGCAGCATATAAACAGGTTGATTACACGCTGGGTGAAGAAATATTTCCTCTTATCAGTTGTCCATCTTCTACTAGTCAGTTTCATTGGGTAGTATTATCTTGTATTATGGGAGATGGAGAAAAACAACTTCTCATTCATATTTCTATACCATGCATATTTATTTATTTAAGCTAAGCAGCTCCAACTGTTGCATCCAGTCCTAATACAGAAAGTGTTCAAGCCCCCTGAGAATTTTGGTTGCCTAATTTCTCCAGATCCATAATGTTCATCTTGAGATATGGTGGCTAGAACTATGCACACTACTGACATATGACCAAGCCATAGATTTGTACAAGGGCATTACAATATCTACTAATTTATAGTTTGTCTCTCTTTTCTAATTACCCCAAGCATGAAATTTGTCTTCTTTACAGGCACTGTACCCTGTGTTCATGATTTCTTTGAACTATCTACAATGACTTCCAAACTAAATTGGTTACTAACAGTTCAGTCATTGTTTTATAAGTTAAATATGGGCATCACTGAATTGCATTGGCCATTTAGTGGTCCAGCCACCACATTTGGAAAGAACCCTTTGAAGTTCTGAGCAGAGGACCCCAGACAATCCCAAAGGAACCAGGGATGCCTGCAGTAAACAGAAGAGAAAAAGAATCAAGGGGTGCTGGAAAAAGATAGCCTTGGATTGAGTAGCGTTGCAGTGCAAAGCCCAGAGCAAGGGAGAGGTTGAGTAAAAAGGATGCAGTCTCTTTCGTTCTCCTGTTGTTAGAACAGAAGCAGCCAGGCTAGTGAAAAAACACTATCAGCATTTTAGATAGTTGGAAAGAGAAATCAAGTACCGTTAAGGCTTTAAGATTTTGCTTTGCATTTTATTACAATATTTACTTGTATAATACACCATTCCTTTATTATCTTTACACTCACTTCTACATACATACAAACCCCATCACCTTGTTTCTGTAAACACTTGTAAATAGGAAAAATAACACTGTAGTTGATATTTTGGCTCTATGTATATCTACATCAGTTCCTATCCTTACCTACCCTCCAAAGGCAGGAGAGGTTCACTCCCCTATCTTCCTGCTCTCTGTTAATTTTAAGTCTGAAAAGAAGATATTGCTGCTTTAAGCAGCTAATGCATCTCTTAGAGGAGTGGCATCGTTTTTCAAGGCTGAAGTGGAAACATGGTAAAAATGAACTGCTTTAATGAATAGCAGGCAGGTGCTAGGCTCACAGAAATGCTTCTGAAGCATTTCTTCCAAATTATTGTTTTTAAGCTTGCACAGCCCAACTGCAGACTTTATCATAATCTTGAGCTGAAATAAAATCTAGCTGTGACCTTGCCTGAAAATTTGTCGTGAATCATATGGGTATTGGCTTAAAGTCAAAAAGAATATATACTTAATTTTTCATGTATAATGCAGGAATAACTTTTCACATTCGCAGAAAATCAAGCAGATGTTCATAACTCAGCTGATAATTTCCTGTATCCCAGGAAAAAAAATCTAGGCACACTGGAGTTGTATCATCCTTACAGAATGTTAAAACACCCACCCTCCTTCATATCAGTCTGGATAAACTTCCCTCATACATGGTTATTCTAAAGTTTAAGAAAGGACTAATCGAACAAACATTTGCATTACACCACATTGGTTTGGAGTATATTCAGATGTATGCTGAGAAATGAACATAACCTCACATTTGTTTGCTATGTGATCTATGTGTTACAGATTAGGATGAAATTCTGAAGAATTTCCTCATTTTGTTAAAGCAGAGGGCAGGCATCACAGGACATAGCCTGAATGCAATCCTAAAGCCATAATTTGCCTCCTTCCAAGATTACTGCACAGCGTTTTTGAGGTAAATCAGCAAATAATAGTACTACTATTTTATGCCCAATCCCTCCAAAACATCGTGAACTGTGTGCTATCCAAGGTGCTGGTTGTTACCTACATGGCATAAGGCCTGATTACTTGAAGGACCACCTGTCTCCCATAACATCTGCAGAGCCAGTTGGATCTTGCAGGGTTGGCGTGGTCTGGGTTCTTCAATTAGACAATGGCATCTCTCAGGACCCTGTCAGTGTGCATTCTCTGTAGCAGCATCTGCCCTCTGGAACAAGGTTCCCACTGAGATATGGACGACCCCCACTCTGCTGTTGTTTAGAAGAGTCATGAAGACCTGTCTTCACTCAGGCCTTTAGTCAGGGATAGTGCAACTCATCACTTCATCATGCTTGCCTCTATCTATCTATCTATCTATCTATCTATCTATCTATCTATCTATCTATCTATCTATCTATTTTTATTGTAATTTTCTTGATGGTTGTGAGCATACAAGTTTAGTAAATTGTTGTTGGTTGCACAGTCAGCCAGATGTTTAGACTGGATTTGGCATTTTTATCTACCTATTGAGTAGTCAGTTTGTGTGATCTTCTTGCAGCAGCTAACTAGGTGGTCCACTGTTTCTTCAGCTTCTTTGCAGAGGCGGTATTTGCTATCTGTTGTTGTCTTCTCAATTCTGGCTTTATATGCATTTGTTCTTAAGGCTTGGTCTTGTGCAGCCAGAATTAGCCCCTCTGTTTCTTTCTTCAACTTTCCTGCTCTTAATCATTGCCAGGTCTTGTTGTTATCTGCTTTGCCTGCTAATTTTTTTGTGTGCTGGTCATGTAATACTTTGCCTTGCCATGTCTCTATTTCATTTGGTCTTTCTAGTAAGCCAGTTTGGTATCTTTGGTATTCAGTAAATCTTCATGGTGTACTAGCTTCAGTGCATCTTCTTCACTGTCTTTCAGATATTCTTCTAATGCCCTTTTTTTTCTTCTTCAACTGTCTGGTGTATTTGCTATATTCCATGCCCACCAATTCTCCTTGGTAGTAGAGTCTCTCAACATCACTGTGTGGATGAAGGGCATGATTCATTGTCATCATTTTTCTGGTCTTCCTATCCCAGACTTCTAGTTCTGCTTGAGTCCAGTCCACTATTCCAGCTGTGTATCTAATGACTGGAATTGCACAGGCATTAATCATCTGGATGGTATTTCTCCACTGAGTTTGGACTTTAAGATCTTCTTCACTCTCATGATGTATTGACTACTAACCTTCTTCTTGACTTCAATATGCTTGATATTGTCAGCCTGAAGGATGCTCAGGTGTTTGTAGTGATCTTCTTTATCCAGACTCTTGATGTTATTTCCATTGGGCATCTTGATTCCTTCAGTTTTCACTATTTTTCCCCTGTTGATGGTAAGGGAGACACATTTGTCCAGTCCAAATTCTATTGCAATATCTTGGCTGTATATTCAGACAGCATTGAGCAGCGATTCTATTTCAGATGGTGTTTTTCCATACAGCTTCAGATTGTCCATGTAAAGGAGGAGGGGGGATGATGATGATAATGATCTCAAAGGAGAAGAACTGACTGAAGTTCTCAGCCTTTTGGTATAATGTCCAATTTTGTTTTCAAATTCCTGAAACACCAAGAGTGCTGTGATGTCTAGCAGTTATATGGAAAGTTCTTCATAGCTTGACCATTTGCACTGGGATGCTGTTCCAAAAATCTATCAGAATATCAGTTGAATCTAGCTAGAGATTGTGGAAATAGTGCACAGGATGGGGAAGGAAGGAAAGAAGGAAGGAAGGAAGGAAGGAAGGAAGGAAGGAAGGAAGGAAGGAAGGAAGGAAGGGAGGGAGGGAGGGAGGGAAGGAATCCAAACAGTTTGTAATTAGTAATGATAATCATAAACATACACTTAAATATATTTTCTAGGAATTTAGTTACCTTCCTGTTTTACAATCTCAGGAAGTTCACAATACCAGGTAATTTACTGAGCCCATCATAGATCCAAGAATAGACTCAGTCTAAGAGCTTCTATTTCATATATCTACATTTTGCCTTGGGTCTTCTTTAATTCCAGATGGAGAGAGAGTTATCTCTATATAAAAAAAAATAGATATGATATGTACTTCTATTATAATAAAAGATTCCTCAGATTCACTTAAAGCACATAAACCCAAGCAATGATTTGAAGAACTGCACCCACAAAAGACCTATTGATAATTTAACTGCACACTTCTTTCTTTTCTGAGCAAGTTTTCAGGTTTTTGTGCATGTTTTCCTAAGAAAGAACAAAAGGGGCCTCAATACAATGGAATTCAGACCAAATTTCTGTGGCAATTTACCTCATTTGCATAAAAATCATCATGCAAACGACAAATTGACACAAATAACACAGTGCCATTTGTCCACTGATGTTGTCAAATAAATGGCATAAGCCACCTTGATGCAGTTTGTAATTCATTTATACACTTTTGTGAAAAACAGACACCCCTCCCCTAAGGTAGTCCATTAAAATTAGATTTTATTCAAATTCAACTGATCTCTGCCCCCAAAACTGCACCCTTAATATACTCTTTTTCCCTCAGAGAATATTTCTACTATCATATTAATAGTGGTTTAGGTTTTACATGTGGTAAGATTCTTTTAAACATCAGCGCTTTTACATACTCCTGCAGGGATCTTAAAATGGTTGGGCCGGACAAAGGTCTTGGCAGAAAGCTACAGCTGTCTTTAGGACAAACAGCTGCATGGAGGCTGGTGGCAGCTGAGGAATTTGATATGATGAATTTCTAGATTGCACAGAGAGAAAAAAAGATATATTGCTCTAGAAAAAAATAAGAAAATAAGTCCTGCAACTAATAGAAAACCATAGAGTAGTAATCACTTTAACAATCAACTGAGCCAGAGACTGATGCAGGGAGACACACGTAATCATGTTGGATGTAGGCTATTAATGCAATAGCAGGTTATCTTTTATTCACTTAATAGAGAAGTGGGTGTCCTCTTATCCCCGTCAATTATATGTCCTCTAATCTCCTTCTTCTCACGAGGGAAGAGAAGCCAGTGCTCTCCTTTCTGGCCAAAGCTTTTCTATAGCATCAGCACCCAGCTGTGGGAGAAACGTAGCAGAGCGAGGAGGAACCTGGCCGTGAAAAAGAGTTGCATGCTCGCTCAATTGCTTTGCATTGCAGTTTTTCTTCTGATCCCATAAGAAGTTTAATGGTCTGATGAAATCAACTCATTCATATTTGTAGATTGTTTGATATCACCCTTGAAAGAAGCTTCATTTTCTTTTCAATTCTGAATGTGCTAGAGTAAGCAAATGCACGTTCTCTCTCTCTCTCTCTCTCTCTCTCTCTCTCTCTTGATCTTTTTTTTCTTAAATCACCCACCTTGCATGGATACCAGTAATGCCATTACGCTATTTTCATATTATGCATCCCACACTTTTCTCAATAAAAGCTCTACCCAAGGATACAGTGAAGTTTAAATAAAAGTAAAATGACATGAAATGCCTATCATTTTTACAGCAGTAAAAGCTGGGTCATGTTATAACTTTTTTCCTCTGCTCTGTTCTCATAATCATTTTCATACTGTGATAATGGTTAAACAGACAGTTTCTAAAAGAAGCTGGTCCCTGTTCTATCTGCGCCTTCCCCATGTCTCTGCACTTGAAATATAATACGTTACTGCTGCAAGAAGTAAGGTGTGTGGAGCCAGGATACATTTAAATGCCGAGTGCTGACATTTGGATTTCTAGAATGTGGTCGTCAGATACTTCCAAAGAGTTATTGTTAGAACAATACTACAAAACTTGGAAGAAATCACAAAGATAGGCATCCAGCCAGATTTCCCAAAACACACTCTCTTTTTCCTCCAGTTGTACTCTGCCTGGCCAGGAAGAAATACCATCCAAAAATGTCCAGGGATGGGCAGACATGACTAATGGCAAACTAAAAACAGCATTAAGGAAGATATGGAAAGTGTAATTTCTGGGAAAGAGCATTGCCTGTACTGTCTCTAGGTTGGGTGATGAAGGAGAGGGGAGAGACCAGCAAGCAGAGGAATTGTGGTGCCACAGGCCATGAGTTGCCAGAACAGAGAAGGGGGAAAGGAGGGGAAATTGAAACAAACAAGCAAAGATGACTTTAACCAGCAAAGCAATTCTTTAGATTTCATATAAACACGGTTGAGTAGTAGAAACTCTTGATTTTCTTATTAATATTATGACCTGTGCCAGCTGTCTTCTTATTAAAACTATGACTTGTGCAGGAGGTCAGACTTAGATCATAGTTCTTTATGGCAGCTATAAATCGTACCACGATGTAGGACTGCAGGGGATCAGGAAAAACAAACAAACTTACTTCAGAAGCCAAGGTTCCATGCAGGCAAATCCAAGATCCAGAAAGCAAAGTCGAGTGAAGTCTTGTACCAGTTCAAAGGTCAATCAGGGAATCAGAAGCAACATACATTCAGGAAGTCGGGGCCAAGGTTGGACAGTTGTTTGACAACAAAGATTTGACTCCCAAGCCTTTCTTTTATAGCACTGACTCAAGCCTGCCAATTTTCTTGAGTCATACTTTTCTTTCTTTTGAGAAGCCTCATTGAACATCTCTGTTCTTCTTGTCTGGTCTTTCTACAAGTTAGAGGGCTGACCAACTTTTCCTGTTCAGGCTCTAGGTTGAGTGACTAAGCATGCTGTTGCGCTTCTGCAACAAGTAGTTGATTATCTGACTGCTCCACTTTTTAGTCTCATCCTCCTACTCTTTCTGAGTCTCATCGGCAGATACCTGAGAGCCCCCTGGCTCTTGAGTTGTAAGGTCACAACCTGTTTAGCTCTGCTCCTCCAGTTCAGAGTTTTACTCATCAGTTGGCCCATAAGGTACTGGTTTGGTGGCAGAGGCTAATGATTTCATATAACAAACACTAGTTTAAATTGCAGACTTGTGATTTCATACAGGAAACAGTGGTTTAATGGCAGAGACTTTCCTTTGCATACCCCAAGTTGTGGTTTATAAGTGCAAGAGGATTTTGATTTTGAAATGAGGGTACAAATGAGTTGTTAATCTTGATAATTAACAAATTATCACTATGAAGTTGAATGTTGAAAAAACTTATAAAGATCCTCTAATCATAAAAAAGAAATCCGATTAAACAACTGGTGGAAACATGCCAAAATGGTCAAATACAAGAATCCCACAGCCTTTGATGTCCAATATCCTACTCATTCTATTTTCTAAGTACCTCAGAATATTTCCCATTCTTTATTACAATTCAAATCAGGACTCACTTCCAGCTCAGCAATCATGTGCTATATTCCTACATGTTTTAGACTAAATTGAGTTTCACAGTGAGATTTTTGGCTTCTAAAATCCTCTTGGATGATTTTTATTCACTCTGGGGGGGGGGAAAGGCATTGAGCTAGGGTCCAGACAACATGGCCTCTCATCACATTACTTAATCTCTTTAGGCCATAACGGAGGTAATAAGAACTAAAACAGCACATCATTGATATTGATCTTCATAAGTACTGGAGTAACACCTTTCCCCATTATGTAAGAATCCCTAGCCAAAGATCATTTGTCCCAGCTAGCAATCTAACAAACATAAAGATTACTCTGAAAGGCTTTCTGCCTGGCAAGATTAAATTCCTTACTATTTAGGCTAACCGAGGGCAGATATAAAAATATGCTAACACGTGATCAGATATGCCCCTGTCAAATGGAGGTATTGAGCTTGTCAATCATGTTTTACTGCATTTGCCTTTTCTACAAATAACACTTTAAAATTTTAGGCCTGGCCTGATGAACAGAAAACTCACTTTCTCTTGGCCAGCACAGTCCCAGAAGTATCTAGCAATTTAGCTAAGTTTTATGTAATTTCCATTGTCCTTAGGAGACTGACAGATTAAATTCTCTTGTTACTACATGTCAAATATCCTGTTTATTTTTTCTGTGCCTTGAATAAGATTAATCAATCTTTTAACTTTTAAATTCAGCTGCAAACTTTTACTAGCTACTTTTTTATTATTGAAATATTTTACTCCATTTTCTTTTATCTTTTTTTTTTAATTTCCTTGTTCTTATTTTGGAATTTGCATTGCTCTTGTTATTTGGTCTTACCCATAAATTATCTATCATCTGTAAATATGTTTGTAATATTGTTTTCAGGATAAAATCATTGATCCTACATTATAACCTGAACATTTTCTTCCTTCCAACAGGTTGCCTCAATTCCTTTGTTTTAAGGTAAGGTCCCCTATAATAATGAAGTTCTTCAGTAATCAGAAATATAGAATTTAATCAAAACCTTCCAGTAGACTACTTAGTTTAAGATTTTATTTCAAATCCCATCTGAGATAAAGTTGATGTGCATGCATCTTTCTTTCTATTCTCTCTTCCATCTACTCAAATTTATATAGAAAGCACTTTGAGGGAAAGAATCATTTTATGTGTCCCTCTAAAGCAAGAATGATGTACAGTATTGTTGTATAACCTACCAACTCTTAGAATAGGAGGACACATACATTAAAAAAGGACTGAACTTTTTTTTCCTCCAGGCACTTTTTCTCAGAGGTACTTTGTTACAAGGTGACGCGTGGGTAGGATTGAAATAATCCATGAATGGATTTAGAACAACCTTTTTTTTCTGGCACCCCCTTCTTTCTCTTGCAAACAAGAAGGGAAGGGAGAGATACTCCCTACCAAATACTGATCTCTTGCGTAGGGTTTGAAATTAGGCACATAGCTGCATGCAATTAACCCTGGAGCCACTAGAGGCCCACTCCTGCCTTTAAGAGACTGCACAAAGACTTTCTTGGCTGAACTTTGGGATTTGTTTTAAGAACTTCTTACGATTCCTTCATCCCAGTTTGGAGCAATAAAATGCAAGAGAGCAACAAAACAAATTGATTCATGTCCTAACATATAGTTCCATCCTGACAGTGTTAAGCTTTGGCCTAATTAGTAATGGACTCTGACTTTGTCAAACATTGAATATGTCATCCAAATCACATTTTTGCATTCACCCTAAGATTTCTCCATGTCACCAGCAATGGCTAGTTAACCCTGGTGGACAACCATCAAGCCTGAATTTTTAAAGCAAGGTTAATGATCACATAAACCTAAACCTGAGAAATAGGTAAGTATAATCTGGAAAACTGATTCCTATATAAAAAGAAACAAACAACATAAACTCGAAAGAGCACCTAGGACAATAAACACCAGTAGAGATCTGAGTTTTCAGACAGAGCAGCAGAATGATCCAAAATGCTAGAAGGCTGTCATTGGGACATTTCCTTACCCATTTCAGCTATAGCAAATGAGGAGGATATAACTTACTGCAGAAGTTCTCACTGTTTCTTTTAGCCACCCTGCTCCTTGAGTTGTTCAAGGTTTAAGAAGTCTATTTTTATTCATTGTCTACGAAAATCAATGAGAAATTGTAACTCTTTTATTTATTACTTTGCTGCTAAAAATCAGTGATTTGTTTTCAAGGGGCTTTTGTGGGGACACACAGATGCACCAAGCAGGACTAGAGGGAGCTGCTCATGGTCTACAAACAGCAGTCAGTATGTCTTTTGGAATGCATTTATAGCTCTTGTGCCTAATAAGTCATAGTTTGTGGCAGTGTTGTCTGTTACAAACCATGATAACCTCAAAATAATGATACAAGTGTGTAATGTCAACTTTCTGTAAGTTCCATCATTACATATTTGCATCACAGTATCTATGCAAACAGATAACTCATGGCATTTGCTCGTTGCTGACATCACACATATGTATCACTATCTGCTCCCCTTGTCCTCTCCACATTTTATGAGTTGGGCCATCCTCTCATTTAGGATAGAAAGCTAAGAAAAGAAGAAGTACAAATAAGTAATGGCAAATGCCATTTCTATTCTTCCTACTCTCATATGCACACATCCTAAACAATGAACAATCTATAATGGTCCTATATGTATATGAGAATGATTTAGATTGTTCTCAAAACAAAAATGCAGCTACAGAAGTCTGAGTACACGATTGTGTCTGCTACAACTAACTTACGAATAACTTGCTGTATTGAGATTGTCCTCCTTTTAGGAAGAAAAATGAGGTTTTACATAATTGCAGGTGACCCCACAATGACAGACATGGAACTACTTATAGTGTGCTTGGTTTGCTAGGTAAAGAAGCACCACGAAACAATTGTTCTATGTTATAGCTGAAAAGGATAATACATTTTAAGTCTGTGGAAACTCTTCACTTGATTCATAATGGTCAAGAGCTTAACAGTTTAAATGACTGTGCTGTTCAGTGGCAACTTTATTATGAGCTTTGTTTAGTACTACTCTTTGGGCAGAAATCTATTCCTGTATGTTAATGACTTAGTCAGGTTACACCTATACATAAGGAATGAATCTCAATGCATGCAGTAAGTGGATAGATGAATGTTCTTGATATAATGCATAAAATGAAGCACATCTTTACAATCTATAGTTTCACAATATACAGATTAATTACAAAACACATGTGGTCTATTGCATTTCCAGTTGGCTCAGCATAATGTTTATTGAGACACATATTCCCATCTGTCTTGATAAGAAAGGGGATTTAATTCCTGCTGTAGATTTTTTTTTTTTTAATTGCCAGACAGAACTAGCTGTGCACAGCACTATTCTGCGTACAATTTCCTTGGGAATTGGGTCCTTTATCATTCATATTCAAGAAGTGTTTCTAAACAGCACATATACTGCCTGCATTTCTATTTTCCACTTTAGCCTGAACTGTTATTCTGATGATGTGACCATTGGCTGTCATTACTTTAATAATAATAAAAAAAAATCTCACTGTGCCTTATAAAAAGTGGGATGTTCTTAAAAGAGGTGAGGGTCAACTCACATCTTAATGTTTCAGTAAAAACACTGTAGTGTCTTTCAATTTGCAAGGCACTTAAATTCCATTTGCACATTGCACTTTGCCATGATGAAACCGCTTCCTTTTCCACTCATTGTTAGCACCTCATCAGGATATTACAGGATTTTTTTGAAACCATGCTGAATGGTTAGTGCGGATTTAGCAATGTGCATCAGATTTAGACTGCTTTCAGATCTGATGAAGCCATTGCAGTGAGACTCAGTGGCTCTCTGGGGTGAAGCAGGATTCCCTATGAAGTTATCAAATAGAAGCCCCATGAGAAATTTGGTGCAAAAAACCAACACAAAAAACCTCAAGACAAAACAAGAGTGTTTCTTCCGGAAATTACTTTGCTTTTATTTTTCTCATGTGGGTGAATGGCAGAGGGAAAGAAATAAGTTGAATGATGTAGGTCTACCTTCTGATTGCAGGGGCTTTTTAATCAATTGAAAAAGTATACTGTTTTTCAAAACAAAGTTTTCTTAGGACAGCTTACAATACTCAAGAATTACAATGTGACATCTCTCAAACAAGCTGTAGTTAAAATGCACAGTATATGAATAATAAAACCAGAAGCAGTCTTTAAATTAGTTTTAAAGCTCTGTCACAGTAAAGTAATATATTAAATGGTATGTGCAATTTTTTTTAAAAAAAACTTTACCTAGTGGCGAAAAGATCTTCAATAAAGATCATCCCGCAGTGTTCCCAATATCATATTAGTGCTAAACCCAGGAATCTAGAAAACTTGTTCCTCCAATAGGGTTGAACCGGATTGGTCATCACCCTTTCAGTGCCTTGCTTAGAAAGGAGATGGCCATCAGTTATAAGATCTTCTAGCTCCAGTGATTTTTCTTTTTTTAATGAATGGCCTCACCACTGCCTCCTTTAATAAGGCTGAAATCTATTCATTCTTGAACCCAGCTGTAGACACTCTTCTTACTATATATAATAAGCCAGAAGAGAGGACAGAAACAAAATGTTGGACCTTTCTTTTCCTTAGTAATTTAAGGCTCTAAAGGCCAAGTTTAAATCCTGAAAACACCTCCGTATTCTTTCCTTTGCAACAATACAGGAAAGATTTCCCATTGCCTTCTTCCAGAATATATATTTGATTTATATCAAATGGTGTCCAATACAAACCATGATGATGCACATATGATAAAACGTGTTATGACATGAACCCAACCTTCGTACTTGTCCCCCAACATTGGATACAAGAATGTAAGCCAGGTGGCTTGCACTGCAACTTTGAAATGTGCATTTCCTCTTTTGCCCCTGACACTGCTGCCTGCAGACGCTTATGCCCATGGATTTCCTGGCAGTCTCTCATCCAAGCACTAACCAGGCCCATCTCAACTTAGCTTTTCAAGATCAGGAAAGGTCAGCTAGATACTGTCAGCTAGATACAGGAAAGGTCAGCTAGATACTGTAGATGCCCCACGGTATTGTTAAAAGAATCTCCCAGGCACATGAGTTAAAATGCAGGGTGGAAAGAGGAAAACTAGATTGTCCCTCATTCTTATTATTTTTTTTAGATTTTTTTTTTATTCCGCCTTTATTATGTTTATAAATAACTCAAGGTGGCGAACTTACCTAATACTCCTTTCCTCTTCCTATTTTCCCCACAACAACAACTTTGTGAGGTGAGTTGGGCCGAGAGAGAGAGTGACTGGCCCAAAGTCAGCCAGCCAGCTTTCATGCTTAAGGCAGGACTAGAACTCACAGTCTCCAGATTTCTAGCCTGGTGCCTTTACCATTAGACCAAACTGGATGCCATGGATAGCCAAGAAAACAAACACATCTATCCAGAGTTCTCACTCAAGGCTCAAGTTATCATATTTGGGACACCTTATGTGAACACCCAGCTCCTGAAGAAATCTATGTATTCATCTGTTTATTATATTTCAGGTATATCATCAGTTTCAAGATTTCATTTGTTTTCGTCAAACTTCTTTTCTAAAAGAAATGTTAATCTTTCAACAATACCCAAGCCCTTGTTCTTTATTGCTTAATCAAAAGAAAAATATCTTCAGTCTCATTTTCCCTTATTGAATTATTCGCTTTATATTTTTGATCTTCTGTAGCCTTTTTTCTTTTCCCCCCAGCCTTTGAGAGGCTTTTAAAGTTTGCCCCTGATGCTTCAGCAAAGTGACCCACTTGCCAGGCAATTTGTATCAGCTTTTCAATCTCCTTAGATTTTTGCTAAAGAGGCAAAGCAGAAAAAATACAAAACGGAGCACATTTTTTTAATCCTTTGATTTGTCACAAATAATAATGAAAATCTCAATATAAAATTTTTTCAAAGGCACATTTAAAACTAAAAGAGAAGGCTTTAAAGAAGAACACAAATTATCTAAGAATCAAGAAATTACTTCAAGCGCTCTTTCAGCTTTTGTTCTACGTGGCTCACCCTAGTAAATACCAAGGTTGCATACAATGGAGCAACCATTATTAGTTTAAATAATATCTTAACATAAGGTGTGTTTCAGAAATTCAGTGTTTAGGATTTAGAAAATGAACTGTCTTGATCCATAGTTCCTGGATAAATGTGCACATCAGAATTTACAGAGTAATCTAGCGTGATAGTGGGAGAAGAGAGAGAAAGAAAGAGATGGAGGAGCAGAAGTTATTGTGGTAGTGCTTCTACTAGTATGGTAATCAATGAGGAAAGTTCTTCCCTTGATTAACAAGCGGTAGCTTCTCCTCTAATCTTGTTTCTCATATAGATTATAAGCTACCTCTGATTGAAGTTAGACCTACCAATGGGGGGAAAAAAGATGAGCTGTAGAGAACGTTTATGCTGAACATTTGATGATACGTTTCATGCAGTTAAAATGATAGAGCAGACATGTCTAACAGACTCAGAGACAGAGGCCAAATTATCTACTCAGATAGGTCTGTGAGTAAAAACCAAGATTTATTAGTAGAAAGGCACTGCTTTACAGTTACATTTAATCTTATTTTATCTTGCCTGCAAAACCATAAAACACCACCTCTCTATATATCATGGTCTTCTGCCCGAAGTAATGTTCTAGCCAAACCAACATCTAAGTTCCAACTCAAACAGGCCTGCATCACATGTAAGTCACCGTTGAATATAGTCAATGAATCATGAATAATGGTTCGCAAAGAATTTTAAAAGGGTTTGCTGCCCTACAAGAACACAACAACAGGAAGGAGATGTTTTCAGATATCTGATAAATGACAATGCATGGCTGTTTGTTTAGCTCATCTTGACAACTACCTTGGTAATGGAGAATGGAGGTACCCTGGCAGTACAACAGGTTGTGCGGTCACTCCCAGCTGGGAGTTCTACAACTTCTGCAGACACTTACATGAAACAGTGATCATCCTCAACACTGCAGTCTGTCTAAATGCCAGAATGTGTCTGAGATTGAATACATACTGTCTCTCAGGCATGAGCTTTAGCACGTATGCTCAGCAGTTTCCTTCAACAACTCTCCTAGAACTCTTCTGTTGTTTTAAAAGATAAAAGCAAAACTCAAGCTAAGAAACAAGAAGGTGCTGTTCTTGCATTGGAACCCCAGTTGATTATATTATTCCTCCCACCACCACAAACAGCTCTGATTAATGGTTAGGATGATCTTAAGAAAGTGGAGAAGATTCAAGGGGGAAAACAGAAGACTTTGCTTCAGAATTCAGGTTTTCAATAAGAATTAGGTAATTACTTTAGCCAACTTTTTTGATTGCTCTGTGTTTATTTGGCCTCATTGTTTCTGCTTCTTCTTTTCTCTCCATTCTGTATAATTCTAGACTATTTTCTAGATATATTTCCTCTGTATTTAACTTCTTGTTTGAAACCAGGAATCCTGCCCTGGTTCACTAAGTATACTGGCTCAGCACCATCTTGTGATTTGTCATGGACATCATATATATTTATGTAAATCAGGTTTCATATAACAAATCTTTGATTTTTTTTTAATAAGGTTTGATTTTGTTTATCTCTTTGAAAATTAATTTATCTCCAAAAGGAGAAAGGAAGGGCTGAAACTCCCAGCTTCATGCCTTACTGCTACAGGGTTAGGGTTCTCTTCTCTTCTCTTCTCTTCTCTTCTCTTCTCTTCTCTTCTCTTCTCTTCTCTTCTCTTCTCTTCTCTTCTCTTCTCTTCTCTTCCCATTTTTATTCTCTTATTCACCAAAATCACAGTTCAGTTTGTAAGAATCTCACAAATTGGGGTTAAGGGGAGGACACTAGGTAAAATCAAAAATATTAAAACATATTTTAATAATGATTTTTAAATAATTATATTTATTGTTTTACTTAATTGTTGTACACAGCCCAGAGTCACTGTTTTATGAGATGGGCAAACATATAAATTTGATTAATAAATAAATAAATAACATGGGAGATAGGGATCTTTCATCTTCCCTACTTCTTTCCTTTTTGCTGCATTTGGTATGTCTTCATAATTCCCCCACAGCAGCCTCTGACAGCAGTAGACCTAACCTCACAAGAGGCAGCAACTTTGATGGCCTTGCTTTGGAGGCTCATCAAGAAGAATTCAATGTTTTTTTGAAGCAGTGTACTCTCTTTCAAGAAAGGAGGAAAACATATCATGGGGTGTGTGGAGAAAAGTCCATTGTCACCACTTAGATATTACTTTTCTGTGAGCACTAAATCTTGATAAATAGGGATGATTTGTAAAGTTATGGATCTTGGGTTTTGTTGATGTTGCTAAATCATCAGTAAATGTCCTTTGCTTATCCTGAGGAAGATCCTTTCTCTCACTGATCTTTCTTCTGCTTAATCTTGCCCTCCCCACAGACTAGGAAAGATAAAGAAAAGTACATATTATTAACAATTTTTCAAACCCTGAGGTAAACACTTGGTTTTATTTTCTTTTAGTATGCAAAATTCCCCAAAGGAAGTAGAAAAGTAGCTCACTCAAGACTACTAGTCAGATAATAACAGCTTCCTGCTCAGATGAGCAAATTCTTTTTGTTCTCTTTCTGTCTTTCCTTTCCCAAGCAAGGATAAAGGAACCAGGTTCTCTTATACCCAGATCTGCTTTCTCAGCCTCCTCGGTCCAGAAATCATTTACCCCCTTTTCCCCAAAACACTTCTTTTTTATATCCCCATTCCCAAGCATCCTGAGTAACGATGTTCTCCTTAGTGCATGTGTGTGTGTTTATGGAATATGTAACCCACCCGATCTTTGGTAAAATTCCCCATAGACTGTAAACATCTCTTGATTCCCCACTGTCCACATGGAGGGATTGGGGTGGGAATGGCAAAACTAGCTTTGTACTATCATGATGCAAGCTTTTGTACATGCATCATGCCTCACACATGATCCAGAAGGGCAGAGCTTATGGTGTAACACCACGTTCATTTTGATAAAAGCAGGAAACCTCTTTGTATGCCGATGCAACTGGCCCTTCTATCCCTGCTCTCACATTCAGCTTTTCTTTTGATACCCTTCTTGCGATCAAGCAAATATATTGGTTGCTGTATTATTATTATTAAAATACGTTAACTTTAGATCCCTTTGTTAGCTTCTAGATATTAACTACTTAAAATCTACAGGTTTTCAATCGTTGACTCTCCCTGTTAGCATGCAGACTGATTGTTGGAGAAATTGATCTTTATGTGTGATTATCTTGTATGCTGTTAATCTCAAAAATTATTTAAAAGTTGCATTAATTGGTTATTAATTATGATTTTATTGTTGGACTTTCTGAGTTCATAAAGATTGGATCCCAAAAGAGCTAACACTGTGAGAGGTCCCAGTTCATTACAATATCATTATCCCTTGCTGAAAATGCAGGTAAGAATTCAGCCCTCAGGCTCAGCCAAACCTGCCTTCAGTAATCAAAACATGATAAAAACTGGAATTCATTTTTCTGAAGCACATTTCCTTTACTACTTTACAGGATTTGGGAGAGATATTTTCACTAATATTGGAAGGAACTACATTTTTATTTCTCATATTTTTGCTGGTATAGGAAAATGTTTATCTGTCTCAGGGCACATTCCACACTTACCAATTTCTTCCCTATTTTATATTTTGCCTCTGAAAAGCAAATGGCTTGCTTTAGTAATAATATTTTATCTATCTGAGAAATCACCTTGAGGTACCATGGGTTGTATGAGAGTTCAGCAATATTTGACTATATAATCCTACTGTGTTCTTGCCATTTATTCTCACTTTCTGCTGGAAGTCAAAATCTAGTTGCCACCTACCCATCCTGGATTTTTAACTATGGACTAATTTCCATAACTATTTCTCTTCCTCTTTTTAAGGCTAAATCCAGATCTGAGAGTATCTTCTTACCTAACTAAACCTTGGAATCCTGTTTCAAGTTTGTCACTTGGAGGTTTGTTTTCCTTGAGAGTTGTTTTATGTCATTTCCCATAAGGATAAACTCTTGACTGAACAAGCTTTCTGTTTTATATCACTGGGAATCTTGATCACTGCTGTTAACATCCTTGAGATGAAAACTCTCTGAGATTGAATGTTGCCAATACACTAGTCACAGGATACTTTATTTATATATTAGCTTCCCAAAGACATGGTGTTCAAACAAATCTTGACTAAGTCATTATGTGGGCATCACATATAGACATCCAAAACAATATCACCAATAATCAAAATAATCAATAAACAAAAAGGATAAGGATTATGTTAAATATGTAGACATGTACTGTAGATTAAATCAGGGTTAGTTAAAATAGCTAAATTTAATTGGGAATATATTTTATCTGAGTATCAAAAGAGTTTGAACTGCCTCCACCCTCCCACCCACCCCCCATCTACCTTTTCATCTGAATTACAGAACCAATGCAATGGAGATACCTCATAGTAGTATTTTTGATTGGTCAGTCAAAGCTGAAGGTGTCAAATCAGTTAAAAGATGGGTCTGGCTTAATAATTTTGGATATCAGTTTGTTTCTTCCTATCTATTTAAGAAATTTGTCTTTTAGTTGGGAGAGGAATTTATGTTTGGACACCTTTGCTAAAGGCCAAAAATAACAGTACCTTGAGAGGGTAGAATCCCAAACTATTGTTATTTTCTTCAGCAGAAAGAATGCAAAAATTTATGATTAGCCTACAGTATTTTTAAGGCTTTTTCATTTGCAATAAGATACCAACATGCACAAAAGATAGATGAGGCTGTTCCTACAAGAAGCTTGCAATAGCTTCTCCTCTATTCATGTGAATATTTGTCTTAAGAGATCTGCAAAAATCAGTTATTTCAAAACTCCTTAGGGCAGGCACTTATGGAAGAGACTTCTGGGTCCCTTGCTTTGAAACTCATTAACTCTGCTTTTTTTAAAATTCAACTTGCTAGCTAGAACATGAATTTCCTGCAGCCCAAACAATATGCTGTATTACCAGATGTCCAGTGATTACCTGCTTCTGCTCCTTGTTTTAAAGTAAAATAAATAATGTGATATAAAATATAAGTCTTATTTTTATTTACTGATTTAATCTGAGATACCTGCTGCTTTGCAGTCTTGAGCTAATAAGTGGATCTCATTATACTTGGTTACATGCCAATCTGAACAACATGTGGCACTAGTGCTCTGGGCCCTCCACTGTCTTCTCAGTATAATTCAAAGGGATAGTTTTGACCTTTAAAGCCCTACATGGCTTGGCTTTGAGGTATTTCCAAGACTATCGTTTACCTCCAGGATTGTTCTACATGATGGTTATGTTCTGAGAGAATCTGCTAACGATTCCTCACTTTCATGAGGTAAGAAGAAAGGAACTTCATAGGTGCTGCATCTGTTCTCTAGCATACCTTCCTCCTGAAATTTCATCAGCCTCCACTTATGGAAATCCTGGGTAATACCAAAACATATAAAATGTATATCTGAGAAGAGTGATAATGGAAACAGAACTGGTATATGTATATAATCAATAAAAAGTGAATATTGTATCTAATCCGGGATCCTCTTACATCCTTAAAGTTCAGAGAGTTTCTGTTCCTCATTACTCAAAAGAATTCCCCTCCCCCCATACACGATATGTGTGAATATCCTGTCTTTCCACATTTCAGTTAAATCTCAAGAGAAGACATTGGAAAAAAATTCTTCCCACTGATTTGTGTCAGTAGTGGTGTGACCATCATAGCTAAATTGGGAGAATTTCCCTTTGAGAAATTAAAGCATTCATCTCTTCTTATGCAAGTTTGGTGGGGGATTTCAGAAGGCCATAGATGCCCAGCTTCAGTCTGGTATTATCTTTACATGGACTTCCCTTTACAATAATTGCCTGCCTGGATTATTGACTGTTCCTTCCAGTTGATTTCTGAGCTAGCCTATTTTGGCACCATCTTAGCATGGCAAAAATACTACTCAGGCATAAAATGGTTGAGATGCAAAGGATCAGCCTTCCCAAGACAGATGCTTCTCTTTTATTCTTCAGCTGCCTGTGCTAATAAGATGTAAATGCACACAGTAGAGATTATACTAAGCCCCTTGTGAAGTTTAAATATGTTTTTAATTTAAAGTCATGCACCTGGGCTTCAGGCCTCTATGCTGAATGAAAAAGAACCAATTGTCTCCCCATCCTCCCCAATAATCTATACATTTATTCCTGCTTTTATATTCATGAGAATATCCACTCAGTTTATCTACTGGCTTTTAGAAAAACCAACACACTAGTTAAGATTCTTTTCCCCACAACTTCTGCAGCTCCACATGTACATTTTTTTTTTTTTAAATTCAGGCAACATCCATTGCATCCATTTGTTCTCATTTTTTCCCCACCACAACCCTGTAGGTAGGGTTTAAGGTGAGTAACTGACTCAAAATCATCACATTAATTTCTATGGCTAATGGTGAACTTGACTCTGGCTCTCTCCCTTTCTTGGTCCAACATCTTTAATTATTTGTTTGTGGGTGAGAGAGTTTTATCTGAGGGCTCAGAAAAATACCACAAATGCACACAGCCTCTCCAATCTACATGGAATTCTTATTGAAATAAGAATTTGAAAGCAGCTGTGAGTTTGGGGATAACCATACTTCATATGTTTCCCACACTAAACTAGATGGCAGAGAAATCTACACATGTGGAGTCCTTGGGGTTCTCTGAGCTTGGTTCTTTTCTTGCAAATGTTTCATTACCCGGCTAGGTAACATCTTCAGTGCTAAAATGGGATGAGGTTTGCTCTCTATTTACCTGCTGTGGCCTGCTTTGCCAGTGCTGGGGGGGGATGGGAGTTCGGTTTTGCTCTTCTGGTAGTTCATTGATTAGCATCTGCTGACTGCTTGATTGTGTGCCTGGTGGTGACCTTTGCTTATCTGGGTGATGATTGCTGGAGATGATTGCTGGTGATTGAATGCTGGTGAGGCGATCTTCTGGTCTTTTGACTCTTTTGAATAGTATGTAGATGCTGTTAATCTCTATGTGTCTGTTAATTGCTGCCTTGTCTGAATACCAGGCTTCCAAGAATTCTCTTGCATATTTGGATTTGGCTTGGTCTAAAATGTTGACAGTTTCCCAGTTAAAACTGTGGTTGAGTCTGTCCATGTGTTGTGAGATTAAGGAGTTTTCATCATGTCTTCTGACTGCTAGTTGGTGCTCATGGATGTGTTCTGCTAGTCTTCTGCCTGTTTGTCCTACGTAGTGTTTGTTACAGTCCTTACATTATATGTTGTAGATGACTCCTGTTTTTTCTTTTTGGGCAACTGGGTCTTTTGGTTTACTTAGGATATTTTGGAGTGATTTTGTTGGTTTGTGTGCTACAGAGATGCCATATGGTTGTAATAATCTGTTGGTGGTTTCTGAGATGTTTCTGATGTATGGCAGTGTGATCCTTTTCATGACTTGTGTGGGTTGTGTTGTAGTAGGTTGAGTGGTCAGGCACTTTTTGATAAAGTTATGTGGGTATCCATTTTGTTGGAAGATGTTGTATAGGTGCTCTTTTTCCTTTTTCTGCTGTTCTGGGTTGCTGCAATGCGTTTGAGCTCACTTGAATAACGTTCTTACACAGCTCCTCTTGTGGGAGGTTGGGTTGTTGCTTTGGTAGTGGAGTACTTGATTGGTGTGGGTTGTCTTCCGATAAACCCATTGTCCATCAATTTGATGGACAAATATACCAACAAATCAGAGGCACACCCATGGGATCACCACTGTCAGGACTCATAGCAGAGATTGTAATGCAACGCCTAGAAGCCATAGCACTTCCCCACATACAACCTAAAGTATGGATCCGGTATGTAGATGACACATTTGTTATAATAAAAAAGAAGCAACTAGAGAAGACACATGAAATCATTAACAACATCTTCAAAGAAATAAAATTCACCAGAGAAGAAGAAAACAACAACACACTACCCTTCCTGGATATCCTCATCAGCAGAGGAAACAACAGGAAATTAGAAACCCAAGTTTATCGGAAGACAACCCACACCAATCAACACCAATCAACCAATTTGAGTGTGTTGTGATTTGGCCATGTTATGTCTCTGTGTTTTTCTGTGCTTATTGACTATGCTGCATTTTTAATCCTAAATCACCAGAGTCATAATTTGCAAATTGGGCAGCCATTTTAATTCCTTAAATAAATAATAAATAAAATAAACCCGGTCATTGAGCCATGGGTCTGTTTATAACCCAAAGACTAAACTTCTTCTGGAGTTGGCACCAATCAGTTTGCAAATTTGCCCATTACTTCCACAGAGTTGAACCTGGCATCCTCAGAGTTAGAAACAAACAAACAAACTAGCTTGTTAAGCATTCACTCATTTAGAGCTAGGTTCTGTAGCTTCATTTCAGGTTCCACAAATGTAGATGATTAAGGATCTAATTCAAGCTCTGCAACCTATACCTCTCAAGACTTCAAGGAACTCTTCTCCTGAGTTCTTGTCTCCTGTTTCCCCTTCTCTGAAGTACAACACAACCACCTTCTGAAGTAGACTATTCCACTGCTGATGAGTCTGTGCTATCAGTTTTTCCAAATATTTTGTAAGATGTTCATTGTTTAAGATCATACTGAACAAAGCAACAGGAAACAGATGTGTTCTGTCATCTATCAGATTGCCTCTTAATCCTTTCCCCCTCAGACTGAAGAATCAGTATTTTAGCCTTTCTGTATCTCCATCATAAGCATCTGTACAGATTTCAGTTTGTTGAAACTTCTTGATCCTTCTGAAACTGCATGGTCCAAAAATGTTTAAATAAAGAAAGAAATGTTGTGCGCTGAAAAATGAATTTCTTACTGAGGGGTCCTGTGAACAGAACCTACCTACCCACCCCCCTGATGAGACTATTCGTTTACTCTTTGCCTAGAATGGACATGGTGGCTGGGGAATTCTGGAAGTTGAAGTCCATACACCTCAAAGTTGCCAAGTTTGAGAAATGTTGGTCTAGAAGATTTACTGCTTTAACCTTGTCTTGTTCCAGTGAACTATTGCTGGAGTAGGTGATTCTGCATTTGCACTTACTGTGCCTATATTGTTCCTTCATTCTTAAAGTGGAGAGGCAGCATAATTATCATTGTAAAAGAAACAACTTTTACAAGTTGTTGTAAACAACAAAATAGCAATTTCTTTGGAAACACACCTAAAGGGGATTTTTGCACCTCCAATTTTAATCCAGAGGTAAGAATGCTCCTCAGCTGTCCAAAAGCTAGCAAAACATGTTAATATTTATATTTAGAAGCATCCGGTAGCTGTTATATAAGGTATTTTGGATAATTTGTCTTCATTTTCATTTATTTTTTTCAAAATTATAATTTCTACCTACTTGGAGAAACCAAGAAACCTATTTCAATAAAGCAAAAATTTTATCCTTCTCCTAAGGAAGTTAGTAAATTACCAAGGCCCTTGTTCCATTTGACTTACCCTTTTCCTTTTAATTAAAAAAAAAAAAAAGTTTTGCCACTATATTTATGATTTTGCCATTATGAGTGTGTTAATGTTTTAGGTACCACAAGAGTTTTAGCTGTTTGGGTTGCTGTTAAATATCTGAGAACAGCTGTTCATAATTCTCCCAGAGAGGTTAGCATAAATGTCAAGATGGTAAAAAAGAGATTATTTGGAAAATGATTTAAAAATACAAAAGCTGTTGTTGGACAATGGAGCACAAAATCAAGGCCATCACAGAAGATACACGCTGGCTATCAACAGCAAACTGGGGCTACCTGGTGCTACCAAATACCTAGGGCTACCAAATCTAGCCTACAAAAATAAGGATGGCTACTGGAAGAGCTGGAGTCTTCTCTATCTCTTGGCTGACATATATGGTGGCATCTAGATTGGCATCTAGATCTGGTAGCCCCAGTAGAGCACATTCAGATGTTTAACTCCTGCATGCACACACACATACCCACAGACACACTCATGTTCCAATGGTCCTTAATAACAACTGTTTTATTTTTGTTTGGTTCCTGAAACAAGAAAACGATTCTCATTAACTGGTCTTACTCTTCCCAGTGAAAAGGCAGCTCTAGTATTAAACCTCTCTTCCTGAATCATCCTAGGTCTTCTGTGGTAGAGTGGCCACCCACCAGAGTATGGTCACAATTGGTGAGTCACTATGGAACTGATGGAAGTGCAGTGGTACGCTTAAATGATGGTGGAACCTGAAAACTTTATTCATTTATTTATTTACAGGACTTATATGGCCACCTATCTCATATGATGACTCTAGGTGGCTCACAACAATCCATAAAAAAAATAGTTAAAAACAAAAGTACCCTTCCCCCCAGGCACCAGACCAATCATCCTCACAGCTCAATCCCCATACTAGTCCAATGCTTGGGGAAGAGCCAGGTCTTCACAGCCCTCTAGAAAGCTAAAAGGGTAGGAATCCCTCAGATTTCCAGTAGGAAGCTGTTGCAAAGGACTGGGCAGCCGAGAAGGTGTGCCTCCAAGATCCCATCAAATGGCAACATTTAAGGGAAGAGACATGGAGCACACCCACCCTATCTAATCTTGTAGGACAGATAGATACCCTGAGGGAGTAGGGACAGATAGATACCCTGAGGGAGTCCCGCAAGCAATATTCTGTTCCTGCTGCAGGATGTTTTTTGACATTCTGTCAAAGAAAGATTGCATAAACTTCATTGAACAAAAGAAAAAGAAATGTCATAAGAATCAGTTTTAGATATTTTCAGAATCATTTCCTTTCATACCAAGATAGATGTATTATTTATATGTATACTTTCATTCACATAATATGAATACAGAGAAGCAAAGAGAGCAGGCCAATAAAAGGAACTCATAGATTCCCCGAGGTATAATTTCATGTGCAAGCTTACAGGTCCTATAATTTATTATGAGGCAATTTTCTCTCAAGTCAGATAATCTTTTGTGAGAGTTTATGATTCCTTCTGTTGCTACCTTGTCATGATAATGATGTTTTGGACATATTTTTGAAACTGAAATCCAGCAATGCCTGTTCATTTTTTGTATTTGTTCATTAAAATCCATATGGATTTTAATTAGGTAACATAAAATAAACTCCATGGATTAAGAATATTGTAAATAAACTGTTCTCAATCATACTTTACAATAGAATTTTGAATTAAGTTCCCAATTGTAATATAAGAAAACTAACACCAACATAAAATCATTATTTCAAGAATTGTTCTAGAGTGACATCTCCTGGTATACAAACAAATTGCAACTTCTACTAAAATCCTTCAGATTTTCAATAGATTCTATATATATATATAGTCTTTTTTTTTCAGCAGTAAGTCTTTTTACCAGAATTAGTCTCTTCAGCTATGCACAAACACATATCTACAGTAAACATGCACCCTTTATTACAAAGGACAGTTCTTTATTTCAAAAAGCTGCTCTTTATATTTATCTACATGCAATTAAAACTCTCATGTCTGTAACCTTTAACTGGGTGAAATGGTATGTCATAGGGCAATAATTTTTGAACCAACATACCTCAATTGGGCTAACTTACAGATTGCATCCAAAATCTGGAACTCATGACTCCTGTGAGATTGAAATTTGGGAAATTGGTGGCTGCTTCAGTACTGCTGTGCTGCTGCACCACCATGGTCAGCCCAGGACATGATTGCTATGGGTGTATCCCTGACCTATTTTCCCCTCCCACTGTCCTTTGTACCCAGTTGGTACAGTGGCAAGGCCTGATGGGTGATTGGCTGCTTTGAAAATGAGACAGAAATTTGAAATCTCTTAAAAACCATGGTCATTGAGGGAAGGATGGGGGAGCAACTTGGATGCCTGCTGCTGAGGTAGGGCTGGTTGGGAGGTGATGGTGGCCAACAGGCAAACCTTCTTCCTCCCTCAACAGAAGGGACCCTTGGGGACACACTGGAATGGGGAGCAGAGGTTCAGTTTTCCTCATGGTCCTTGGCTCCCTTTGTTCCACCTCCCCCCAGCAAAGTGGCAGACAGTTCCAAGGGTGAGCTAAGGAAAAGACAGAGGAGGAGGCATCACCAGGGCTCTCCTGAGGGTTGTGAGGGGAGAGCAAATGGTGCAAGCCTATATTATATGTGGAAAGGAAGGGAAGGGAAGGGAGGGAAGGGAGGGAGGGAGGAGGGGAGGAAAAGGGTGAGGGAGGAAGGGGGAGAGATCCTCAACCTCTTTCCTGCCTCCCTCTGACCCCTGTGCCCAATTGGCTAGGCAAGGCCTGATTGGTGAGCTGTGATTGGCTGCTTTGGAACCAAAGCCAAAATTTGAAATCTCTTAACAATTGTGAGTGTTGAGGACGAGGCAGCGATTTGGATTCCTGCTGGTGAGGTAGGGCTGGCTGGGGCGGGGGGGTTGCCAGTGTTTGACAGGTGAGACCGCTTTCTCCCTCAAGGGAGGGGGCCCTTGGGGACATGCCAGAATGGGAAGCAAGGGTGCAGTATTCTTCACAGTTTGCAGCTCCCCTTGTTCTACCTCCCCCCCCCCAGCAAAGTGGCAGGCAGTTGAGGAGGAGGAGAAAGCTTCACAGGGGCTCTCTTGAGGGTCGTGAGGTGAGGGAAAACGTCACAAGCCTATATTATATGTGGGAAGGAAGGAAGGAAGGAAGGAAGGAAGGAAGGAAGGAAGGAAGGAAGGAAGGAAGGAAGGAAGGAAGGAATATTTTTGATGCTCCCTGTCTTCTTTCCACAAGCAAAGTCAATGGGGAAACCAGCTTTTTGCCCTTGATCATTCTGTTTATCTGTTTAGGTAAGGAATTTCTCCAAAACGATGACCCAGTAGGTCACGGGTTATCTAGTTTAATTTAATTATTTGTTTTCTTGGTTTTGCTCTTGAATTTTCCTTTGTAAAGCAACATTATAAACATAAACAATTATTATTATTATTATTATTATTATTATTATTATTATTATTATTATTATTATTTTATCCTTATGAACCTCTTTCAGATTTGCCCCCATTTCAAGTTTGTCCTTTATTTTTTCCAAGAAAATAAAGAGAGCCAGTTTGGTCTAGTAGTTAAAGTACCAGGCTAGAAAGCAGGAGACTGTGAGTTCTAGTCCTGCCTTAAGCATGAAAGCCAGCTGTGTGACTTTGGGCCAGTCACTCCCTCTCAGCTCAACTCACCTCACAGACTTGTTGTGTGGAAAATAGGAGGAGGAAGGGGTATTGGGTATGTTCAACACCTTGAGTTATTTATAAAAATAATAAAGGTGGGATTAAAACAATCTTAAAAAAAAAGTCGCTATACGAGTATCCCATCTCACTATCACACTTACTGAAGTTTTTACAAGAAGTTTGAAATAAAATATCCATAGCAAAAGGCTTAACAGTTTTTTTTTTTAATTTACACCCACTCACCCACAAATCCTTCCTTCCCAGAGGTAGACCAACCCTCCAAGTGACATTTGAACATTCTTTTTTTCAACTTAGAATCTTCAATATATACCAAAATCTATAGGCTAAGAAAAAAGAAAAGAAAAGAAAGCTCTCTGCTCTGGGGAATTTACAGTTTAAATAAATGAATATGGTATTGGCTAGATTACCTCTGATGACAGATTTGGGCCTACCTCAAAGATCAACCAATTAACAGTTAGTCTACTGTGTTTTAACTTGTTCAATACTATGATGTGCCATGTAGATCTTTTAACTTTTTACAAATTTAAGTATAATTTAATGTGCCCTGCTAAAAGTTTCCAGGTTACTTCAGAGAAGAAGAGGAAGAGAAAGGGGAACATTTATTACAAGGAACAGATGTGTAACTACAAGATAAAATATACAGATAAGTTTCTTTCTGGTTGCTGTGAAAACCAGAGGATTATATAAGAGAGTCAAAGCCATGGGTTTTGAATTGGGAGTCGTTAGGAAATTGAAACAATATTTTCTAGTGAGAAAGCAGATGAACAGAAAGCAGCAAAGGGGATTTTGCCCTTTGATCTCTCTCCTTCTCTCCCCTCCTCTGGTGGTACCCATGACAAGCCCAGATTCTGCTCCTTTTCTATTTTCTTCTGGTTTTTTTTTTCCCTTCCCTTCCCTTCCCTTCCCTTCCCTTCCCTTCCCTTCCCTTCCCTTCCCTTCCCTTCCCTTCCCTTCCCTTCCCTTCCCTTCCCTTTCCTTTCCTTTCCTTTCCTTTCCTTTCCTTTCCTTTCCTTTCCTTTCCTTTCCTTTCCTTTCCTTTCCTTTCCTTTCCTTTCCTTTCCTTTCCTTTCCTTTCCTTTCTGAAGGTGGAGGCAGAAGGGGCATCTTCACCTGAGACAGAAAACTTAGCCTTAATTATATTTCCTCTCTGTGCCAGTTCTGTTTACTGTGAAAAGTGCCAATTTACTGTGTAACTTTCACCCTCCCTCACACAGTGCTTTGGTGCCCTTAATTTTATTTTTCTGAAACAAGGAAAGGGCATAGGAAAGGCTAGGCACGGCAGGAAAAATCTGCTCACAACAAACAAATACAGCTGCCTCCTTTCTCTGCATAAGCTTCTATGAAATCTCTTACAAAGCCAAGCTGATTGTCAGGTATAAGTCTGAAGGGATTTCATATTTTAAATATATTTCACAGTCATATGTTAAATTTTTTACCATCGTATTGTGTATCTTCTTTCTTTAAAAAGAATCATGTGCATGTACTGGATATGCAATGTGTTGTACAATCACACAATGTGTATTCCCGTTTCTAGCACTGGTTGAGAGGATATATTTTCAGTCAGAATTTCCCTCCAAGTAATAAAAAATTAATACTGTATCAGGTATCATGCCACTCTTTTTTGGGTATATTACTATGTACCATCTTAATATTTCCAGTTTCAGAAAAGTGTATGAAATGAACAGAACAACATTAAAGATGATACAAAGTTATATCATTTGAACAAAGCCTTGCAATTAAAAAAAAATGCAATAGACTATACTATAAGAACAAATTAACACTGAGAAGTAAATAAATAAATCTGCCTTAAGCCAAGCATTAGATTAACTAATTAATTACCTAAATTAACTAAGTATTATTATTAACTAATTATATATTATATAATTATATAATCATTATATTACTTATATTGTTAACCCAAGCATTATATCAAAGTAAGTCAGCTTTCCTGATGAGACTGTGGACATTTCCTCCCTGCAATGTTAATGTGCCTTCCGCCCATCCTGGAAAGAGCAGAAGGAATAACCCTGAGGAACAGGAGGAAGAGCCACCATCAAGATTAAAAGTCAGATTAAAAAAAAAAAAAAAAAAAACTGAGTCAGGGACAGAAATGAAATTTGAGAAAACATCTCATACCTCCTTAGTTCTCACAAAGATAAGGAAGGGAGGGGGGGAAGCATCTTCAGAGTTGCAAGATTCTGTTACTCTAACCTTATAATAAAAGTAGTATTTAGCCTGCATGACTTAGGTTTCCTAGTCTGGTCTACCTTGAAGGGCTGATACATCCTTGAATTGCCAGAGAGGTACACCAATATTATTTGTACTGTGTCCATGGCCAAGTTTTATTGTGATGGAGGAATGAGGCCAGGGAGTGTTGCTGGCCTTATGCATTTAATACGGGATAGGTTCAGGTAGGGATTGATAGATTCTCTGGCCCACTTTTCATCACCACCTTACATTCCATAGTCATGGGGAAAATAGCCACAAATCACTCTCTATAATTTTGTTGCAGGACAGAATTGTGGGAAGGGCAGTTCCAGGAGCTCCCTTCTACTTTATCCCATAATCCTTCTATGACCCTATGCCCCATCAGCCAATTATCCAGAATATATGTATAAGCATATATTGGGGTTGGGGGTGCCTTCAAGTCTGTCTTGATTCCTGGCAACTGCCTGGACAAGTCCCTACAATTTTCTTGGCAAGATTTCAGAAGTAGTTTGCCCTTGCCTTCTTCCCAGAGCTGAGAGAGAATGATTAGCCCAAGGTCACCAAGCTGACTTTGTGCCTAAAATGGGTCAAACAAACAAACCTGCTATGCCAGACAGGATTAAGCTGGCATGCAGATTTACTGCTCCCACCTCTTCATCCCACTCTCCTCATGCCTCACAAACCACTCAGTTTTGTGGGTGGGGTGGGGCAGTCCATAGGACTGCCATTCTCCTGAAAGATTGATGGTCCTATTACAAGCAAACATTTCAAAGAACCAAGGCTGATAAACTAAGTGTCTGGTTCCTCTTGCAGCCCAAGGCAAAATGGACACAGACATCTGGTGGTAATCTTAATGAAATGAAATGAAATGAAATATATTAGTCTTACAGGAGACCTCTTAACCTTTGAATCAGGATGCTGTTCACAAGCAGATTGTCATATCTGCTTGCCATTTCATCCACTGACCTTCCTAATCCACTGACTTGTTAGCCAGATTTTTTGTTTGTTTGTTTGTTTGTTTGTTTCGACACAGTCATATCAATCTCCCAGAAGACTGCCAGGAGATCAATATTCCTGTTTTTAAAAGAGCCATTTTCTCTCACAGCCCAGATCAAAATGTCCATAGACAACCAAAGGCACCCAGCAACCAAAGAGAGTTAGGAGGCCAATTGGAGCTAGGCAGATCCTTGTTTCTGACCACGTCATTGCCACCACCATCCCTGAGGTCTTGTGGATTGTTCATAGGGCAAGGATCGTGTCTGGAGAACAGGGAAAACACTGATTTAATAACAACAAAAGACCATCTCATCATGTCCAATCAATAAAGATAGTAAGGTACCCAGGAGGTTAAATAGAATGGTTCTGGAAGTCAGTTCCAACTTTTGGAATGATAGCTGTCAATTTCTAATTTGTAGCACAGAAACATGATACGCTTGATACCATAACATGATTTGTCCAAACAAATCAAACCAGAGAAGATCATTTAAAATTGTGATCAATTATCTGCCAGGTTTGCCTTCCAAAACAAATTGTAATTGTAATGATTCAGGAAACGATTTCTATAGACATGGTTACTTTCTCGTTTCATATTGATCTCTGTTTCACACAGAGATACACAAAGATACATGGCAAATCTTAAATTATTATTTATATCACTTTTTAAACAATCATTTTATAAAGTTGTAAAGTTTTTTTTTTTTCTCAAATACTGAGATGGATTTTATCAATGAGAGAAGGATCTTTTTCAGTTCATCACAACTGCACTGAGCAACAGAGTAGGCAGAAAGGAAGAAACAGAGAGACACAGGAAAATTTCTAAAACCAGTACTTTTGAGACACCGGGAATCTTTTTGTAACTGCATTATAAATGAAATCTGGAAAGATGCCTGGGTCAGATGAGATAACTATGGTGGAAGGGTGTGTGTGTGTGTGTGTGTGAGAGAGAGAGAGAGAGAGATTGGCTTGAAGTTGATTGGAAATATATGACGAATCTTTTAAAAAAGAGGTTCAGCTAGCCTCATACTCTGAAGCTTAAGCAACAGGTATTTTGAAAGCTGGTAAGGACCTATGAATCGTGTGAGCTGTCACCCAATTTTTGTTAAATATTGTTGCTGAGATTTTAATAGCTGCAAAGGCAAGAAAGTTATAGAAGTTATTAGCTGTAATAATTCATTCTGCACAATCTGGTTTTATGAAAGGAAAACTTCTGATTACATTAAGACTATTAGTTGATTTATTTTCCATTTTATGATGATAAAAAATGAAAGATAATTTTGGCATGAGGAGATGCAGATAAAGTATTTAATATGGTATGAACCAAGTTATTATTCCAAGTGGTAAAGAAAATTGGATTTCATGTATAATTGATTTATTGAATAAAAAATTATTTTAATTCCTCTGCCAAAATATTTGGGAGTTGGATTATCTGTAATCAGAATGCAACATGATAGAAAGATGGAAAGCCGGAAAGAAGGAAGGAAGGAAGGAAGGAAGGAAGGAAGGAAGGAAGGAAGGAAGGAAGGAAGGAAGGAAGGAAGGAAGGAAGGAAATGAATTTGGTATTAAAAATTTTGGCATGCCTAACAAGACAAACTGGTGATATTCAGGGATAACATGGAACAGAATTTGAATATAAGTTGTAATGTGCAAGTCTTTTAACAGTTACTATTTTTATGCAATTTATAAAAATGGGGTGGCAACATGTGCTTTTTTGGGAAATAAATTAAAATTCAATTTTAGTTCTCAGGAGAAATTGATATTTTGGAAAAATCCTTATATAAAAATTGTGGGAATATGTATATATGTATATGTATGTATATATGTATGTATGTATGTATATATATATATATATATATATATATATATAGGGGGAAGCATGGCTTGAAAAAGGGTTAATTACTGATAATCAATTAACAGGGTTTTTCTAATTCAAAACTTCTGAAAAACTTCTGAAAAATTACAAATGGAATATGATTTATCAAAAATAGCTGAATGGCAATATATACAGCTAAAATATTTTTAACATTACTTAGCAACCTTTGGTACTACAGAAGTTTTCAACATATTAGATAAGCCTTTTACAAGGGCAAAGCCAATCCAGGGTATTGTGTAGTATGTAAGTTTTAGTAATACATAACAGAAAAGTAAATGGTAGAAAAGGAAAGTCAGAATTGTTTCATCCTGAAGTTAGATCATCTTTCAGAACAGTTGAGATTTATGGTTTGGTACTACAGAAGTTTTCAACATATTAGATAAGCCTTTTACAAGAGCTAATCAGTAATTTAGCATTATCATTTTTTAAAAAGCACAAAATGGATAATATACAGAAAATCTAGAATAAGGAATTGGAATATCCTACGCTGAAAATCAATGGTCTGAAGTTCTATATTGTTGTTGCTGCTGCTGTTGTTATTTATATGACTTAAAACCTGACTAGTTCAGCAAAAATATATTGAACTCCACATCATATATTAAAAAAAAAAAAAGATATCTTTCTTATACTGGAGATTTTGCATTCCTGAACAAATGCATGCATGCTGGCTCTAAAGGTTGACTCAATTAAGTCTGTGTACTTTAGGCTTTCAGCTTGCCTTGGACTGACAATAAGATAAGATAATACTATATAATTTGATATGTCATAAATTTATCTTATTGTTTAAAAATGGAATAATTTGTATAAAAGTAATATTATTCTGATACTTAAGAAAAAAGGGAAATTTAGATTGTATAATAGTTGGGGGGTTTTCTCTTTATGCTACAACAAGAGTACCAATGAAAGACAAGCTTCAAATTCACTGTGAATAATATAGTAAAAGAAAATTGGTGTAAGATGTTCTTCTGCTGATACACTACCCCAGTAACAATTGCTAAAATGGATACTACATACTCAGTAAAAATCAAGTTGGAACGTTTAACATTATCTAGTGGTGAGGTCATAAATCTCAACTGTTCTGGAAGATGATCTAACTTCAGGATGAAATAATTTTGACTTTCCTTTTCTACCACTTACTTTTCTGTTACGTATTACTAAAACTTACATACTACAAAATACCCCAGATTGGCTTTATATAAGATAATTGCCACCAGGATAATTTAAGCTTTTTACTGGAAGTCACAATTAATTCCTTCATTAGAGGAATGGCAGCTTAAACTATGAGAGCACACATCAATGTCCAAATAACTTCATACATGAAAAACAAGTCCAGTGTAAGATTCAATTTAACTTGAAACCATTTATGGAATATAGTTCTGTATATGCCTTTCTGTCATAACTGAGTTTTGTGTTTTCTTAAGAGTTCTTTCTGGGCTTTTTAAGTATTATTATTTATTTTCTTAGCCAGTTTAAAATTTATTTTAATAGTCCTAGAGGTACAGGAATAGAATATTGGCCATGGTAGTGATAATCTGGCTTGGAGGCTGGTGAAGGTCATGGTCTAGGTGTCTGAAGAACTGACATAACTAGCTAGAGTATAGGAATTCTGTGCAGGAAGATTAGCATAGATCAATTCAAAAGCAAATCCTACATATGTGGAGAGAGAAGTGAAGAAAGAAAAAGCAACACTTTAGCATTATAGTGGCAGGATGATATCTAATTAACCTAATCCCTTTCTCTCTGTCCAAGCTGCATAGCCAAATAAACCTGTAACTAAGAGATATATCTCTGTGGGTTACAGAATTCTCAGTGAGGTATCCGCGAAACCATTAGTATTCATGGTAGAGGCACTAGGGAAATCCCAATTATGCTGAGTGCTTGTAGTAAACTCATAATAAATTAATCAACATACCTGTGAAATCTCAAACAACAGGCATTTAAATTCCTAAGGCCAAGCGTAACTGTGTCTTTGGTGGTGTTAATTTAAAAGTGATATCACTCCTTAGTGAATATTAACATTTATTCATGAGATGTTAAATTAATGCATTTTGTCTCATACTTTTTGCTGCAATTTTCTTCCTTACTAGTGATAGCTTTTGGAATGGTTTCATAAATATAATTAAGGGGGGAAAGGGGAGAGTAATTTGCAGCCAGAGACAAGTATATAAAGGGCAGTAAAGGATGGAAAAGGAATAAAACTACTTTGACATAATTTATTTGACTAACCTTGTCTGTGGCTGAGATACTCAGTTTGGTACACTTCTGTTTCTCATGGAATTTGGATCTGGTGCTGTTTTGAAACAAAGCTCTTTTATCTCAAAGATACCAAAGGTACATATAATGTGTACCAAAGCCTCATTAACTCTATTTAAATATTGTGCTTATGTGATAGAACTGCTTTGTCTGAGAAACAGAAATGGCAGCAGCAAAGACTTTTTACTTAATGTTTTTAAAGCCAACATTATTTAAAGCCATTTCTCATCAAAGTTGTTATTCTGATAAATAGAATTCCTTCAAGACTGTATGTGTGTCACACTTTCCCCCCAATGTTTCTTTATTTCTCCCTGCAAGACTTTTCAATGAGACACATCATACTTGACAGATACAATGATTTATGCTAGTTAACATGTAGCATAGAAGTAAAATTGTCTGGGAACTGCTTATTATCTTAATTCTGTGTTGGGTATACACTGAGAGCCACATTAAACAGAACTTCTTTTGAATGCATCATCCCCATACACCAGTTTGTTTCCTTCAGGGTGCAGAATAGTGGAGGGATCACCTGGTGCCTTACTTTCCATCCCTGTTCTGTTGCCATTATGTATATAAAAGAAAATTTGCAGGCGTAGTATTTAGTATTGAAAAGGCACCTGATCAGACAAATTGAAACCTTCAAGGATTTAGGAGTAGCATTCCAAGCAAATGCACAGAAGTCAGCAAGTTGCAGTCTTTTTATTATATTATATTATATTTTGTTTTATTTTGTTTTGTCCCTTTCTGTTAGTGTTGACTCCTGGTGCTGCCTGGATTAGTCCCTGCAGCTTTCTTGGCAAGGTTTTGGAAGTGGTCTGTCCTTGCCTTCTTCCTACAGCTGACAGAGAGTGACTGGCTCAAAATCATCCAGCTGGTTTCATGTCTAAGGCAGGACTAGAACTCACAGTCTCCTGGTTTCTAGCCTGGTGCCTTAACTACTATACCAAACTAGTTCTCTTTTGTTACACTAAAGTGAATTATTCATATCTACTGTACCTTCAGCTACAGTCTGGGCACAACTTTTATTCAGAGCTCAATTGGGACCAAATATCTCCTTGACCCCTCTAGAACGGGTACAATCTAAATTCTGAAGGAACATATTTCAAGTTCCACAAATGTATTCCTAAAGTGGTTTCATGCCATGTGGTTGGCATGACCAAAATGGAAACTCATATTTGGACATGCATTCCCCCCATTGATAAAGTTATTTTTTCCTCCTATGGGCTTGACACCCCAATTTTTAATTGATGGCTTTGTTTCATTTTAGGGTAGGATATGCATAAAAAACTGAAATGGTTGCTCACCTGATGCAGTTCTGGTGACAAGATGTGGTTTAAGGTAGCCCTTAAACAATGCACCAAGGTTTTGGAAGCCCAATCAGCCTTGGCTACCATTTTCAAAGATGGGTCCTTGGATAGTCACTCACTTTTTTCAAATATTTATTTATAGATATTTAAGCTAAATAATGTTCCCAAATTCAGAAAAACCCTAACCCAGGCAAGAGTTAATGCTCTTCCAAGAGCTGCTTTTGAGTGGAAATTATGGGGTACCCCATTTGAACAAAGATTATGGCCTGTGGTGAAGGAGTTCCTGAAACATTAACCTACATTTCATGATATTGCTCCTATGATGACATTGACATGACCTTTTATCTGTTTGGGTCAAAGAGCAGCATAGCCCAAATAAAATTACAATTAGAACTCAAAGAATAAAATTTTAAACGTAAGACAGGATATTAATAATGTAATAACAAAGGTGACTAGGATAGAATTACGGAATGTGTTTACTCCTGAAATACCTTTAGGATTATATCTATAATCTCAAAATTGTAAGGGACTGAGAGTAAGAAAAATTAGAAAAAAAGACGAATTACTATAGAAATGAAAATGAAACTAGGATTGAAAGTGCTGAACAGCTATTGATAGATACAATTATGATACTAAAATCTATATATTGCTACGATATTTACTAGACAAGTTTACCTTCCAAAAAGACCTAGTAGTAGCTTCCCTATTTCTAGGAAATGTTTAAGTGCAGGTAGTCCTCAATTAGCTACTGCAATTGGGACTGGCAACTTGGTCGTTAAGTGAAGCAGTTGCTAAGTGAAACTCCAGCTGTGCTTATGATCTTATTTCAACTTTCCTTTGCTTTAACAGACCTGCAAAGGTCATAAATGAGAGGATTGGTTGTAAAGTTACTTTTTCATCACCATCATAACTGCAAATGGCCGCTAAACAAGGCAATTGCTAAGCAAGGCCTACCAGTACACAAAACCAAAAAAACACACAAAAAACTGAAGCTGCAAAAGGAAAGAGGAATTAAAGTAATAGAGTAAAATGCAGTGAATGCTAAAATGAAAGGAACACATATTGAATTAAACTGCCATATGACAAAGCTAGGGTTCACCCCAGTTGCAGCAGTTGTTACATTCAATCACAGCTTGTATGCAAAGCCTAGCAGTAGGTTTTAGCCCGATCAACTGTTAACTTAATTGCCTACCTGAGTCCTTGTGATGGACTGGAATGGAGGAAGGGGGGTGAAAACGGTGCTCTCGTCTCCAGAGCAACACTCTGGAGATAAGCAGAGATTAGCTAGCACTTATTTACAGAATCTTTTCAGACTGACCAGTAGTTCCCAGGCACAACTCTCTACTATCTTCTGGAATGTTTAGGGATGCGCCAGCTTTCTCCGCTAATCTCCAGAATGTTGCTCTGGAGACGAGAGCACCGTTTTCACCCCCCCTTCCTCCATTCCAGTCCATCACAGTCCTACCTGAGTATTGCATTATGAGTGGGGAGATGTATAAAGGCAAGAGATCTCTCTAAAAGAGGCAGCGCTGCAAAGATTCTGATGCTTCCCCTTCACCACAAAGACAAAGATGCTGCTTTTTGGGGTACACTACAAAACCCTCCATCCCAAAGGGCTGAGGGGGGAGCCTTGCAACTGGCCAGTGTGAAAGCAATTCTGGCGTTTCTGGAGACAATGTGAACAGATACTGAGCAGGCTTAATACTTTTTTCTAGTCTTGTTGGGTTAGTGTAGGATGGAAGCTGACTGGGATCTCTTTGCAGGTTCTCTGGCCTGTTGCTTGAAAAATGCTCTGGTGTGTACAAACCCCATTTGGATTATTGTATTAGAGGAGAACTCAGTTAAGGTGTCACTAAGTGGTTTCCATGAATAAGAATGGAATTTCTCTGGAAGTGTCAAGATAGACAGCTTAGGTTAAAAGTTAGTTTGAGCCAATAACTAACAAGAACTATTTGCACACGGGTTTTAACTGAGCCATTCAAGCCTCAGTCTGAAGGTAGAGTTTGAGATGCATCATGGGATCTTAACAGTTTTAAAAGTTTTAAGTCCCTTAAAAAACCTGATTGGGTCATTTCTAGTGATTCTATGTCCTTATCTTGTATGCACATACTGGGGACCATGAGATATCTGTACTATTATTTTGGCCTCAAAGGTCTTTTGTTCTCCTGGGAATATTATTACCTTCTTAGTGCAAAAAAGACCTTAGGATAGCAGCTATATTCCTTTTGACTTTCTCTTTTAAGAATTGAATTTGGCCATTCCATGAACCAATAGCATAGAAAATTATTCCAAGTTACTTAAGTGCCTGCATTTGTTCAGTGCTGTTGCCATTAACTTGCTATCGGTATTTGTGTTTAAATTGTCTCTGAGAAGACCATGTTTTTATTTATTTATACACACACATGCACGTGTGCGTGCGTGCACATGTATGTATGTATGTATGTGTGTGTGTGTATGTATATATATATATGAATTAAATTATCATCTGTATAGTAGAAGGCTACCAGTCTTAATGTTCTCCTTAATCCAATACATGTGGTTGAGATGATGGCTGCATCATCTGCATATAGAAATAATGCATTGGGTCTACTGGCCAAGCTGGGGAGGATGATGTTCTGGTTTTGTGCATTTTTCCACCATGCCATTAATGTCAAGATTAAACAGCAGAGGGGCTAAGATACAACCTTATCTGACACCCTTATAATGTAGTTGGGCACCATATCAGAGAGTTGTCCTTGATTATCAAGCCTTATTTGGATATATGCATTGCTGTGCAGCAATTTTAAGAGTGCCACTGGACACCTGTTAATAGGTAAAGCCCCAATTTATTTTATAGTCATTCTCTGAGATCAATAAATGCTACATACAATGCCCCTCTATGGGCTAATAAATATTTTTAAATTAAATGTTGCAGTATCAAACGCCGGTGTATCATTGATCTCCTCCACCTTAAACCTAGTCTGCTTCTTCGCAAGAATGCTTTCCTGTTCCAGCCAATCTGTTTATTTCCAGTGTAAGCATCAAGCATATCACTTGCTGATAATACTAATTAAACTGATTGGATAATCATTGGATCAGATCTGTCTCTGGGAATATGGGAACAATGATGTTTTTGAAGACAATTTTAATGAGCAGCTTATGGCCATAAACAAAACTATTGAAACTTGTCCCCACCAAACTATATTTGATCAACTCAGGGCAAATAGTATCTCCTCTGGGGGCTTTCCCATTTTTCTGTTGTGCTTTCAACTTGGGGGTTTCAATCAAAGTGATCGGTAGCCAGTTGGGTAAGTTGCCCTGGACCTCTTTGGTGGCTGTAAGGATGCAGTGTCAAATAGATATATAGATTGATAATAAACTTCCCACATAGAAGCAAGGATAGACATCTCTGCTTGTGATCCCACATCACTCATGTGGCCAGTTACAATATCCCATAGGGTTACAATATCCCATAGGGTGATAACACCAAGCCCGAATCAGTTTTCCCCCCCCCAAAGGGCTTTCCTCCTCCTCCTCCTCCTCCTCCTCCTCCTCCTCCTCCTCCTCCTCCTCCTCCTCCTCCTCCTCCTCCTCTTCTTCTTCTTCTTCTTCTTCTTCTTCTTCTTCTTCTTCTTCTTCTTCTTCTTCTTCTTCTTCTTCTTCTTCTTCTTCTTCTTCTTCTTCTTCTTCTTCTTCTTCTTCTTCTTCTTCTGATTTCACGAGTGACAGGAAATCATAGGAGCATTTGGCTTTTACATCCTCCTTATCAAGCCATATTTTAGATCTTCTTTTACTAATTCTCCATTTTCTTTTACAAGATAATTGCTATACTTAAAGAGGCATTAATTTATGCTATAAGCTATGAATCTTTTCAGGGGATTTTCATTTATTAGCAACTTAAATAGGCTATGAGTGTTATCAGATTTATATATTGAGTGCATTGGGCTTTCAATCTGTGCTGTCCAATTTACACAGACATATTTTGGCATTTGAGTACAGTTCCGAGCAATAGAATTTTCTGTAGATGTATTCCACCTTTTCGTAGCCGGACATAAATTTAAAGGGAAGTGGTCATTAATCAATGACACTCCTGCTTTAAAATTGGAGAACACATTTATCACTCCATGGGAAACTATAAAATAATCAATAACACTCACTCCATGGAGGGGGAGAGCAGAAAGAATAATCTCCATTCAGATCTATGTTGGCACCATAATGCCTGGGTTAGGCACCATCTGGAGAAGTTAACTCCTCTATCTCTGTGGTTACATATTGAAGGAGGAGCTAACACCATGTCCAACTCAGGGAAAGAGTAATATTGTTCACAGAGTGCATAATGATTTTTGCTAGTCCTAAAGTTAAAATCTCAGGCTATTATCACCAGATCCTTTGACATCTGTTCTGTTAGAGACATTATGTACACTTCTAGCAAATACCAGGAATCTGTCACTTGTTTTTGTAGAGTCTGAGGAGTGAGATATGTGTTTGCAGACAAGAAGGCGGATGTGGCATTGCAATCCAAGCCCTGCCCCTCTATGCACGCATCAACAGTGCACACAAGTACAAAGAGCTGGAGCTTGGATCATGACCCGGCCTCTACCTTTTCACCTGTTTTGACACAAATGCCCAGAAGACACTGCTAGATATAAGGAAGAGGACAATTGCAGGCATGGCCAACTTTTAATCTGCATCTTGAAGAACTTCACCTTGCCATGACAAATCCAAATGTAACACATCCTAGACTCTAGACATACTGAAAATTGATTCCCCAACACATTGGAGTAGACAGGTAATTTTGGACTTTGGACTTAATGGTTTCATTGTACCTTTAGGCACAAATGTGTATTAGGGCTCTCCAGAGCTTTGAAGAGGTGCTAAGATTCAATGGGCTTTAACAATGACTCAGGGAAAGTTGCAAAGCTAATCATCCTCATCATCCTCATCCTCGTCATCCAAATAGGCTAGTTCTAGGTTTGAGGACCATACCCAGAGAAAAGCCAAAATAGAAAAGCAGAATGGGGGAAAAATCAAGAAGGCAGCACTCAAGCTGGTTCCAGATATGTAGGTTTTGTTTTAGTCGGGAATTATGACAAAAAATCATACGTTTCAGGGAGAATCAGGATTTTGAAGAGATATTTGTAGGAAGGCAGAATTGTATCCCTTAAGAAGTTTAGGAACAAATTCTTCAAAACATAGGCACAAAAAAATCTATCAAATTGAGTAAAACCAAACATGCATGGATAAAACATGCTGGCTCCATTTAAATCTTCAGGGAAAAGGGAATAGGAATGGATTTTGATCTCAGGATGAAAGTCTGTCCTCACTACTGTTGCCAGATATACTTTTTTTTTTTGTCTGCGCTCAGTCATTGCTGACCCTGCAGTGACTGCTTGGATGAGTCCTTGCAGTTTTCAAGGCAATTGTTTTTCGGAAGTGGTTTGCCAGAGCCTCCTTCCTAGAGCAGAGCCCAGCTGGCGAGCGCAGGAGGCGGGGTTTCCGTTGCTTCGCGCCCTTTTCGGGCACGCGCGGTTTTTCGCGCTTACCGGCAACTCCTCCCGACTCCTTTTTGCAAGGCGCCGCCAGCATTTTTCCTCCCACCGGAGTGAGAGTACCCATTTGTCTACTCACGTGAGTTTTCGACCTGTTGGGTTGACAGGAACTGGGGAGGAAACAGGAGCTCACCCTGTTAACGCGAAGGCTGGACTCGAACCGCTGAAGCGTCGACCATTTCTGGCCGGCAACTTTCAGCGTCATTAACCATCAGTTATAAACTGGATTGCAGGCTTACCAGAGCATGTGAGTTCTCATCTAAGCAAAGCTTCCACTCTCCTTCTTAATCTCAGTTCTTTTTCTCTTTCTGAACCATTGCATCTTGCTGGGACTTGGAACTCACACTCTTCATTTGAAAAGTGGCTTCATACCACTTCTTCATGCAGATACTAGCTTAAAAGACCAAACATACATAGAGAGAGAGAGAGAGAAGGCTAAGTAGAAGGATGCTCATCTTACTATCAGAATTTTCTATGTGACTGAATGCTTGTTTTGCATAAACATGAGTATTTTCAGTTGCAGTAGCTCCCAGACCAGTAACAAGGTAATTGCATCTATGACTGCCATAAGTCTTTCTAGCCTTAGAACTGTTGCCAGATACCTATTAATATTATTAGTCTGGAGGAATGTCCTCATGTGTCATGCTTAGCCTCTATCAAATAAACTTAATTGTGGTTTCTTTTATCACTGCTGATTATAGTTGTGAATCTGTTTGGAGTCTTTGTGGCAGTACTTAAGTGCGAGAATAAATATATAGTCACTGGATTTGGCCTGAAGGCAAAACAGAATCTGTGCACACATACAGATATAATAAATAAGACAAAAGTCAAGAAGAAAACAAAACAAAAACCAGAAGCATTGCATGAGTAAGAAACAGGGAAAGTGACCTCTGGTAGCCAAGTATATTCTCTCACACATCTTAGTTTACTATTAAACACTTATGGGAATATGGACCAAATACTTAGATAGTTTGGCTTATCTGTTAAATTTTATTTTCTCCTTTATAACAAAATCAAAGAGATTAGCAGGTTTGAAATGCAATTCAAGTTGGAACATTCACTCACATAATTTGGGCTTACCCTAATATTTTCACATTTAATATATATAAAATTAATATGATTTTAGAAACATCACTACTTCTTAAAGGGACATATGCAATTGCTATTGTATTTTTGCTATATTCCAGAGTATTTATAATTTATTAAGGCATAAGGAATTACGCCCTTTCATAAATGTGAAATGCCAAAAGAATTATTCTATAATATTTGAAATACGCACTGTATTATTACAATTAATAATTGTAGAAATATTTTACAATTTACAGAATTTACAGAATTTCCATTGCTGATACATGGAATTTATTTATGTATGAATGAGTCATTGTCAACAGTGAGGCAAGGAAGAGGATCTTGGTGTCCTTTTTTTCTTTTCCTTTTCCTTTTTTTTTTTAATCTATCAAATAAATTTGGGGGGGGAAAGGGGGGGAACTGATAATTATATATTATGTTTATACTGGTGTTAATTCAGATGACCATAGCTTGTTAATATTTGTATAAAAGAAGAATTTGGCATATTTTCCCTTTTTTCCTCTTTTCACATTTATGATGTTATTACTGCTGTTATAGTTTGCTTAAGAGATCAGAATGAAATCAAAATGAAAATCCAAAAGTTAACTATCTCTTATTCTACATTTCGTATGTTTAGACATGCGCAACTGTGTAAGGCAATATACTTGGCCACAATGCCTGGCCATTTTCTTTGCTCTTTTCCAAAGTCCTTTCATTGGTAAATGTAACAAAAGTATAAGCAGAGAAATCCAGTGATGAACTTTGCACACACACACACATTACTAATAGCTTTCTTGGTTTCAGGCTTATACAAAGTATAGCCTGATTAACTTTAGAGTCCTAAATTTAGGTCTGGGGTATCTAAAGGAACAACTGATTCCACCTGAACTTGGAAATATCTTTGTCAGTTATCCAACGCCACCTTTTTTAGAAGATAGCAGTGGTGTTCTAGCACTGGTTCATACTGGCTGGCAAGAGTTGATTGTTAAATTTTCTGGAATTTTGCAAGCCAATTGGGAGCAGATTTGAGACATAGCACCTAGCATGCCTATCAGCTGTTCAGCAGCTAATGTTGTGGTGCAGCAACAGCAGTGGAGCCATCAAAGCCAGTTTTTAATCATTTAGAAGCATACCACTGGAAGATAAGAGTACAGGTAGTCCTTTGTTAACTACAGTAATTGGGAACGGAATTTCCATCACTAAGTGATGCGGTTGCAAAGCGCAATGTCCCATGACCATATTGCTTAGCAATGGCAATCCCTGCAGTCCCTGTTGCTGTCATTAAGTGAGGATTGTGGGTTGTTAAGCCAGAACCTCCTCACAATTTCCTGCTGGCTTCCAATAACCAAAGTCATTGGGAAGCTGGGAGGAAGTTGCAAGTCTCAGGTGGTTTGCTTGCAGGCCAGCAGGCAGGTAAGTGGCTGCTGCCTGGAAGGGAAGAGTATGCAAGGATGTGTGGGTGGCTAGCAAGGCATGGCTGGGCTGGAGTGGCTGTTGCCAGGTGGAGGAGGGTACATAAGGGTGGCCAGTGAGGTGCAGTGCAAGCGGAGCAGGTCTCGGGGAGAGTGGACAAGGTACATGGGTGTCCAGTGAGGTGCAGCATGAGCAGGAAAGGGTTGGGGAAAAGTGTGTGAGAGTATACCTGCTGCTGAGTGGGGGAGGGTGAGTGGGTGGCCAGTGAGGCACGGTGGGGCTGAGGGTAGCTGCTGCCAGGTGGAGGAGGGTATGTGAGGGCTCAAGCAGCCCCACTGTGCGGCAGTGGCAAGTGTGGCAAAAAGCTCCAGAGTCTCAGCACAGCAAGAAGCCCCAGAGCTGTGGTACCTCCTTGCACATGGCTGGGATGGCAAATCCAGCAGAGGGAGGAAGGTGAAGATGACAAAGATCAGCTGGAGAGGTGGCGTGGGTGGCAGGGGGAGCAGTCATAAATGCAAGCTGACTCAAATTTTTATCAGGTGACCATGGGGGCTCGGCAATTATTGTAGGTTCAAAGACCGGTCACAGGTCAATTTTTTTTTCAGCACAGTTGTAACTTTGAACGGTTGCTGAACAAATGGACATTAAGCGAGGACTACCTGTATATTGTTTCACAATGTGCACAGAGAGAATGAATGACGATCCAATCATGAAACAAATATATGAAGGAAGAGAGAATGCATGAATAGGAAAGGGAAGACTAAGAAAATTGTGGTTGGATGGATGAGATCCACAAACAGAGAGATTGAAAAACAAAAGGCAATGTATGAATCAGTTATGGATGTGGAAGAAACAAGAATAGTTTGCCAGGACAGGAGGTTACAGAGACATTTAATAAATGGTATATACTAGATTTAGATTAACTTATATTTTTCCTATCTACTGCTTTTCTTTTGGTTATTACTTCTGACTCTTTTTTTACATTTATTTTCAAAGGGAAAATCATGTATGTACTGTACATATGGATGCATGTATATCATCACTGTCTAAGACAACTGTCATTCCACTTGCTCTAATAGGGTTGGTGCCTTTTAGATCCCTTCTGTGAAACAGTGCCATCTGATAGGACCCAGATGACATTTCTTCGTAACAGTGGTGCCAGCCCTTTGGAATCCTCTCCCTCTAATGTTCAGTGGGCCCTGACTCTGCTGCCCTTTAGGAAGGCTTTAAAAACATGGTTATTCCCCCAAATGCTGGAGTCAGAATAAGTTGCCATTGGAAGAGGGTAGGAATATGAGCCCAGTTCTGTGTTAGCAATTATTATTGTCACTGTTTGTTATGGTTTTATTTTTGTCAGCTACCCAGAGTCACATTGTTCAAGTTGGGTGGTCATATAAATCCTTGAAATAAACAAACATAAAAATCACAATGTGGTAAAACTACTTTGCTGTATTGGGGGGGGGGGGAATGTGATGGAGGACTTGGATGAGGAGGTTCAAGGTCATGGGGAGAAACATCTCCTCAGACCACAGCCTGAGTGTGTGAATGCAAAGAGGATGAGACTGGCACCACTCTAAGGAATTCGTAGTGTTTAGTTGCAGACTTTGGGAGTTAGAGTCAGTCTGGTGAGATTCTGTCTAGCAGGTGTAAGCTAATAAAGTAACTGAACAATTCCAGAACCATCCCGTGGAGTTTCTTGGGCTGAACCTGACAGGGAAGGGGGCTTCTGCTCATTATGTGTCACTTCCTCAAAGCATTGTCCTGAATGACACCACTGTGGAAGTCAACCATTATATATTATTTGGCAAAGGGGTCTAGCCCAGATTCTAAATCTGTCAGGGAGAATTAGATGCACCTAATTCAGACAGGCCCAGAAGTATGGATATTTTTATATTGTCATGAATATTATTTGAAATAAATTGAAGCATGTCTGATAGGGAAGGCATGTGAACTCTGACGGCCTCACAGATTATGTTCCTTTGCTCTAACCAAGCTTTTGACAGAGCTGGATATTTCTCTTACTTGCAGTTGTTTGCAGTGTCAAATTCATTGGTTGGGCACCCTAGGATCAGACCACAGGCTGCTTTAAAATGACTTCAGCTTTCATTGGCAGCTATCTTGCATTATATGGCCATTGTCTCCAGAGGAACCCTTCAGAATCCCATCAAACTAGAGGCATTGTACTGAATTATATTCACTTTAGACCCTAATAAATAAGGGAAACACAACTTTTGCTTTGTATGCCCAGAAGGCCTTGATCTCCTACTATCTCCAATAACCACGATAAGAGTTTTGTCTGAAATCCTAGATAGAGAACTCCAATTAGCACAGAGTTAGACTGAATTATATGGGTCAGCAATTTTACTCAGAGTAAAGCAGGTTCCTATATTCCAAGAACATAGCCTTATATCTTTATCTCCAGGAATAAGCTTAATTGAACTCAAATTTATGTGTTTAGATGTGTATAGAGACTACATAAGTATATAAAGTGGCTTTCAATTCTTATCTCAGTCATTTCAGAACTTTTAATATCCTGAATTATTTCTGTTCCATCTCAAAGTAATTCCTATGATGTATAATGGTTTCTGTATTTAAAAGAAAATAACAGAGAATAGTCTATTTACACGAGCCGACAATTTTAAATGACTTACTTGGATTGCAAGTCTAGCTTTATCTTATCATGTTTCTTGCTTGCTTTGATAAAAGCAATGTTAATTATATCGGTACCAGACTGGTTTAAGAAAAGTGGATCCTTATATAGGTGACATATAAATGGAGGAATATGAAGATGCAAATTGCCTGCGGGGTTGGCACTAACAATCATAGGACAAGTACTCTTTAAAAGATAATGAGAAAAAGATAAACATGGAATATCATTAGTACAATGATAAATGAGTTAGATTTACTTAGGTTTTACCAGTCACATGTCTGAAAATGTCACTTTTATACTCATAGAACCTTTCTGGGGAAATTACATTCTTCTGGGATGTAAAAATAGTTGGATAACTGGTTCCCTGCTTCACTGATCTTTTTACATTTGAAATTCATTATTTTGTTAATTGAAATTATGATGCATCTTACACCTGAACAAAAGCAATAAGATATACCATTGCCTAAATACAACATAAAGTTCATTGAAGCCTTCGAAGTATTTTAATAAACACTGATTTAAAAAAAACAAAACATGCCGCATCAATTTCAATTTTATTTACTGAGAAAAGTTGTACTTTTTAACAAGTCCTTGTGAACAGTCAAGTGCAATCTCCATGTCATATGCAACTCCTGGTAAATTCTTGAATATGACCATGTCATTTTTGACAACAATAAGTTTGTTAACATTCCCTTTTTATGGGATTTTTTTTTTTTAATCTTGCCAGTTCAGACTAAATCCCTGGTTCTTTCCTAAGGTTGCCTATCCAACTATTAAATTGGTCTGACTCTGCTTATTTTTTCAACATTAGTCAAGATCAGCTAGCTGCTAACAGATGGGCTAAAACACCTTTGAATCAGGTTTAGTATCCATGGTCAAATGCTGAAGGTCAGAATTCCAGGCAACCAATTGGCCTTGGGCATGTCACACTCTGCACCAAGACAAAAGGTGCTCTGTGTGGCTGCCTGCCTGGCAAGCATCTTCCTAGCCTTGACTGGGCCCCACCTTGCTTATGGAGCCACCATTAACCAACAAGGGTCCTTTGAGAATAACCGTTCTACCTGAACACCATGTGTTCAAGCCCTGAACTCCATGTGCTCAAGCAGAGTTTCTTGCTTCCTGAAATTGTTACTCTGAGCTTGGACTGGCAGATATCCTACCCATAATGCCTAGACCTTTGGACCATGACCAATGCTCCCACCTACTACTTTGTCCTCTCACTCTTTTGAATATGTTTGCAAGCAAGCTCTTGCATGGTTGGGACTTTGCTAAGACATACAGTAGGTGTGTTTTCACATACACACTTCCTGCCATTGCTAGTATTTGCTTTAATCAGAAGTAAAAGCTCCACAACCTAACTTGTGTGTGTATGTGCATGATTAGTCTGAAATGAGACAATCTCTTCCTGTTCTACATTGCTTAGGTTTAAATTGGTTAATCTGATAAATTTCTTCATTTTGTTTTAAAGACGCAAGCTTTAAACAGTACTCAGTATTTAAGGTCTTAAGCGTAAAGAGCAGCCTCAAGAAGTATCTGGTTTCTAGGCCCAAGATTTCTACAAACAGATTTGTATCTGCTAGTCATCTATATATAGTTTCATACTGGAAATATATGACTGAGAAAAAGTTTTAGACCCTCTACATAGTGAGCAACAAACATAAAAACAGTTTAGCTTTCTTGCATTAGATTTTATTTACAAGGATAGGAAAAAAATATTACTACACAATGTTTTCAGGTTTGTTTAGAATTGCCACATCTGTCTGAGATGAGCTTCAGAAAATGCATCCTTCTTTAAACACAAGATTATGGTGTATTAAAGTAAATAATTAAATTTGAGGTAAACGATATCATTTGCAGTAAAGAGTGAAGTCTGGATGGGGGAAAAAACCACTTTTCACCATCAAAGGACAAGCTATCAAGAGTTGAGAAGTTTATTTTAAATCATACAAGTCTTCTATTCTCTAAAGCAGGGGTGGGCAACATATAATGATAGAAAGATAGGAGGCCCTTTGCTTTATTTGAAAGCCCCTAGAAAGGAAGTTTTTTTCGGAAAAAAAAATTTTTTTCCCCAAATTTTTGGGAAGAATGATCAGTACCTACCCTGGTCTTCTGGGAGGAGAAAAAGAGAGACATAATGTTGTAGAATTATTGTACTGTATCATGAGCTTATTTGTGCATCACCTAGAGCCTTTGAATTGAGGTATTTCATAAATCTTATAAATTAATGAAGTGACAGTGTTGATTAAAGAACTAAATTCAGGTATTTTCCAGAATGATAACCTTTGTCTGTCATACAAATACATCAACGTCCATTGAGTTACAGCTCTTTTCTCTAGTTATTCTGAAATTGCACTTTGCAATTTCACACATGTGGTAAATAAAAGCAAATCCCTCAATTTTATATCTCTACTGTATTTTTTTTTTCTCTCTCTCTTTTTAAGACCTCAAGGTTGGTCTGTCAAAGAAAGTAGGCTGCTGAGCCTACAAGATATATGACAGTGGGGAGAAATGGATATTGGTCCAAGCACCAGTTCATTCTCATTCTGTCCTTGCAGTGAGATAGTCGATTTAAGCAAAAAGGGGCTTAAAGGGTAAAGCAGTATTCTTCAAACTTGGCAACTTTAAGTCGTGTGGACTTCAACTCCCAGAATACTGACATGCTGGCTGGGGAATTCTGGGAGCTGAAATCCACACATCTTAAAGTTGCCAAGTTTGAGAAAAAAAAACCCACTGGGGTAAAGCTACTAACTTGCCAGGGTCTCCTTTATGCAGAAGGAGTGCTGCTCCATACCAAAGGTAGATCATGCAGTTATCTATGCAGGAAAAGGGCTTTTTAAAAACTCTTGAAAGACCTCAGGGCATTCTTCATTTGAGCCCCTCCTCTTTTCACCATAACCTTTTCTCCACTTTTTCATTGACTGTCGTTATTAGCTTCAGTAATTGGGAGTACAGTATGTCAAGGAACCCATGGTACTGAAATAGCTCTTGGGATTCCAAATGGATTTTTTGGCCATCACATCTAGATTTCACAAATCTTGGCAACCATTAGTTGGCAGCAGAGGAGTATCAGAATGCAGTAGTAAAAATAAGATGCCCTCAAGTTTTGGGTTTGACTCCTGATGACTACAAGGACACCTCACAATGGTTTGCCACTGACCTTTGGGATTTTTTTCCCCAGGTCTAGCTTGGAGCCTTGGGATTTCTTTGGGCCTGATCTGCAAGTACTAAGCAAGTCTGACCAGGCTTATCTTTTTTTCAAGATCAGACAAGATTAGCTGGCCCTTGTCACCAAATGTGAGCCACATAATAAAGTCATGCAAGGGAAAAAAACAAACAGAAAAACCTTCCTTTTTTTTGGAAGGGGCTAGTTCTTGTTCAGTCTGTTGAAAGAGAATTCATTCTCAAATTAAATAGAAAATGTTGATGCCATATGCTGTTCATGGAGGAGATGTACATGCATAATTCTCAAACAGCTACTCCCTTGTTGTAGCTTTAACCTTGTTGCAAATTGCCCAGTGGGGCAATTCTTCCAGAAGTGGAGCTTTCAGTAGTGATGTTGGTGCTGTCCAATAAAAACATATCCATGTAAGGACTCTGGATTGACATTCTTAGTGGAACTAAAATGTTAACAACTATTCAGGTCTAAGATAGTTTCCAGAAGTAATATTTGAACAGAACAACAGCAAAAGCTCTCTAAATCCACTATCTCAAAAATCCAATAAACCGTCTTAATATCTCTGCAAATAGAACTGATGCTGTGTAACCAGATGTATGGTGTATAAAGAACAATCTACTTTAATACTTTTTTCAATACAGCAAATAAAACTTTGCAGGAGCAAGATTCATTTGGGAGGTCAAATAGAAAAAAAAGTTGATGCTTTGGTAAAGTCAGGGGGAAAAAAGAAACACCCATACACTTTAGTCAGTTTTCTGAATCTATTATTCCTATAGTCTGAAATGTCTTTGAAAATCAATTCACTGATTATTAATCATTACACTGTGGACAGATGCATTTTGGAGATGTCTATTTCTGATAACTTTTATAAAATGCAGTTTCTGTGTTAGGAAGGGAAAAGTTGACATTCCTTTCTGATATTATGGCGAGACATAGCAATGTGGCAGTTGAGTATCCATGGGGAAGGGATATATAAAAAGGTCAATTTCCCACAATCAGTGCCCAATCCCTTTCATATGTGCATTGCTACTACATCATAGCTCCTATCAAATGTTTAATATTGGACTGAAACCTACCTTCAGTGCTATTATGAAGTAGAGAAATCAAATAACAACCCAACAGTCTTCCAGGACACTTAACTAATGAAGGGGTAATAAACATAGGTCTCACAGCTGCACAGTAATTACGGGGGGGGGGGGAGCTATGGATTTTTCCCACAAGGGCAAAAATTTGTCCCATAACAGGGGAGAAAAAATTACCACTATAAAGCAACTTTTTAATGTTCTTCACCGAAAGGAGCAGGCCTTGACTGCTTGAGTTATATTGTAAATTCTGAGCACTGAAATGTCTGGTTCAGAGAAGAACATGTTCCCAAAATATCTCATGGTCACACAATGTTTTATCTGCAGATAGCCACTAGAAAAAATGTGTTTTGTAGTTTCTGTAGAATCTGGATAAAACCCAATTTTGTAATGGCAAGCTCAGCTTGGGATACCTGATGACCATCTCCAAGACTGCCTTTTCCAGATTGCTTGTAACCGGCTGCAACATAAATATAAGGTAACTTTCAAATGTCTTTTCATCCATTAATTTTCCCAGGAAATAAACTGTATCACAAGTCTTGAATTAGCAAATAAAACAAAGTCAATTGAAATTCTGCCACAGTCCAAAATGCTACACCATTGCATATTTATCAAAGGAAGCAATTTCTTAAAGTGAAGCACAGATTAGTTTTTCATTTAAATGCTATCATCTGTGGTCAACCATTATGTACACAGAGAGCATTTTAACTTTATGTTTATGGAGCTTTCTGGATATACATTATTATTATTATTTTTATTATTATTCTCTAGACTGACCTTTGGAAGCCCTTTCACAGTATTTTTGTGTTTAATGATGTAGTCAGAGTTCAGCAGCATAGCTTAGAAGAAAGGGGATGAAACTAAACTGGAAAAATACATATTGGCAAAAGTTGTGACTACTGTCTTTTTGTTACTCTCTGAATATTGGCATCCAAATTACTTAATATTAATATGTTTTTTTCATTACTTGGTATTTGATTGTATTTGATTCATGACGTACTATAACATTCAGAATCTGCCAATATACCATCTAATTTGTAACATTTGTAACACATATTTGTCAACTTCTTTTGTCATTTTATATAGGATAAGTCCCCATGTCATAGGTTCTGCGGTGATACATGTTCAGGCAGGACACAGGTGGGCTCTGATTGGAACAGATTATTTATTCTAAATGTGAAATATACAAAATAACCCTTGTTTTACATGAAAATAGGTGTGTGATTCCTATTCCGATTTCATGTCTTCTGTTTTGGTTTTTATTTCCCATTTTTAGTTTCTGTTGTTCTCCTTATTTGTTTATGCTTCTACTTTAAATTGTAATGGTGCTTTTTGGAACATCATTCCACCAGTACCTAGATTGCCTCTGCTCTTCCGGCCTTTAGCTAGAACCTGAAGACTTGGCTGGGGGTCTGGTAGCGCTGGGGTGGAACCTGCAAGATCACTATATTGTTAGTAAATTGGATTATTCTCTTGCAGATTATATTTTTTTAAAGGTTTTAATAGTTTTTATTGTGTTTTAATGGTTTTTGTTGTATGCTTGTGTTTATTTTTTGTATTGTGTATGTGTGTGTGTGTGTGTGTTTTAACTTTATGAGCCATCCAGAGTCACATATGTGAGATGACCCTCCAGGTGTCTCTGTGTGTATGTAAATGTGTATATATGTACCTATGTGTGTGCATGAATCTGCAAGAAGCCAAACTCCCCCACCCCCCCAAAAAGGCATAGTCAAGACAAAAGAGAGAATATTAATTGAATTAATAACCACTATTTAAATTCATTGCTGCAAAGTAAAGCACCATGTTTAATTAATTCCTTTAATTAATTGTGTGTCTGTGTGTGTGTCTGTGTGTGTGTCTGTTTCTCACATGGGTGTCTGTGGGGAAGTGAGAGAAGGGGAAAATAGTGAAATATGCATTGTGATGCCATGATACAAATTTTACCCCTTTCCTACTTGCATTAAAATGATACATAACAGTATATATGGAGTGGAATTTGCACTGTGACATCACAATGCATGTTTTCCCATTTTGATAAAATCTCAGCTTCTTGTGGATGTCCCTGTGCTCTCACACTATACCACACATATAAGCACATTCACAACAGAAATAGCATTAAAAAAGGACAAATAACACAATGGAGATAGGATAAAAAGAAAAGGGAGGGAAGGAGGGAAGGAGGGAAGGAGGGAAGGAGGGAAGGAGGGAAGGAGGGAAGGAGGGGAGAAGTAACTGAACAGGGAATGAAAGAAAAGAAAAAGTCTGGTTTAGTAAGCTATTCATGCAGAAGACATGGCTGCTATAATTAGTAGCAAAAATATTCTTTCTCTTGTGTAAATAGCTCCTATTCTCTGTCATGTCCCTAGGATATTTCCCAGAATGCACATACATGGTTTATGCCTTGTTCCATCCCCTAGCTAATTCCTCTTTCCTGTATTTTTCAAAATGGAGGGAGGGAATCATGTCAAAAGCACACCTAGGTTGTTATCATTTTGTTGCCAGTAGTGATTTGAAAACCCACCAATCTTCTGATATGTTATTTTTCTTAGAATGACTAAAAGCCCCTCGGTTTCCATTCCCACCTGTGAGCTGATGCAGTTTACCTGCTTCTACACTGGGTTGGCATCTTAGAGATTCAATGGCGCATGGAAGGTGTTGGCAGTGGGCTTTGTTCTTAGGTCAACATTGTCACAGTTGCTGGGCTACAAGATATGTGCTTGTGAATTCTGCCTTTATTAAAATGGCCTGGAAAAGGCCAATATTTCAAGAAGTCCCACACAGATTGCGTAATACAGAAGGCATTTGAGGAAAATCCCCAGCACAGAACAAGCACATGTAGGTAGGAACTGAAATGATAACAGAAGCTCGAATTTAATTCATGCACTTAAATTGTATTTGGAACCTGAGATAAGTGCTGTAAGAAAACAGCTTACATGATTTATTTTTCCTACTAAAGTGGTGGTGCCTACTCATCCCCACAAGATGGTGCTCTTTCCATTTCTGAGTTCCAAGCCTTGTCGAAACAACTTATAACCCAATTAAACTTTTAAAGTCATAAATTATTAAGGGTACCTTTGCAACAGGAGCCAGTCTTGCTCCTGAGACTTTCATATTTACAAATAATTTGCATAACATTTCCACATGAGAGACTAGAAAATGTAGGACTCCTCCAATATTCTCCTATTTAATATAAGCTACTGTGTTGAAGTGATTGTAATCCATTATTTTCTGTCATGAGGTCATGCAAGTATGCATTAAAACAGAGTAAAAAATGCTGTTTGGGTGTTCCATTGACTATTCTGAAATTAAGAAAAAATCTGTAGAGCATTAATCAGCCAGGCCAATATAGTTAATTTATAAAATACTATGGTCATTTTTTTTAAAAAAAATCTATGTATGAAATAAAGTTTTATCGGTTGTGTACTCTATAATAGTGTGTCTTATAAATGTATTTGTTTTATAAATATTTTTGTCAGGAAGGAAGGAAGGAAGGAAGGAAGGAAGGAAGGAAGGAAGGAAGGAAGGAAGGAAGGAAGGAAGGAAGGAAGGAGGATGATTCATATAACAATTTAATTAATGTAATTTAATTCTGTGGGCTACGGAAACCAAAACAATGCTACCTGAACAAAATCTTAAATAACATTCTCTTTCCTCCTTTCTAGACACCAAAGGTGCCTTAAAAATAGTCCTAACATATTATACCTGTGGCATTTGCTGGCTTGACATTACCCCATAACTCTACCTGAGGTCTGAGATCCACAAGTGTGATGGCAAACAAGCCCTTTTATTCATAGGAAGACTGATGAACACACACAGCAACATCCCACAGAAAGTGATACAGTCAATATATATAGTACTAGCATTGTAAATATAGTACAGTCAATAAATACAGTATTAATTAAATTTATTAAGGGGTTCTACTTAACAGGCTTCTGATAATAATGACCTCCTTAAAGTCATAATACTCTTATGCAACATCCTCCCCCTCTGACAAGTACATGAGCTACCTGTGACCGAAATTATTTTTGGGGGGAGGTGGGGGGGGAGGTAGTGCGTCTTGGTTCAAGTCCTCTAGGCTTTCTATACTCATTTCAGGAGATGCTACCACCACTGTAATCCAAGTCTCCACCATAGCGCCATTTCACCTAAGATGTCTTTCATTCCTCCAAAACCTCTTGCCTTCTTGAGGTTCCTGAATTGCTTGACTTGCAAATTCTTGCATTGTCTGACTTACAAGCTAATTTGGAATCCCAAGTCACACAAATAAAGACATTAATTTGTCAGTAATAATAGCAGAGGATTCTGCTGTAGTTCTGTCTGTGTGTGTGTATGTGTGTGTATGTGTATATATGTATGTGTGTGTGTATATATATATATGTACACACACACACACACACACACACACACACATATTCAGCCACATGTAGAAATGAATTTCAAATATACCTGCAGCTACTTTCATCCAAGGAATTTTAAGAGGAAGCATAGGTTCTCTCGCATTGCTATGCTGAAGGCTGGCATGTGGACAACTTACTATGAATTGCTCAGTCTGCTTGTTCATGCCTGGCCAATACATGACAGATCTGGCATGTGCTTTTGACTGCTGAATACCTTTATACCACAGTATCTAATTTCTGATTCAGGAGGAAAGATAGACATGCAAGTTATCCTGTTAGATTAGAAACCATAAGTGAATCTGTTCTCCATGAATCTAACATGGCCCTCATTTGGAGGCCCTTAGACCAGTGACAGAAGACTTTTATGACATGCAAAATATTCCAAGTTCAGTTCCCAAAATGTTTAGATGCAGCTGGGAAATATCTGGACGAAACCCCAGGGAGTCACTGGCAGTCAATATAATAGGCTAGATGAAGAAATGATCTCACCCAGCATCAGGCTGCTTCCTATGTTTTCCCATGCATGCTGCCTTTGTAAAAGGCAAGCATAGATAAATGTGTAAATATAATAATCACTGTAAGATGTTAATGCACTGGTGCATGGGACTCTGCATGAGAATGCATATGTGTGAATCCATGCATGTTTATAAGTAATTTGATCAGAAATGGGATTTTTCAGTGTTGTATTGTGAAACTGAAAGCCAGATCACAGCAGCTGTTTGCAATATTAGAAATTGCAGACTGTCCAGATTCACAGCCACCCAGCCTCCTGTGCTCCTGTGGTCACTTGGCCACATATTCAAACTTACGGCTCTACCACATGTACTTTTATCAATAGACAATCAGCTTCTTATTCCTACAGTTGTTTGGTGCTCCAATAAGAATGATTGCAAACTGCATGATGCTGCAAGATCAGCTGCATGTTGGATAAAGCAAGATGTGATCTTTCTCAACCCATCTCGAACCTATCCATTGCCAATTCACCTTTTTTATATAACAATTTAACCAATTAATTAGTTCTGTTTGCTCCACATTGTATATCACCTGAGTCTTATTTTAATGTGTATGGCTAATCATATAACACCATATGTGCTACCAGGCAACTATAGGTTCTACAGGAACTACAGGTTCACCATAGTCAGCCAGGTCTCAACAATACTACAAGCTGCATTTAATTTCATAAAAAGGAAACAAACACCAGGAAAAGAGATCTGTGGGATGGGCAAACTGGTTCCTGATAGGTTGTGATTTAGGATGCTGTGTAAATACAGCCAGTGTGTATTCTCACGGAACAGGAGAGAAGATGAAGGATGTATTATAGATAAAACAGTTTAATATTTTATTATGGACTGGCTCACCTATTTCCCCATAGGTAGTCTCAGCAGCTTGAACACTCATTTGCTTTCCTCTCACTGCATGAAGAACCTATGATCTGATGTCCCATCCACACTTACCTTACCCATTTGGCTACTCATTCTGCTACTGCCATTTGGCATGCACAGAGGGAGAAAGCTCAAATCTCTTGCCTGTCACGTTGCCATGTGCAAACATGTGCATCCACTCGTTACATAAATTGGGTCAACGTTTATGATAAAACAGAAATATAGATGATCGCCTTTTATAAACCCCAAATTTCTTTTGCTTAGTATTGATAGAAGAAGATAATAGTACATGGCAGTGAATTGCATGCTTTTGGCTTTTCTCTGTGGAAGATAAGGTGTTTTAAAATACAGAATTTATGAAGACCTATCAGGCTAGGAAACCAAATAAAAATAATTAGTGCATTGAATAAACACACACACACACACACACACATTCATATATATGTATATGTGTGTGTATACACACACACACACACACACACATGCATACATACATTAAAATTCACATTAATTGTATTCTTCATTTATATTAATGAGATAAACATACACAGCAGTATATATTTACTTTTTTAAAAGCTATAACACTTAGGTACAGACCTCTCTTTCCCACACAGACATATCCACTCACACATGCAGAGTTTTCTAAATGTAGATTTCTGTGCCAGAATCAAGTGATTAAGCCATTAAACATTAAAACCTATATCCTTTATTTACTGCTCCTGTCATCAGAATCCTGCCATACTCTTTCTAAGTGTCTGGAAGAGAACTTGTCAACACTATTTTATTCTGTTGTTCTCTTTTCTGTGTAGGTCATGTTTCAGGGGAACGTTTGTCTAGAACTCCTCCTCTGCAACAAAGTAATAACTAATCATAATCACTTTGTATTAAATCTCAGTTTATTGATCCTAGTGGCAGGGTGGCACTACACACTGATTTCACACAACATTGCCACCTCCAGGAAGGCATACCAAATTTCAAACAAATTTCATCCATAAATATTTATTTCAAAAGTTGTCGAAGTCCTACAAATAAGTTATTTGGCTCAAGATAAACATTGGACTGTGTGAATATGACTATTCCAATATTTGTTCCTAGTTGTACAACTTAAAACCTATTAAAAAGACAGGTATGTTCATGTTAAAACATCATTTGGGTGAGTCTATGCCTTTGTATTATTACATTCATTTAAAGAAGTAGCACAGAACTCTGTTGCTCTCTATAACTGAGGACAACCAGCATGGCCAAGGTTAAAGGATGCTTGGAATTGTAGTTTAGCAACTTCTGAAGATCCATAGATTTCCCCATCCTTATCTAAAAGATTAGAAATCAGCCAGTCTTTCTCCTGGAAGGCAAAGGTATGAATCCTGTGTGGCAGAAGCTGAAGGGGAATAAAGTAGTTTTGACTGTAGTTGGCAACATCTAATTGAGTAGCAATTCTAGAAGCTAGAGTCTTCAGGCTCTAACCCATGGTTTTTTCAAGCCTGTTAACTTTAAGATGTATGGACTTCAACTCCCAGAATTCCCCAGCCAGCATGCTGGCTGGGGAATTCTGGGAGTTGAAGTCCACACATCTTAAAGTTGACAAGTTTGAAAAAACACTGCTCTTCTGACTTAATGTGGAATAGTGTAACAATTACTCCTGATTTTTTTCTATGTAATAGTGTACAACCCAGAAGGCTGAAGTCTACCAAGAAATTGTTTCTATTCATAGCTTGTTGTGATGATGATGATGATGATGATGATGATGATGATGATGATGATGATGATGACGGCGACTACTTACCTGTTACCCATAAAGAGGACAAAACAGGATGCTTATTTTCAGAAAATCTGCACATAAAAATTTATAATGAGAGAAAATAATTGGGGAAGTTCACTATCACTGAAACAGAAATACAATGCAGTTTATCATAATGGGGAAGATTGTGAAGATGCTGTCTAGACTTAAAGTGGATTTGTACTAGACAGCCCTTTAATCAGAAGTCATATGATCACTCTGCTTTACATATGGATATGAATATGTTTTTGAGGTGGTGAAGGAAATGTATTTGAATGTGCTGAAAATCACAATTATTTAACATTAACTTTCAATGTTCAAGATCCAGTGTTCTATCACCATTGGAAGTGTTCATCAACTCTGAAAGTAAGCTCTACCAACCTATGTCTGTCATCTCTTTTCCACATTTCAAGCTTTTTGCTTCAATCTATAGCTCTACTTTTTTATTTCATCACTTCTTCCTACCAATTCTTTACCTTTCCTTCCCTCACTTTTTGTTTCTTTTCCTCTCCCTGGTTTAGAGCCCAATTAGACATCAAATATCTGATTTTTTTTTTTTTAAACTACCTTGTTTGGCCTCCTCTAAAATATTATACAGAAATGTGATTTTGGTTGCAAAGCTCAGTGGGAGATATCATGGTAAAATGTACCCAGAAGCACAATTTTACACAGGAAAAAAAAAGAAGCTATAATCCTAGGTACATCTACTGAAAGTAAACCCCATTGCCAGTGATAAATTTTATTAATTCAGCAAATAAGAGCTAACAGCTTAGCGACTTCTAATTTCCTAAGGCAATGCAGTGAAGCAATATAGAGCCAGATTGAAATTCTCTATGCTGCTGTGTCTTATGAGCATTACCATGGCAATCTGGGACAAAGCCACAGAAAAGCAAGACCTTGCCACTATGATAACCTATTCAGGGTGTGTAGTTACAAGCCAGAAGTAAAGGCCCCCAACATTTTTACATCCAGGGAGTCTATTCACTGTGGTAATGAAATACTTTATCATGCTTTCTCACCCTATCCTAAACGGTATGAATACACAGGCATAGATACACCAACTGGTAACCAAATGATATATACCTCCCTGCCCATTGGCCAAACAGTAAGAAGAATCATGCAAATCCCTTGTTTCCATAGATTCCTGACTGAGCATGTATGAACAGAGTAGGAATTTCTCAAGCTTGCTAGGCTTATCCACATCATAAGAAATGACCAAATAGTAAATGGTGGTCTGAATCATTAAACTAGAGAAACAAAGCTTTCCCCATAATGCCCTTGCTTCCAATTAATATTTCACAGAGGTGGGGGGTGAGAAAATGGCTGAAGATGGTAAGGTAATTAACTTATATTTAGCAGAGCTATGAATGCTGCAGAAATTACTTGGAAGAAGTGCTCCACATCTTATAGACGAAAAGCCCTGTTTTAAGAATTGCATCTATTTCAGTAAGGGGGATTCCTTAAAGCGATGACTTCTTTTTTTCAGGTTTACTCTGTTGTAAACAGCAGGAGATGGGTGCTGATCTGCTGTAAGGTCCTAAACCCTTCCAAGTTATTGTGAGAGCATGCTCAGCCATAATATTTAGCTGCAGGAACTTGTTTGAGATGTTCCCTGTGATATTCAGATACATGTATACATTTATTCCTGTGGGCCACAATACACACAAACTGGCTGTAAGACGGGCCTGCCATCTAGACTCAATCATCTACCTTTAGGAAAAATTGCACTGGGTTTTAGATCTAAGAAGTAAAACATGAGAGGTGAAACAAGCAGATGTTAGTTCCAATTATATAAGTCAGCACTGTCAGTTTAATCTTATTTTTAGAGAAACTTAGATAATCAAAAGCTAAATTGGGAGAATTGCTGGTTTTGTAGCCCTTGTTGGCAGTTTGTGGCTCACTCCTACCAGCTGTCCTTTTTTACTTGAACTATAGCTCCATCTGTTCCACAAGCTTTGTTGGGCGAGATCTACACGGTGATGTAATCCCTTGGCAAATCGTGGTCCTCCAAAATGCCACCAGAGATTGGACCAACTGTCAGGAAATCCCAAACACCAGGTGGCAAATTAAACAGTTATAAGGACCAATATATATAAAAACATTCCAAGTGATTTGCTATCTGGTTATAGAATGTTTAACCCATAAACCATAGCAAGATCAGCAAAGCATGATTTCAGAAAGATAGCTGAAATGAAAAGTAACCATGTTTACACATTTATGAGCATGGGTGTCCACAATTTATATTTAATGACAAGAAAGTCCAGATTAAAACAATTTCAACATTCTCTGATCAAAACTGTCATCTGGGCCTGAACTCTGTGCTGTGACATGAAAGACTAACTAGATCAGATGGGAAAGAAAAAAAAAAAAGCTTTAGTCACACATGCACTAAGGCTACAGTCTTAAAAATCAGTTATATTTAAGAAAGTTCCATTGATTTTGGTGGAGTTTATTAAAGGCTCGGAGTAGGGATGCAGTGGCGCAGCGGCTTAATGACATTGGAAGTTGCTGGCCAGAAATGGCCAACACTTCAGCAGTTGGAGCCCAAGCTCCACGTGGCAGGGTGAGCTCCCGTCTTGCGCCCTCAGCTCCTGCCCACCTAGCAGCATGAAAGTTTAAGTGAGTAGATAAATAGGTACTCTCAACCTGGTGGGAGGAAAAAACGCTGGCGGCACCTTGCATGGGAAAACGGGAATTGGTTGCCGGTTGCTGAACGCAACGCAATGGAAGAGACCCGATTTCCTGCGACTGCTAGCTGGCTCCACCCTAGGAAGGAGGCAATGGCAAACCACTTCTGAAAAAACCTTGCCAGCAAAACTGCAGGGACTCGTCCAGGCAGTCTGGATAGAATCAGTCATGATTGAAAGTGGACATATATATAAAGGAAGGAAGGAAGGAAGGAAGGAAGGAAGGAAGGAAGGAAGGAAGGAAGGAAGGAAGGAAGGAAGAAAGAAAGAAAGAAAGAAAGAAAGAAAGAAAGAAAGAAAGAAAGAAAGAAAGAAAGAAAGAAAGAAAGAAAGAAAGAAAGAAAGGCTCACCCACACAGCAATACCAACAAGCTTTCCTCTGGTCTTTGAGATGGGAGAAAAGTATGCAAACAGAAAAACTGTTCTCCTAAAGCCTACCTTCTCCTGCACCTCAGCATTGCTGAAGCCAAGATGGAGGCTCCATTGGACTTGATATCCTCAGAAAATGGTAAGTGGTGTGTCCTTAAGCCAGGGCAAGGAATTTGCCAGCAGCATATTCACCCTGGAATCCCTCAGAAAGTAATCTGAATCTGATCTACAATCATAGGAGAAATTGCTTAGCTTCCTCCTTCTTTTCCAGCACATGGATAGGTTTGCAAAGAAAAAAATCCTGAGATGTCACTTAAATGGAAATCTGCGCAAGGAAAGATTGATGGCAAAATGATGTAATCAAAGGCAATAAAATCCTACAAAAGCTTCTTAGCTAACTTACCACCATTCCTTTGTTTCATTTAAAAGCTCCTGTAAACTATGAATGTGAAATAATAACAAGCCAGCAATTTCAAACTGGATTCTGTTCCTCAATGCTGTAATCATCATTGCATATTGCTACAGTGCCCTAATTACTGACATAAAGTAATATGGAAGACATAAATTTTAAATAATGCACACATGAAAACACAGCGTTTAGGACATTGAACCTTAAGGAGGAAGAATGGTTAGCTTGAGCCCAAGAGATTGGAGGTAAAGTGATGCCAATGGGAAAAAACAAACAAGCAAACAAACAAACAACTGACAAAACACTCAACAATATGGAATCAGTCAGATTCAGACTGATCCAAAATGGTTTAGAAGTAACCTTAGTACATTTACCTGCCTGGTATTCCCTATGGACTGACTTCTTTGTGTTTATAAGTTGCCTCATAGAAACAGCACTTACGTAACTACAGTTAAACAGCCAAAGGATGATAGCATAAAATCCTAATTTGGCAAAACGAATATGTTTGTGTTGAGTAAAGATCATAAGCTATTGGTTTATTCGTACCAATTAAAGATTCTGTCCCTCAAGGAGATGTGAGCCAGTGAGAAGGCAGACAAGTGTGACTTTGGTTCTTCGATCCATGGGATGTTTTGCAGAAAAAGCAAATATGACTAGAAAGACAGAGTGCGTGGGAAAAGTGTGTCTTCTGTTTCAAACATTTGTTTATATTTCAGAGTTAATACTTGCTTGTTTTGAAGGATGTTAACAGACATTACTTTAGGCAGTATTCTGTTTTTGCAGCTACTTCATTTTTGTAGTGACTGCCTTGCTATCTTCTTCTAGGTCTTTTGGGGTGGACTTCATGGCTTGAACTGAGAATCCTGATAATATGTATTCAAGATATGAAGCTCTCTGTGCTCAAGCCTCAAAGTGTCCTAAAAATATGGAAAATAAAAGAAGGGTATCATGGCAGCCCCATGTCTAGCAGAAGTATTAAAAATCTAAATTATATCAGGGTATAAATGACATAAATGTTGGCAACCTTGCTCTTCTGCCTTGGCTGAGTCAACAGATCAGGCATTCCATTTGTATTATTATGGAATAATATCGGTTGTATGTATTATGGAATATGTATCGGTTCAATTTATATAGCTACCCATTCAACACACAACTCAGGGTGGCATACATCATCAGTATCATATTAAAAAGACACCAGAGCATCACTAAGCAGCCTAAAAGAAATGGCTAATTCTTAATAAAGAATTAAGTCAGAAAGTGTAGAGAGTAAAGATTACCTTGATGGAAATATGCAAGCATCATTGCCAAAGCAGCAAGGGTTAAAACATTTTTCAAGTCCAGAACATCCAGATAATGTTCAGAAGCAGCTCAGACAGACACTTCCCTAATTTAATGAACTATAAGGAGGAGGAAGGGTTACAACACAATCAGACTTGCAAGATTCTGTTATTATAGCCAATCTTGATAAAAGTGGTTTTAGCTTTCCTGTGGAGCTGATTTCTTGGTTTGGTCTACCTAGTGGGGCTGAGAAAAGGCAAAGTAGGCAACCTTGACAGTATGAACATAAACAGATGCTGTAATGTGGCTATACTGACAAAGATCAGAACTATTCAGGCAATGGTTTTCCCTGTGACCCTCTATGGATGCAAATGTTGCACAGGATAGAAAGAGTATTGACATGTCTGAGCTTTGGTGTTGGATAAAACTCTTGAGAACAGCATGAGTAGCCCAGAGAACAAACAAACGGATCATAAAACACAAATAACCAGACTCAAATTACTGGATTTTGGACACATTATGTGGAGTCCTCGCTCCTTTGAGAAATGATAGGAAAGGTTTAAGGAAAGAGAAGAAGATGACCAGCAACAAGTTGGAATAATTTGATTGCAATAGTGATGCAATTTCATCATGGGGGGACCTGAAGGACCAAGTTGGGGACATATCATTCTGAAGAAGATCTTTGTGGTTCACAAAGGAATCAGCACTGACTTGATGTCATACAATCAGTCAATCCAGTCCCATTTTACAGATATTGATCTGAATCTGAGTTTGTGTGTGTTTGAAACTGCTTGAAAGAGTAAGCACAGCTGCTGAACAATCTGGGCTTAGATACATTCTAAGCTATGCTTCTGATTCTCCTGAAAACCATCTCTTTTGTAAGATAGGAGGAAAATATGCTTAAGTAAGTCAGTAAATTTATGATAATCTACTTTGTTTTAGTGCTGATGTAGTTTTGGCCTAAGCATGCTAGAAATTTGAACCCTGTTTTCATGGCATTCAGTTTTCAATTGTTGGCAATTTTTTTTAGTTTTAAATATTTTAGAGTTCTAAATATTTTAGAGTAGAAAACACAAGATTATTTGAATTTAAAGCTGCAATGCATGCAATGTAACAGTTGATTGTAGCCTAAGCATACTTTCTCAGAAGTAAATCTCAACGGATATCACTTCAAAAAACATAATGATTGACTTGTATGGTTTTAGCAGGATTATCAGATCTGGTCTGCAAAACAACTGACAATGACTATATGGCAGCAGAGAGATTCAGAAAGTGCTAGCTTCTTGATGCCATAGTTTTCATCCAATTTTTGCAATCCAGATCTGCCAACCCTAGTTTTAGACCTACCTGAAATCAATGAACACTAAATGAAAACAGTTGGATGGTGACGATGACGATGACGATGACGATGACGATGACGATGACGGAGGAGGAGGAGGAGGAGGAGGAGGAGGAGGAGGAGGAGGAGGAGGAGGAGGAGAAGAAGAAGAAGAAGAAGAAGAAGAAGAAGAAGAAGAAGAAGAAGAAGAAGAAGAAGAAGAAGAAGAAGAAGAAGAAGAAGAAGAAGAAGAAGAAGAAGAAGAAGAAGAAGAAGAAAGTTGAAATCTGGCAGTTATACATAGATGCTTTTTTATAAATACAAATCTGGAGGTCCTGGAAGAAGAGGAGTAGCTCCTATGATTTAACTGAAAAGAGGACTTAGGATTTTCATCCTTCAGAATAGAAAAGAGGAAGGAAGGAAGGAAGCTAAGCAGTTAGGATATATAGAGCAAGTCTCTAAATTTTAAATTAAATTTCATTGAATCTATCAGGACTTGTTTTTACTTATGTTTGTATCAGAGTCTTTTCTCTCCCTCCCCCTTTTGTGTTTAAACAATTCATTGCATTCTGATAATGATTCTTGCTTTGGTGGATTGCCTTATAAAACAGTTCTGAAATCTAGGATTTTAGCATTCATAAATTTTCAGATTCCAGCTGTTCTAGTCCTGTATCAAAACCATCCTTCTCATTTCTCCTCTCCATTCTCCCTGGTTTGAAAGGTGAGCTTTCATTAGTTTCAGAAGAGGTAAAAGCTGTGGAAATGAATTAGAGTTTTTAAAACATGGATTTAATTTTTCAATCCACATGTCTCAGAGTTCTAAAGAACAGCTGTACAGAATGCTCCAAATACTATAAGGCCCAGCAGGTCATCAGTGCTATGGGCTTTTTTGTAGCCAGTTGCTCTGTAAAAATTATTTCTTTTTTCTGCTACTGCTAGATTTACATAATAAACATAACCATGCCTTGTAGCTCTTAGTACTCTTGGGGCATTACCAGATGTAGGTTTCAGCCTGCTCACAGAGTGGATTAAGTCTTCTGGTGATCAGTCAATGTCATCTCTATGCCCCCTTCCCCCCATCATATTTAGTCCTGTATTCCTACTACTGGAGTTGCAAATCCTTTTTTGGCGGGGGAGGGGGCATACAGAGAACTTCTGTTCTCTGTATGCAAAAATAAGCAAACCAAAAAGCATCTGCAACTTCTGTTGGCTGCTCAATATGCAACTCCAGAAGCAGCTGTCCTTCACTCCAGTGGTTTGCACAAGACAGTTTATGTGGCCACTGGATGGGATCTCTGATTCAGCCAGCCTCCCAGATTCAAGAGGGAGGCTTAGAGGTCAAAAATAGAATTATCATACCATGAGAATAGGATTCTCATACCATAAGAATGTTATGATAGGTTGAAATGTTGTTTATGATAGATAAACAAGATGCTTTCAATTTACTTTCCTTTATTTTGGGGGGTTGGCCAATAACTGAGCTCCCTTTGGTTGCTGTTCTATTCACATATTGGCCAAGGAATGTCATACTCTGATTAGGTTAAGAGTTCTCATCAAGTACTGATCTTCACTGCAGTGTCCTGTAACTAAAACCATGAGAACAATTCAAATCCTGCTTCATTTCAATTCTGAAATCAGTACCCTTAAGTGATAGAATGGCTGATGCCCTTGATGTCATCCATCTATAGCTGGGCAGACAGATTGCAGTTTCCAGATCTGAAGATTTAGTTTGTATATCCTGCAGTAGTTGGGTATGACTTGTACTTTGGGGAGAGAAGTGGTTTGTTTTTTCCAAAATTTTATTAACAAAGGAATTAATGATGTTTTCTTGGTAGAATAGTAGAGACATATGAGCAATTACATTGTGAGTATGGGGTGGGGTGGGGGTCTGTGCTAAATCTTTATCTGTAATAATGTAATATTTTCCAAAGTCTCTAAGTGAGGGCAGAATAGAACTATGATGTATAAGAGTCTACACAGAAATAAGGGCCAAACTTTTCCCTCCTTAATGAATACAGAATGGCAGCCTTCAATCTGAATTCTGAAAATATATCCTAGTGAAACACTCACAAACATGAATGACAAAACTAAAGCATTTTTTAAAAAAATTATTTCAGGAAAATTTGGGAGAGGGGGAAAGACTGCAAAATTAGACATTTACAAAATAGTACTATGCATGGAAGATAGGATGGAAGAACAATCTTTGAATGTGTTACCTTTCAGCCTTTAAATTAAAATTGGAAATCATTTTGAGGTGTAGTCCGCTTTTGTAGTGTACCAGCCCTATGCAATGCTTCCCCCTGCTTTCTCTTCCCTTTCCCCCTTCCCCCTTGCCTAAAGACTCTTGAATTACCATTTGTACAGTCATTAAAATATGCAGCCTTGCATTAAAGTATACTACCTTGTACACATGCATAACATCAGGGTACAAGGATATAAGTTACCTCTTTGTAGAGATGCGTCAATGATTGGAGAATCTATATCTGCTGAATGCCTACCTAGATGCATTCCTCCTTAATGTTAAATTAAAGTATCAAGGTAAACTATGAGTGCAAGGATCCTGATTTGTGAAGCCACCATAGCGTATAAGACTGAACAAAGTTTCATAGCTTCCCTAGCGTATAATATATTATACTATTAGTATATTGAGAATCAGTTTGGCTCAGTGATTAAAGGTACTGGACTAGAAGCTGGGAGAGTGTGAGTTCCAGCATTGTCTTAGGTTCAAAAGCCAGCTGGGTTATTGTGGGCCAGTGACTCTCTCTCACCCCCAGAAAGAAGGCAATGGTAAACCACTTCCAAAGATGCTGACAAGAAAGCTGCATGTAGTAACTAGGGTCAAGACTGACTTGAAGGCATCCTTCTCCCCCTCCCCCACATATTACAATTTCTTGGATTATATATTATATATTCTCATTGCATTTTTAAAAAATCATGGATATGACTAATAGATTTTTCAGAGTTTTGGATATCACTGAACCTCTTCTGATAGGCCATACTATATGGTGAATATATCCAGTATGAAGCAGGGATTAAGCTAAGACCAAGGAGAGTGAGGTTGGAGAGCACTGTCAGCTGTGTGAGGTCCTTAAAGGATATTTAGAAACTATGCATCGCAGAATGTCTATAATCTCAAAAATCACGATCAGACATGGCTCTTCAGATTTTATTTGATTTTAATCTATTAAATTGTTACTTAAATTAATTAGAAATTAAATTAAGGTTTTTGTTTAGTGGCTTAGTTTTTGTTGAGGAATGAGAGAATGAAGCCTTCTGAAGGGGAAGTGCCAATGAAGGAAAAAGTAGTGATCATAGGGGAACCAATATTAAATGAGGGAATTAACCTACAGCAGCAAACATATTGAGGGAATAGCAATAAAAACACAAAAAGGTTTCATGAAACTTCCAGTGAGGGAAGTAACAACCAATGGAAAATTAAAGGTAAAGTAGGATTCCTTAAGGAAATAGCATTTAAAACAATTAAGAGTGGTGGAAGCAATAGCAATAAATAGCTGCTCACCATTATTCTTTGATGGTTTACCTCTGCATGGTCCTTCTGGAGTTGGAGTTCAGACCAGTTTAGAGAGACATTGATAAACCACTTCTTCTGGACTGAAGCAAAGCCAGCTGGCTCTTCTAGGCTGTGAAACCCAAATCTGTAGTGGTGGCCCCCAGGACCTGAGAAGTCTGTATTTCTGATGCTTAAGTGTACCAGTGTACTGGAAGGACTAAGTTCAATTTCTGGAAGGCCAAGCAGGTTTCATAGAAATATAACCACAATTCCTACTCAGTGGAGGACTTCAACAGGTCTCTGTCCATTTTGTGGAGACCTGTCCTCAAATGGCTCAGAGGTTTCTCTCTGGATCCAACAAAAGTTTACAAGGAGGTGGGCAGCTCAGAGCCTGAGTGACTTCAGCTAGAGATGGAAAGAAAAAGCTCCAAAAATGTTTTACTTCTCTCTTTTTCCTGGCTGGCTAAAAAGTGAGGGCTTTTATATTGTCCCTACTCATTGTGGGTTATTCAGAAGGGCACCCAGAGACAAATTCATAAAAGGTGTACCAATCATGATTATCTTTAAAATATGCTATTCCCTTCTTCTTGCATTCAAAATTATCAGAACTGATGAAATGTGTAATCCAATCCATCTTTAGAGTGATGTCCCTGTGCTTGCTTCATCTCCTCACAAAGGAACTTTTATTCCTAAAGATACTGGTATTAAGTTTGAGCAAAAGGTCACATTTCCAAGGAGTGGGGAGTACGTGAACAAAGATTTCCTGCAGAAATCCCAGGTCTCTTGCAATACCTGCTACATTGTGAGGACTTTTCCTATTGTATAAAACTAAAATGATGCAGCACGGGGATTTCAGGACAAGCTGAAGAAGGGGGGCTTCTGATCAAATTGTGAGCTTCATTATAAGGAGAAGTAAAGCTATCAGAGTAACTGTCTAAACTATAGATGCATGGAAGACATTACAAGAGTCTCAGACTGGAACCTGGAACAAACTGCCAGTCAGCCACATCCCGCAGGTACACTGTAGCTGTTAGCTACCTCTCCCTTTTGATTATGGACTTCTCCAAGGAGCCTTTCTTCTCCCAGCTGTAAACAGGGGGAAAATGTATGGCATCATTTCCTAGATAAAATAGTAATTTACGAAGGAGAATCAAGAGGCGCCTGAAAACAATGGATGGAGATTTTTTTTTTTTCACAGCCTTGGTTATTTTCTGAAATCTCTGCCTGATTCCCCAAGCATCTGGAAATATGAGTCTGGCACTTGAGGTTCTTCGTCCTTTGACAGTTTGCAGTCTCTTTGTGCATAATAAGTCTTTCTTATGCTGTATGTGGATCTTACCTAAAGAAAAACTCACGCCATGCATTTGTCACGATCTGCTACTTCAGGATTTTTTTGTGTCTGTAAAAATCACACTTATTTAAAGTGTGGGAATGGGGCCTGTTAGGACAGGGTAACTGTGCATAATAAAGAAGTTGTTCAATACTTTCCCCTTTACATGGGTGAATAACTGATGATAACAATATGGATTATAAAGAAATGCCTTATACAGAATCATAAATGATTTATAGGGGAGTGGGGTGGAATGGGTAACGCCAAAAATAACAATGAAAAGAGAAACAAATGTAGTTGATAACTCCAATCTGAGAACAAAAATGGGCACTGAAATTGTATTAAACACACCCCAGTGGAAACTATGTAGAAATGACAAAACGCAAAATAGCTATTCTTAGTATTATCTCAAAAATAGTACAAAATACATGGAAGCATGTGCAAGACTGTATGACTATTACATGCCCCACATCAGTGATCCCCAAGATGTTGCCCTCAATCGCTCTTGGGATCACATGGCATTTCAAGCTGAGAATTCAGTCAAACTGGGGAAGGTGACTTCACTGATTGGGCAGTTTAGAAATATAACAACAATAATAATTTTCCTATATAACTTAAAACTGGTTTTATACTGGTTTGCAGCTACCATACCAGAAGAGCTAGGTGATGATTAATGAATGAGCATGTATTTTGTACGCAGGAGTTTCATGTATAATCTTTACTTTAAAGGATCTATGCAAGTAATGCTGGGAAAAAAACTTAACTTGGACTGAATGAACCCTTGATTTCACTTAGCATAAGACAGTTCCATATTTCTAAGTGAATTTCCTAGAAGAACATTGGTCTCCTAGCCTTGTGCCCAGAATTGCTTTCATGACAGACCATTTCATTTCTTTGATTGCTATGACACAGTTTTAATGAAATAATCATACATCAAAGTGATTTTATGGAGCAACTGCATTCAGGTTGTAGATAGAGCTAACAGCAAACAAGGCATCTCTGAACAAGCACTGCTGGAATACAAGCTGGGAGGCATCTAGAACATTAACTGGAACTTTGAACTAGGAGTCTGAACTTGCTGTAAAAGTATTTTTAATTAGGAAAATTAAATTCCACAAAGTATAGCAATAATTAGCGGTTTCATAGTTGAGCACCTTTGTCAACAAATATATGTGCTAGCATAATGTAGCTCATAATCTACCTCTGCCCACATAGTCCATTTGTTCAAGTGATAATTTATTATAAATTCTAAAAATTGCACATTTTAAATCTTTTAAACCTGATCCCCAAACAGTAAAGAGAGATGGTTCCATTTTAATGTAGAGCATGAAACAAAATAAAATGTTATGCATCTAAACACTTGAAATTGGGAGGTTTGATGAGATCTTGATAGAAAGAAGTACAGCAAAAGGAAATTCATGCAGCTCAGAGTATTAAACTAATCACACTACTGAGAAATTCATGCAGCTCAGAGTATTAAACTAATCACACTACTGAGAAAGTTGGAGACAATGGTGGCAGAAGGATCCAAAGGAAAGTAATTAAAACTAGAAATCTTAATTTTTGTGCAGAAAGATTTCCTAGATTTTTGTTTGCTTTAAAAAAAAAAAAACTTTCTCTCAGCCACATATGAATTAAGAAAGCAAAATTGTAGCTAAGAATGTTCCAAAGAGCCCCTGCTCTTTGGAATGTTCTGCCCCTGGAGGTGTGATTGGCCCCCTCACTCCTGGCCTTCCGAAGGGCCTTGAAGACCTGGCTCTGTCACTTGGCCTGGGGCGGGGAAGAAATACTTCAAGCAGGGGGCTGGCTAGCCCCATAGTGGCCGGCTGTCCCCAGCCCGATTTTCCATCTTCTTGGATTTTCCTTTTTTAGTATTGTTCTTAAATTTTAGATGTATTATGTATTTTATATATATTTATAGTTTTAATGTTTTTTGTAAGTCACCCAGAGTCTGCCACTGGGGGGGAGATGAGCAGGGGAGAAATCAAATCAAATCAAATCAATCAATCAATAAATAAGTGGAAGTTCAGGAGGACAAGGATTAAAATATATAAAAGCATGTATACTTGTTCCAGCTCTGCAATATGCAGATAATAACGGTAATTCTTTCTTTCACTGAAATTGGTTTATGTAAAGCTCTTCAAAGACAGAAGGAAGAATACCTATTAAGACAATGTCTACTTGGTCTGCTCTATTTGTTGTCTATTAATTTGCCAGTTAAATTCCTTATAATAACTTTGGAAGACCAAAAGTTTGTTTTTTTAAATAATTAATTTCAAGATTAATTATTTAAAAAAACAAACTTTTGGTCTTCCAAAGTTATTATAAGGAATTTAGCTGGCAAATTAATAGACAACAAATAGAGCAGACCAAGTAGACATTGTCTTAATAGGTATTCTTCCTTCTGTCCCTCAAGGCCAATCCCTCTACCTAACACTCAATGCTGCATTAGGAGAGGAACTGGGGCTGGTATGATCGAGACTCAGATTAAAATATCAGCAGTCTGGCTTTATCTCTCTGATTCTCTTTTTCTTTTCTTTTGTAATTTTTATTGACGAAGTTTTTCAACAGAATTAAAAACAGTACAAATTTTGAATTAAAGAATAAAAAAAAGTAAAAAAAGTAAAAAAATATAGAAAAAGAAACGGAAAGGAAAGGAAAGGAAAGGAAAGGAAAGGAAAGGAAAGGAAAGGAAAGGAAAGGAAAGGAAAGGAAAGGAAAGGAAAGGAAAGGAAAGGAAAGGAAAGGAAAGGAAAGGAAAGGAAAGGAAAGGAAAGGAAGATTCTAAAAAAGTGGCTTCCAATCTTCTTGACAGTGGTTATAGATACATTTATATTTTACCCTCTCTCTCTAAGGTTACATCATATTTTCTTTCTTTCCATAAACTACCCTTTCTAATCTTCAAACCCATAAATCACAAGTTTATTTTTCTCTTTTTTCAGCAAAAAGTCCATATTGGGTTTCCAGTCACTAATAAATGTAGTTATTGATCTTTCTCTAATCAAAGAAGTTATTTTTGCCATCTTTGCTAGTTCTGTCATCTTCACCGACCAATCCTCCAATGTGGTATTTTAGAGTGTTTCTATTTTTGCACATATAATAGTCTCACAGCAGTAATCATATATAAAAATAATCTTACATGGCTCGTTTCTAACTGACTGTCCATTAATCCCAGTAAGAAAAGTTCTGGTTTCAGCTGAATGTTAATCTTTAAAATTCTTTGAATCATTATATGTATTTGAACACATAAATTTCTGGCTTTTTTACAAGTCCATCAAGGCATGATAAAATGACCCTTCCAGTTGTCCACATTTCCAATATAAATTTGAAGAACCTTTATACATTCTAGACAATTTTTCTGTAGTCATATACCAATGGTACATCATTTTATAAAAATTCTCTTTTAAGTTATAAAATAATGTAAATTTCAATTCTTTTAACCACATATTTTCCCACTGCTCCATCAATATGTTGTGTCTAAACTTCTTAGCCAATTTTATATAGTCTTTCATTTCTTCTTCTTCCATTTCAAATTTCAATAAAAGTTTATACATTTTAGCAGTTATAGATTCATCATTTGTACATAGTTCAACTTCACCTTCTGTCTTCTGCAACTCCATTCCAAATGTCCTATTATCTACCTTAAATCTTTCTCTTAACTGTGCATATGAAAACCATTGAGAACTAAATCCCTCTGCAGCCTGTTACTCTCGATTTCATCTTATATTCTTCATGTCCCTATTCTAACAACTCTCGATAAGTTAACCATTTTTTTTAACCTACTGTTTCTTGCCTGTAAAACGCTTCTTGTGTGAGACCCATAAAGGCATTTTTAGGCATAGTTTGGGTTTATATCTGTTCTATATTCTCAACATGGCACTTCTCATATAGTGATTCTTAAAAATCTATATTAACCTTAACTTTATTGTACCACAGAAAACATGCCATCTGAACCTCAGATCGTGGCCTTCTAATTCCAAGATCCAGTTATTTATCAGCAGAACCCACTCTTTCATCCCAATTAAACAGCAGGCTTCAAAGTACAATTGTCTTTGTTCCTTTACATCTTGAAGTATTTTATATGTAACCCTAGGTTTTTTTTTCCTTGCCATACAAACTTAAATATATCTTCCTGCCATTGTTTCAAAGGTGCATCAGTTGTTAAAATAGGTATTGTTTGAAACAAAACATCATTCTTGGTGTTGTTTCATTTTTATCACAGAAATTCTCCCCAGAAATAACAATTGTAATTTCTCCCATCTTAACATGTCCTTCATGATTTCATTCCATGTCTTAATATAATTATTCTGGTATAACATACAATTCATATTAGTCATAGTGATACCCAAGTATTTCATTTTTTTCTTCAATATTAAAACCATTTTTTCCATCAATTCCTTTTGTTTTTCAGTGTTCATATTCTTTGTTAACATCTTCATTTTTGTTTGTTAAATTTAAAGCCAGCTAATATCCTTTACTTTTTCTATTAATATTTCTATTCCTCCGGAGGATCTTCCAAAATTATCACCAGGTTGTCAACAAACACCTATAATTTATAAGTTTCTCTTTTAATCTTCACTCCATCAATTCTCTCATCTCACCTTATATCTCTATTCAGCACTTCCCAAGCTAAAACAAATAGCAATGGTGGCAAGGGGCATCCTGGTCTAGTTCCTTTCTGTATCTCACAAGGTTTCATTAATTCCCCATTCACAATTATCTGTGCCTTTTGTGAAGTGTAGATTGATTTTACCCATAGGGATAAAATTCTCACAAAGTCCATATTTTCCAAAATTTTAAACAAGAAAGGCCAATTCAAATTCTCAAAGGTCTTTTCTGCATCAAGAAAAATCAATGCTGCTTGTTTTTTATTATGTTGTTCCAAGTATTCCAAAATATCCAATACATTTCTAGCTTTATCTCTCTGATTTTCCATGACAAATCCTCAAGTTGGATTTTGGAGATGGAGCAGAAGATGGCTAGTACAAGCCTATATTCCTCAATCTTAGCTATTATCTGAGGCAAGAAAAATTTGCTAAACCATGCCTATACAACATTGTGGTCCAGACTGATAGTTAACTTGTACAAAGGTATTTAATGGTGGGCAATATAGAGAGTCCCCCTCACTTGGCAAATAAGTTCTATGAACTTACTCAGTTAAACTGAGGTGCTGCCCTCATTAAGGGTTGCCATTCAGGCATGACTTTTTCAGAATAACTTTGTCCATGTGGTTCTGGAGAGGTGGAATCAGTCAGACATGCCATCATATATTGCCAATATTACAGAAGTGTGTGTTTATTGTACATTATTCAGACACATCTTCTATGTGGCTGGATGATACATGAGCTGATATTTCAGGTTGCAAATTGTTGCTATCTTGCTTACTAATTACACAATAAGATGGTAGTGTTGTAACTTGTACTGATGGGGGACTTTTTCCTTTACCAGAAACTGCATTTTTGGGGAGATATATTATGTGTGTTTTCATTTGTATCTTGTATTGAATTGTATTATTTTTAGCTGTTGTTTTATTGTCATGAATTTGATTTGAATTGACATGCACGTCCCACAGATGCTGTTGTGCTCAGATTCCTACTCTTAGTGATATTTACATGCACAGAACAGTTCAGCCTCCTAACATGTAACAAAGGAGCTAGGTGTGTCTTGAAAATATTCACTTTCATCTGTCTTCAAACTATGATATACTTTTCAGAGGCTTTACACTTTTATAAAACACAGAAAGGAGTTCTAGAACCTTGAACCGTGTCCTGAATGTGGAGTTCAAATACTGTTCCTATGCTTTGCACAATTATATAGTACTAAAAACAAATGATAGATGAATAAATGAAATGAGCAGTGTTGATTTAAATCAAAAGTCTCACTGCTTAACAATCAGTTCATGTAACTACAATTGGCATATTTTACAACTCAGGAAGTTTATATGTGTGAATTATCCTCTGTGTAATGTTAAAAGAGAATCTTAATCAACCCTAAAGATGTCAAGGTCCAGAGTGCAGAAAATTGGGCCCAGCAAAGATTTTCTTTTTAGGGGAGGGCAGGAGTGCCAAAATTTTACAGAACTTCACATCTCTACCGACATCCTCCAGTGAATGTCTTCCACCTATGTTCCAAAGTGCTGCAAATTAGATATTCATTGGGGAAAATATTGTGAATATGCAAACTTTCCAAAAAAGCTTGGTTTTTTGAATATCCATCCATTTAAATAGGATTTTCCTCCTTCCTGTATTGGGAAATCATCTCCAGTATTAAAATAAATATTAATACACAGGTACTTCTTTACTGATTTATTGTTTCTAGAACTACTTATGGACTATTGAAACTTTTTTAACCTATCACCCAGTAATTCCAAAATCATTGTGATATTTTGTTTTTCTCTGAATGTCTATTCTTCTTTCAGTAATATTTCTTTGTCCTCCTCATTTGCAACTCCTTCCTTGCTAGAACTAATTATATGTTTCAAGAACATTTTGCTTGCTGCATCATTTTCAGAACTGAAGTTAAAAATCAGGTAAATGTTGGGACAAGTCTCCTGCTAAAGCCACCCACCTCAGACTTATCCATTTGTTATGGTTACCATATCACTCCTTATTTCTTATAAACATCCGGTATATTTTCCAACCTCATGAATGGATTACTATAACACACTCTACGTGGGGCTGCCCTTGAAGAAGACTTAGAAAACAACACATGTCTTGTTATGACCATGAGTGGCACTGTTTACCAGTTGGCTTCCAGGTGCAGTTCAAGGTGCTATCACCAACAAAGCTTTTCATGACATAGACCCTGGCTCCAGATGATCCTGTCCATCCAGTGAGATCATGCCTTCTCTGTATGGCACCTGTCCTCTGAAATAATATCTTCCCAGAGATCTGGACAACTCCCATCCTGATGATGTTCAGGAAGCTACTAAAGGCTTGGCTATTCTCCTAGGCTGTGGGGCAGGTTGATGGTTGACCCCTTGTTGGATGAGGTTTTCTTTGTTTATATGTTTGCCTTCATGCTGCTCATGATTTCTTTTCTGTGTTTTGCATTGTTCTTACCATTTTTTAAATTGTAAGTTGCCCAGAGCCGTTACGAGATGGGTAACCTCTAAACTGAATGAATGAATAAAAAGATAAATAAGAGAACCTTATCTAACATAATTTGAATGAATTTATTTCAAAACCCACACCTTGTTTCAGTTTCCTTCCGGCTTCTGCCAAACAGAGTGTTTGCTGTCATACTGTTTTGGTTTTGAAATTACTGGGTTCCATTTTGCAAAAGGGAACTGTTTTGCTGAAGGCATTCCAGTAACTATTATAACTAATCGTGCAATCGTTTTCTTATTAATTCTATAATGTCCTCATTACATTTTCTGGGTATTTAAAAAGCATCAAAGGGTGTTATTATGCAGACAGAGCTCTGAGTTATTCAGGTGATGGTTCTTTGCATTAGATATTTGAATTTTGTTTGGGGGAGTTGAAAAATGTGTCTTATCCATCTAATTATATCCTAATAAATCAAGCTGGACAGAAATTCAATTCTTGTCATGTCAGGAACAATTTGGGCAAGTATTCAGGAAGAAAGGTAAATACATTGGTGCTGCTTTAGTTTTATATTCATTTCGTTTTTTTTTTTTTTTAAGGAAAACAAACTATATTCCTTTGCTTATCTTTTTTTTATTATTATTATTGTATGGTTCCTACATTGCTTTTCACCAGTTTGGGACAGAGGTTTTCTCTTTCCTTGTTATGGTATGAAAGCATGTTTCTTATTGACACCACTGTTAGCAAAGACCAATAGTCACCAACAAAATACAGGAGATCTGGACCTGAACTCTGCAGCCATGGATCCCTACCATTTATCTGTGTCTTTGTTTCATTCTGGGTCCATCCTCCTAATCTGTTTTGTTTGTTTTTTAATTTATATTTCAAATTTGTCACCACCCATCTCACTGTGGAGTGACTCTTGCCTTGCCATCCTAACTCTGAAGAATCCTATGAATCTTGATGCCTTCCAAGTGAGGCACCAGGATGGAAAGGCTTCTGAAAAACATGCTGGTTGCCCCTCTGGATTAACTATCTGGAACCAGCCAGCCAGCCAGACCTTCTGGAGACACTCCTCTGATGCTCTGTACCTGGCTTCTACTCTAGGTAATTGCAGGGGACTGTTTTCTTGCTATAACAATAGGAAAGCAAATCTTCTGGCCTTTTGGAGCTCACTTCAGGTCTGACTATTGTTCTGAGGACTGGCTCAGAGTGAGGCACTGGTGAGAAGGAAGAGGAGCAGACATGGTGGGGAAAAGCGTGATGGTGATGGAGGCAGCTGCCCTTCTACTCCAGGAGATGGCCCTCTTGGACCTCCCCTGCTTGGTTAGAAATTATTGTGGTTGTTGCATGAATTCATGGAACAGGATGTTTAGTATTAGTAGATCCCAATTTCCTGCTGAAAATCTTCTGATACCAGGGTGAATTTTGGTCAGCATGAGATATTCTATTATATTTACAACACTATTTTTTTTTCCATCCCTCCCTTCTTCCCTCCCTTCCATGGTAACTTTCTCTAAACCTTGTAGGTGTGGGTGCTTCCTTATTCAAGGCATGGTACAAACATACATCAGTCTATGAATATCTTTTGGCATGCATTTGTAAGCCATTGAATGGAGCACTGACTTACTTGGTTGAATGTAAACCGAACAGCTGCTTCCAAATAAGAGGAACAGCAAGGACTTAAAATGAAGAAAAAGACTGCTTAGATATTTATTTATTTATTTATTTATTTATTTATTTATTTAATTTCTCCCCCGCCCATCTCCCCCACAATAGGGGACTCTGGGCGGGTTACAAAGACATTAAAACTATAAATATATATAAAATACATGCTATATATACAATTAAAACAATACTAGAAACGGAAAAATCCAAGAAGATGGAAAATCAGGGCGGGGACAGCCGGCCACTATGGGGCTAGCCATCTCCCTGCTTGAGATGTTCCCTCCCCACCCCAGGCCAAGTGGCAGAACCAGGTCTTCAAGGTCCTTCAGAAGGCCAGGAGTGAGGGGGCCAATTGCACCTCCAGGGGCAGAATGTTCCAAAGAGTGGGGGCTACTGCAGAGAAGGCCTACCTTCTGGACCCCGCTAATTGAAGTTCTTTTACTGGGGGGGTCCGAAGCATGCTCTCTCTGTGTGACCGGGTGGGACGGGTTGAAGTCACAGGGGAGAGGCGGTCCCTTAGGTAATTTCATCCCGTTCCCTCCAAATTTCATTGATCACATCTAATTTATTTTGGCTTCTCCCATGAAGGAACCTCCAGATTCTTGTCACATTTGGGGGATGTTTCTATGGCAACCCGATCAACCTCTACTTTATTTCATCAAGGTTGATTTTCAATGACTTGTGTTTCTTTTTCTCCATGCTTTTCCTATTTGATTAAAATTACATGCTTTTGTGATGGTAGTATGTGGAATTCCATCTCTTCTCTCTCTCTCATGCATACTTTTTATTTTTCCAAAATGATTTTAAATGAAAATCAAGCTATACAATAGCTAACCTAAGGGCACTTAGGATGCTAATTCTAACTCCTGTTAAAGACCTTTATTGCCTGTACTATCAAAGATGTGATAGTGATGAGATATCAGAGTATCAAAGATTATTGAAACATTGAAAAGAGGCCCTTTAATCAGTCTTACTGCATATTTCATCTGGCAACCAAGATACAGATAAATGTTTGTATGTTCTCTTATTATACAGTCTACCACTATATTGTTAAAGGAATCTTATTACAATAAGAAAAACACTAGGTAGTTGATTTAACTTTGTTACTAAGATTAGTCACTTACTCTTAAGTATCAAAGATTATACTTAAAATTGCTCTGGAAATTGTTTGTACATTTATAAATTATACTGAAATAGTGGGTCTAATCTTTTGTTTGCAAGGAGATATAAGCATGTAAATAAGCTTACTTGTGCTTAGCCACAAAGATGAGTAGTGATAGTGACCATGACAAAAAATTAAGTTTTGTCCAAGGTGAGGATACTACATGGCTGATTAGCTTGGATTTCTAATGCTCTGAAAATGAGATTTTTGGTTAATGAAAGAGCTTGTCTTGAAACTTATCTGTGCACTTGTATCTATTGTTGTATTTTACCAGTTTAAGCTAGGCTTGTGTAAATACATAAATGTATATTTTTATGTATTCTTTTTTCAAAGAAAATTATTCACCTAAATATGTGAGGTTTTGAAACTATGCAGAAAATAAGCTTCACATGCTGTTGCTCTGGCTATATGTAGATGCATTCCCCTTACCCTGCCATTTGCTGTCTCACATTGAGTGATGAAGAGAGTAGAAGAGCTGAACATATTTCACTTGAAATTGAGTACAATTCCTCAAGTGATCTGAGACCTGTTTTATTAGGGACTCAAATTATACAGGGAACAGAATCACCATTCAAATAAATGTAAGTAGAATTTCCTTTAAAGCTCATGAATTTAGGCACACCAAAAGCGAGATATGAGAAGGGAAACCATATGAAGTAAGAGGCAAAGCCAGCATGGCCCTATCCTCTACATTGTTCCAAACCTTATGCATTCAGGTGGAATGCCTGAATAGAGGTCCTATGAAGGATACATTGAACTATCTCAGACAGGGGAGAAGCATTGCATTAACCCACTCTTCTTTACTATATTAAAATCATTTGCAAATAATATTGTTGGTTTTGTGCAATATAAAGGAACTTTAGTAAAAAGGAAAAGGAAAAAAAAGCAGTCATTTACACATAACCTCTGCTTCTTCAATGGAATGGCATGAAATAACTAGGAAAGCAAGTGTTCATTGATTTTACAAAGTGAGCAGAAGCCATTTAAATAGCATAGATTGAGGTAGGCAGTTTGACATTTAAGAAATGTCTTTAACTTATTCTACTTAATACCAAGGGTATCTTTCAGATGTTTAAGTCCTGAAAACACAAGACACTCAGAAATCAATATGTAATTGTTTAGCATCCTTGAAGGAATGAAGAATTAATTTATTGGTAAAAGTGAACAGGACATCAATTGATTTTGTGAAGAAATATTAGGAATATTTCTGAAGTACAGTATAACATCAGAATCATACAAGTTGGATCACAGAATCACAAGTTGGATAATAACAATGTGTGTGTGTATGTGTGTGTGTGTGTGTGTGTGTGTGTGTGTGTGTGTAATTTCAGTTGTCAAGAAACCAAACCAAATACAACACTAAAGTTGCGTCCACACTTTTCTGACTTCACATAACCTTCTGCAGGTGTCTCACCTTAGGAGGAACTGTCACATTTTCTTTTGATTTGTGTTTTAGGCAAAATTTCAAGTATTTAAAAGATTGCTAGTATACATAGTAGAGGTGTTACATTTCAAGAATATTGTGAAAGATGTGAAACTTTCCATACAAAATATATATGTTTTACCATTAGGATATGGCTGCTTCCTGTAAACTCATGTGAAATGTTGGTGATAATGATTTATGTTCATGGCAAGGCTGAGCTACAATTTAAACCTCAGTGTTCTCCATCTGAAAAAAAATAGTGAAGAACTACTTAGATAGCATGTGGTGGAATTATTGTCCTTTATCTTTCTTGACCTCACAAGGTATCTGAAAAACAGCCTGTTCACAGAGATACAGGATTATTTCTGGGAACTATGCCTTTGGAACAAGGTGTAAGCAGTGCCCATCTGAAAGGAAAGGAAAGGAAAGGAAAGGAAAGGAAAGGAAAGGAAAGGAAAGGAAAGGAAAGGAAAGGAAAGGAAAGGAAAGGAAAGGAAAGGAAAGGAAAGGAAAGGAAAGGAAAGGAAAGGAAAGGAAAGGAAAAGGGAAGGGAAGGGAAGGAAAGGAAAGGAAAGGAAAGGAAAGGGAAGGAAAGGAAAGGAAAGGAAAGGAAAGGAAAGGAAAGGAAAGGAAAGGAAAGGAAAGGAAAGGAAAGGAAAGGGAAGGGAAGGGAAGGGAAGGGAAGGAAGGAAGGGAAGGGAAGGGAAGGAAAGGAAAGGAAAGGAAAGGAAAGGAAAGGAAAGGAAAGGAAAGGAAAGGAAAGGAAAGGAAAGGAAAGGAAAGGAAAGGAAAGGAAAGGAAAGGAAAGGAAAGGAAAGGAAAGGAAAGGAAAGGAAAGGAAAGGAACTTAGCTATGTTATAAGATGAAATAAAATAATACACATGCTAGGAATAAAGCTGGGTTTTGGTTGACCTTTGGATATACTAGGCAAAATGCTAGTTGAAATTTGCTGGCACTGTCCTTATCATTTGATGGGAAAATGCTGCATGTGGCACAAGTGCCCTAAGGCTGGTAACCAAATCTGCTACTTTGATATCATACCAAAAAGCATTATGCAAAAGCCTCAGTTGAGCAAAAGTAGTTGGGTGGCAGAAGTCAATATTCATGGTCCCATCTGGCAATTACTACAGCATATGGAAGATTGTGGCTTCAAATACAAGAGGAGTAAATGGTAAAGAACATGAAAAATTTTCTTACTTCTCATTAGTGTAGTTCCATACATTCTTGTGATATTCTGTAACAATTTATTTTTTTCTTTATTACAAGCAGGTTCCCATCTTCTTTCCTTACGTCTTCTTTGCATTCTTTCAGCTGAGATATTAATCTTTGCTTATCATAAAAGGAACAGCATGTTTGCTATGTTTGTGTGTGTATGTGTGTCTTACAATTCTGAGATGATACCAGTTTGAAAGTTTCCCTTATAAAACACTAAATTAATAATACTCCAACTATACTGGTCAATCTGAACCATCCAATATAAAGCTGTGGTGACTTAGCTTCTATATTCTTGTGTGGAAAGGGGAGGCATTTAATAATTGTTTATCACCTATAAATTCAAGGAAGCATTAACATCATGTTGAAAAAGAACACCACTGTGGCAAAATGGAACTACAGTGATTTTATTGAAAGTCAGGAAAATGTACATCCGAAGTATTCATTTTGGGGATGAGATTTTATAGAGAAGAATAATACAGGATTAGGAGGCTGGAAAGCCAATTAGAGGATCCAAGGGTGAAAAGCCAAAGCTTGAAGAAAGAAGTGATAATCTTAGTCAGCTGGAGATAAGATTAGCATGGAGTGGTGATAATAACAGTTTTTGGATGGGGGGGGGATGGCTTTTAAAAAAATGAACCGAAAAGTGAGGTTCAGAATAATAAAACGGAAAAGACTAGAAAAGGTGTTACATTGTATTTTGTTTTGATTGCCAATTAGTGAGACCCTAGAACAATTTCACATTTTGCATGAGCCGAATTCATCATCATTTCCTTGAAAAGGAAGTGGCCTGTCTTCTAAGCCACATAGTACTGTTTGATTTGAGGGTAGGTAGTTCCTTCCTTTTCAGGTTTATTCTAAATTGATAGTACCATTCCACACACACACACACACACACACATACTGTATATATGCTAACACTTCTTTGTTATGTACCAGTGAAGATGCATCTTAAGTATATTTTAAACCATAAAATTCTTTATCTTCCTTTATTATATCTGCCATTATATCATTTCTGAAATTAAAAAGTAAAGCATAGGCAGCAAATAGCATAGTAGAGTGTTCCTGAGCTGTATCATTTGATGCTTCCTATCTTTTATCCATCTGTCCTTGATATCATACTGTGCTAGTGTATATCTCAGGATACTGTGGCTTTCCTTGGCAAACACATGCCTCTCAGGTAGAGATGTAAAGAATTCCGTTTGGTCTGTAATTCATCCTTCCCAATTAATATTCAGATGAGAATGCATTCTCTAAATTTTGCACTGCAATTCTCCACTTGAAAAATGGGTGAAAAGCACACGCATTATGAAAATTGTATCACACTGATTGTGAATGCTTGTTTTGAATGTGTGTGCATGTGTTGAAGGAAAGGTAAAATCTCCTTTAAGTCAAGCTGTGACTTCAATTACTTGATGGACATGTTCATGTGGTTTTCTTCGTGACAATATATCAGTTTGCCATTACCTTCATCCAGGATATTTTGGTGCTTCCCAGTCTAGGCTACAGCCCTGGGATTTCTTAGAGGGTTTCCAACCAAGTACTAACCAGGTTTAGCCATGTTTAGGTTTTCAAGATCAACCAAGGTCACATATAGTAGATACTGCCATCTATCCAAATGTGAATGTGTATGTATGTGTTCAATTGCAGATTAATGCAAGCATTCAACTGTATGTACTTCTGGTTGAACATATGTCAAACCAACATGAATTGGAAATAGATTGAAACACTCATACATTATCTTACCACAGAACAAACCTTTCATTATGGATGAATCAAAAGTAGCAGGAAAAAATGGTTTCAAAAATGTTAAAGTAATTCCTGTAAATGTCCCTAAGATATGATAGAATTGACATTTTTGCTATTGTGCTTTGACCAAATGATTTAATCTCAGCAATGGTGCAGTGCTGAATTTTAAATGACCAGTAGTTGATATGTTTACTTTTCTCACTTACAAAAGAACATTTAAAAAGTGCCCAAACAGTCATTGATTAATGTTCAGCAAAATTATAAGAAATAGCTTCCATCATCTAAGGAGAACCACACTAGAGTTAGCTGAAGCTTTGTATTGAGTAGCTGGGTAGAAAACATTGAATTCCCATAATTTTCTCCTTCCTTCTTCCTTCCTATTTGATAAAACTCTATGTTCCCATCATATTTGGTCTAATAATCAAAATGATAAAGTTTCTTTTTCCAAATGGATCCAACTGCAGTCACTAAATCTGAATCAGTAACTAGTACCCCAAATAAAATATGTGTAAAATGCTTTTACTCAGGTATTAACTAATTGATGCATCCCGCCATCCTACAACATTTTATTTCTGTTGCAAATCTTTTAAGGGAGGGTAGAGTTTTTCATGCTCTGCCCAGCTCCAATGGAATTTAATGCAATTCCAAATAATGAAGAAATTTGCATGAGAGGCAGAGTCACTTAGAAATCTTATGGGAGAAGCAGAAGTGTTAATATGTGGCATTTTCATCTGCCTCCAAAAGGCAACTGAGGGAGGATATATCTTGATGCAGCTCTATTAATGTAGAACATTTTCTCTTGATCTGTAACTACTTCTTAAAAATAGAAAAGGCAAAATGGAAACTTCAGTTATCACAGAACAGAAAGCACTTCCATTCATCTTTTGATAAAAGTAATGAGCAGAAGGCAGCCGTTAGTCATCCACTGCAGATTTCCAGTGGAGAGACTCTGATAATTTGATTGCTCATTTTGAAATAGAATTTCTCCCTCTGTCCCTGGAAGGTTTTTCTTTTTCTTGGCAGCTTTGATAGGTAGCTGGGTTCACAGGAAGGAAATGAATAATGACTCACAAAATTCCCCCTGTCAGGCTTGCCATGTTTCTAGTCTCCTCTTCTTTCATCGAGCAAGAGGTTCAAACCTCCATAACTGCAGAAGAGTTAGAAAGTGACGCACAAGTGCTTTTTATGCTTTCCCTAAAATACTTTTGCGTGCAACATGGATGTGGTTGAACATCATAGCAACTTGTATGCCCTAAAGAAAAGAAAGGAACTGAGAAATGTATCATCTCCCCTTACCCCTGAGAGACATTGCCACCCTTCTCAAAACTCTCTTGAGAACCCACAGAACTGCAAAGAAGTTTTGCCTGGGTGGGTCCCTCAGCATTCATCTCTTTTCACTTGGTTAAAATGTCGTGGTGATCTAGAATCTCATATTCTAGATCATTTCCCTAGAAATTGTAAAATCATAATTTTAGGTTTGAAGAATATCCTACACAGGAATCACCAGCATCCATTGTCAGAGATGCAATTAACTGTCATCAAAATCTAGAAATCAGTATCACATTGCAGATGAATTATAATCTTGTGTAGCTACCCTCTAAATCCTGGTGTATGTAATCTCTGTAGGCTGTTCACTTTTAAGGAGAAAAAAAAAAAAACCTTTGCATGAAACAGTTTTCATATTCATATGGTTATATTGCTTCCAAATCAGCATTATATATTTCAGTACTGCTCACATCAACATCTTCTTGTCTGCAAAAAGCTAATATGTGAAGAAGAGACTTCTAGCTTTCTCTCATGCAGACATTCTACGTACATGAAATTATACATGAGGGAAGTTTACAAGCACGTAAATCACATCTACCCTGCAGAAATAACATCAGGAGTGGCACTGCTGTACATTGAAAGATCCAATTGAGCAGATGTTTTAACCCCAAGGAAAAGTTTGTTATCCCAGGATATAATCCAGATTCCCCTTGAATCAACAGCAATCATTGGCTGTGAAAATGCACAAGTGGGGTGCCAGGACTGATAATCATAGTGTCAAGGGTTTTTTTTAGTACTAGTGCAACACATTTGGAGAGCCAGTTTGGTGTAGTGGTTAAATGCATTGGATTAGAACTGGAAGACTGTGAGTTCTAATCCTGTTTTAGGCATACAGCCAGTTAGGTATCTTTGGGCCAGTCCCTCTCTCTCAGCCCTAGAAAGAAGGCAATGGCAAACCATTTCTGAAAATGTTGCCAAGAAAACTGCAGTGACTTGTCCAGGCAGCCTCCACAAGTCAAGGCTGGCTTGAAGGCATAAAAAAACAAACAAAAACAAACCAAACCACATTTGGGCACAATTCTGGTTGTCATGAATTTTTTTTTAATTCAGGTTATATCTAAACAGGCTAGTTGAATTAAATTAGATAATTACAAAATGTAATTTTGTACACGTAGTTTGATTGGCTTTTCAGATCCTTGAAAACATTCCATCGCATAAGCTGATCAGAAAAGTATGTACTCTTCCCAGCTTTAGATCTTTGTGGGTGTGCCTGTCATCTTTTGACTGTAAACTATGTTAAAATATAGACAGTGTTGTAATGAAGAATAAATATTATTCACTGTTATGTTAAACTGTTGGGTTCCTCCTCACTGCCACATTAATGTGCATTTCTCCTGTCTCTACATTGCCAGAAAAGGCATAAATTGCCTATTCCTTTGCTGAGCCCTGTTCTGTAGCCATAGAGGTATTGGGCACTCCCAACCCACAGATCAACTGCAGTGTATCCATAAAGTGGGTGGGGGCTCCTGGTAGGCAACCTTAAACCACCCTGCAGATCACGAACTGCAGATCACCCCTTGGACAGTGGCATAAGCAGCTTTACTGACTTCCCAACCCACCCCGTGGATCAGGCACTGTAACCTCTCCTCCTTTACTCTTAGCATAGCCCAATGAAGCAGAATAAACCCTTAACACATGGCCTCCACAGTCTCTGCCTGTTGTTTTCAGGCTACATGTAAATGTAAATCTTTCAGCAAAGTCCTAAACACAATTGTTCTGAAAACATCTGACATTGAAGGGTGCTTTACCTCTCCCCTGCCTTCTTACCACTGTCAACTCATTTTAGAGCTATTTTTTAAACATGTCTTTAGTGATTTTCTGAAAGAAGAGTGCATGCCAGCTGCTTCTGGGCTTCCTGGCAGGCATGGGTTGCAGGGAGACAACTCTACCAGGTTATACTGCTCTTGGTGTCTCTCCAGATCTGATGGGAATCACAGTTGAAGTAGTGTGTGGTGGCTCTTTGATACAAACTGGGCACAGAGACTGAAAGGGTGGGATGTGCCTTTAGCTGCTTAAGATACTCTGTGGATGCCAAGCAAATTAACAATATCATTGACTATATTGTAAAGGAATCAGCATGGTTTGTTTGTATGACAAGATGTGGGTTTTGAGGAGATGGAAAAGATTTTGACATCAAGACAGCCAAACATATGTTGCCTCACAGTGGATGTTACAGAAACACTGTTATGAGGATATGCTCCTTAAGAACAGTTAGTGAGGCATCTTCTTGAGGCACTTAGCAGAATGTGCGAATGAGCTCCCTACCGCATTTGTGGGGGTCTATGATTGTGAAGAGATTTTCTCTGACTTGATTTATAAAATTGCCAGCTGAACTCACATATAATCCGGTCTATATTGTATAAGGTCTGTCCTATTATGCAGTTTCTCCCCCCCCCCCTTTTCCCAGTTGAATTCAATGCCTTTCTCATAGTATTCAATCCGGTATGTATTCCCAAGAACTGTATGTTTAAGTCTGGAATCTGAAGTGGCACTCTAGTGCATTCTTGTTGACGATAATTCCCTCTGAACTTTATGACACTTCTTTCTTCCAGGTACGTGCTGAAAGCCTCTCTTAAGAATATTTCTCTGTTACAAATGACCAAGTGACCTATAAGTAACCAATTTGATCCTGACTCCTTTTCCACTCTATTCCTCTGCACATTTTTCAGGAAGAATGTAAGATGCTCCTAAATATTTCTGTTAGACTTCCAGGGCCTCTGCTGCATCCCTGCTCTTGTTCACCCTCTTCTCAGTGCCCATTTACACTGGCCTCATTTGTTTTATCATAAGGCAAAGTAGAATCATGCACAAGTAATTTTAAGATTTTTATTTCTCTTTCTCTTGAGGGGAAAATATAACAGCAATCTGCCTCGCTTTATTCATAGGTCAGAACAGTTTAGCATTTTGAATCCTGGCAATGCTCATTTAAAATGGAAACAAAGGAATCATTTATCTTCCCCACTATATGGGGTTTCCGGCTCACTGTTCTTCCTGTTACGCTTCTCCTTCTTCAGTAGTAACATGTGAATTGTGCCTTGTGGGAAAGAAATGTGTATTCAGGGTCAAAATTCATGCAGGCAGCCATAGTACCTTCAGAATGAATAGCTTTAAAAAAAAAAAAAGCAGAGGGAGGAAGGTCTTTCAGAAGAGGGCAATAAACTTTTCTACAGTTTAATTTGTTCTCTAAATGATAATCTGGCAGCCTAACTCAGTTAGAAATACACTGTGCATAAAGGAGTTTAAGTTATGCAACTGCATGCTGGGGCACAAAGGCAAAAGAAGACTAGAGGTATTAAAATTCAGCTGTTTAGCAAATACTTATCTTTATGCCTCTATCACTTCAAAGGCACAAAATAGAAGTAAAGAAAAAATGTGGCTGTTCTTGTTTTAGCAAAGTTGAATTTTAATGATAGAAAATACACCGAGTCGGTTTCATCCTGGAGTTTCACCAGAAGTATGTTTTGAGAGCCGGCACAACTTTTAGGGGGGAAAAAAAAATAGGCCATATAATTCCAAAGCAATAATACCCAAGTAGTCACTTCCTGCATATTTGTTGGATAATATGGATAAATGGTTAGGTATTGCTAGGTTAACAGGTGGTTTGTGTTTACTAAATCTGATCTATCCACTATTATAGATCATAACTCACATGTTTCTCTCAAATAAGCCCTATAGAAGGATGGAGACTGCAATGCACTTCATCACCTCATTTAGCATTCCCTCTTTGGGTGGAATTACATGACAGAATCTGTGCTTATTATTTGACATCTAGTCTTCATAAAGGATGGATGGCCCAAAGTCATGGAAGTGTCATCCATAATAAATTCTGGTTCAGCTTTAATCTTTCTTTTCATTTGAGGTAACATCAAAGGAGAATATCATAGACTGCATTTTTTTCTCTCTCCCACACTGGAGGTTACAAAATTTCACTGGGGGGGAAAAAAACAGGCAAGAAAGTATTGAATTTGACATGTTTATTATTTACACTAAAATCCATCAACTACATCTTCATTAGTCCTTCAAATGGTAAATCAGAACTTAAAGCTGTTCAATTTTTTGAATTCTGAAATACTGCCAACTTTAATCTGCAGGTAGAACTTTGTTGCAATTAAACTAGGAACCTCTCAACAATATATGGCAGATGAAGGTAGCGATGTATTCCCATATTTCATGGATTTTCTCAAATGGTGAATTCAAACGGAGTTTGTGATTTAAGTTGCATTACAGTAAATGTAGTGAAGAGATATGGATTATTATTATTATTATTTTGTCTTCAGGATCAAAAGAAGGTCTATCAGTAGCTTTATTCATAGGCATTCCAGGGTATGTATATCCTTCAGTGTGTACAGTAGACTTCTCCAAGCTGCTGTTCTCCACATGTGATATCACAATGCCCAATTTTCCCCCAGCTAACATGGGAGTTAAATAAGTGGGACACTTTTGGGAATGAAAGAAAAAAATAATTAAATCTCCCACTGCCTTCACCAATTGGAGCCTGGAGGCTTCATGCATTTCACAGGCTGCAGCACAACTGACTGGTACCTTGAGAAGGATGCATTTCTGAAATAAGATCAGAACTTGCCACATTGCTATAAATTGCTTGGTGCACCTAGCGTGGTCTTTGAAAGTGATTCCAGAGTTTTGACTTAGAGTAGATTGAATCACCCTCTGTCATGTTTCTCTTTCTCTTTTTTCCTTTCTTTTCTGTACCTTCTACACTTTCTTTTTATTTTTTTTTCAGATTGTATCAGCTTTTACCGTTGTAATTATAATCTTTAATAAAATTACTATAAAATGAATCAGAAAATGTCTGTGGATGAAAAACGACCTTCAGTCTTCAGTTCTTAGATCTCAGTCTTTTCAGAAGATACATAGGCCTTACCACTGATTCCATCCGTAGTATCGGAAGAAAGATGTCACTAAAATCCATTCATTCTATATACATTTTCTTTTTGTTTTGGATATGTATTGATATCTTTTTCTGACTTCAGAAAGGTACTCTAATATATTGAAAACCATAGCTACAAGAATGGAAGTCAAAGGTTTTTGAACTAGTAGTGTAATATAAAGATTCCTAATGGTTTCTTTTCCTTCAACCCAGCCATTAGCTTACTGGCTTGCCTTTGAATGACATATTTGACTGGGTTAGCTCAGATAATGAACACAGGGCATTATTTCTCAGATTGCAATTTATATTACTTTTTTTTTTTCTTCATCCCAGAAGCATTGTAATATAAGTGGATGATTTGTGGGAGTGTTTTAAGCAGCTTTTCCTTTAAAAGCAATTTTGTCTTTTTTTTTTTTTTATTTTAAGAGATATGTTGAAGCATAAAAAGGTATTGACGTTTATCAGAGGAAATGGATTTCAGGTTGCTGCCAGTTAAATGTAGCTTGGAAAAAAAAAACAACTCTATATTTCACCAAAGACAATACAATTGACCTTTGAGCATTGGATTATAAGCCACCATTATGAACTGATGGAATAACAGGTTGTCTTCTAATGCTTCGTATTCAGTCTTACAATCTGTCAAAGCTTAGTCTTTAGGTGGAAACAAATGCCACAATGACTCACAGTATTGGAATTTGTTTCCTAGTATAGACTATAGAAAATATATGTTGCGGTTTAAAATAACTGTTAGAATTTTTCAAGGGAAGTATAAATAACTGTAATGGCAAAAAAAGCAATTTGTTTTTTCAGTCCAGATAGTGGAAATGTGTATGGTGTCCTCAAGTTATTTTGTTTTAGGTTTAAGATTATTAAAAAAAAAAAACTTGTTGAAAGGGAGAAAAGATATAATTGGAAACCACAAACAAATGTTTAATTTCATAAAGGAAAAAAAAAAAAAAGCTTAGGACAACTCAAAAGATATATATCCAGGCTCATTTGTATATCAACTATGAAAAGAAGCCCCCAAAGTTCAGATAAAAAAGTGATAATTTTGTTAATGATGCTTAAACAAACACCATCCTTTCCAGAGGAATCAATTCAAATATGAATAATCTGGACTGGTGTGTGTGTAGTCAGATTTAAATCCCGTTGTATTTTACGGCTTTTATCCTTACTGAGAGTTCAGATTTGCTTCCAAGCAACCATTCACAGCAACTGAAAGGATCATTGCTTCTTCAATCACCAGGTTGTCACATTCATCAGGCTTAATATGCACACAAAAGAGCTTTACTGATTTAGACAGCAGAGACAAATAATATCTTTAAATTGTACCTACTAATCTAACTAAAAACTTCCTTGCTGATTTCTTTTGCTTAAGTTTTTTTGTTAAGTACCAGTTGCATCCTTGATCTGCGGGTGAAAATCAAGACCCACCCTTGATTTGTGGCTCTCAGTAAATGTAATGCATGACATGACATTATAGACAATACACCTATCAATCTTGTACGCCCTCCATATTAATGAAGCAGTTTGTAACGGCTTATCTGTTATCTGCAGATAACGTGCAGAGGGGAACACAATATATTCCAGCTGTTATACTGCAACTGATTGAGGCCAAATCTTTGGATCAGGTTCTTTATGGGGCTCAGTTTATCCAGGTATCTATTATACCAAACCAGAAAGAATGCAAAACAATTTCTTATAACAGCTGCTTCAAACAGATGATTTCTAATGCAGCCCTATGGCTGGAGGCAGGGCTGCTAAGAGTTGAAACAAGGCATGGTTATTTTTTCTTTTCTTTTCTTTTTTTTAATAATGGCTGAATAGTAAGTTGCAGTCCAAATGTTTGGCAACTCTTATATTGCTAGACAAATTCCGTTCCTCCTGGAAACAGCAAATTGGAACAGACTGTAGAAACTGCGATTTGCATCAATGCTGCTGCTGACACTGGGACAGGAACAAAGTGTCGAAGCTCTTAAGCAAAGGATCTTTGCTACAGAATTATCAACTGAATACAGGAAAATAGCAGCTGGAATGCTGTAAGATCTGTTTCAAACTGGCCCTATCTCTGGAACTGTTTGCAGTTAATAAATTTTGCAGGGTCTTTACACAAGCTGACATTAGTAGCTTTTGCATCTGTAACTTGCAGAACCTTTGATTGGCTAGCAACCAGTTACTTTGGGATCGATTACTAGTTATTTTAAGTAGTGTGTTAGGATATTGTATTGTTCCTCCCTTAGTTTATTTTATTTCCTTTGATACTCTTGGTAGATCTATGTCTTGTAATAAAGATATCCATTCATTCATATCCAAAGATCAATTTTATAGTTGAAAACAGTGGCTCAGTGAAAGACTGAAATATATTTTCCCTTAAAACTATGCTGGAGACTAACCTTTATATCAGATAGAGGAATATCTCAGGAGTTTTGTGTCTGCTGTGTCCTAATATTTGCTGAAATCTTTCCAAGGTCCTGTAATTTGTCTGCGATGCACATTTTCAATTGTCAAGCACTGAATGAAGATCTTTTAAAATATGGTCCTTATTGTAAGACCCCTGAAATGAGTGTATTTCAGGTGGCACCTTATATTTTGTTCTGTTTCTCCTCCATCACATTCCTTCAGGGTTCCTTTTCAAATTTGTAAAAATGCAAGTATACCATTAAAATGTAGCATGAGTAATTTTATTTAGAAATCTAGAACTCTGAACAATTCATTTTGTATTTTATATGGATGTTCAAAAAGTAATTGGCCCATGGCAATTCTAATGCTTTTCAATGAATAAAATCCATCTTTACATTGTTTTGCTTGCTTAGAACAAAGGCGAGTTGTTTAATTGTGCCATGCTGGGATTCCAAAAAACAAACAAACAAATAAACCATGATTAACCTTTGGAGTTTTGCTAAAGGAACAAGGACAAAAGAAGAAGACAAGCTTAAGAACTTCATTTGAGAAGTAGTTTTCTCATGTATGTTCATCATGAATCATGGTAGAAGCACTGTTGATCTATGTAGTACCTCCAATGCATTACTATAGCCCCAAAGTCCCCTCCTTTTTGCCACCAAAACTTGGAAGCTGTTCAAAAGTGAAAAGTTTCACCACATTCTTCAGAGTTAAATGGGTGCTTCCAGTTCTACCATTCTACAACTCTATGAATCTATGAAGAATGTTAACAAATTTCCAACAATGTTGATACTTACCATTAATCAAACGGAGGCCACTGATATCAGCTGCCATGAAAGAGGATCAAATCACTCACAATATGATTATATATATTTGTACCTGAAAGTAGAGCATGGATTAGATAAGGGGGAAAATAGCAGTTCAAAATAGATTCCATGCTGGCAGGATACTTTAAAAAAATGAGACTAGTGAGACTCCAGATTTTTTTTTTTTAAAGTCATTTGCATTATTATATTGCCAATTGGTCTGTTAGGTTGGTAAGGTGAGGTAAAAGAGAAAAGTTGTAGATAGAAAGTATTCTTCTTCTGGCTCCTTCTTATCTTTTGGTTTGGCCTTATTATTCTTTTTTTTTTTTTTTGGTTATACCACACCCTTTTTGGGGGTGAAAGTCTTAGCATACTACACATAACCAAAACTGACCATCCACCCGAGCAATGGCTCCTCACTTCACCCATAATTGGCTCTTCTCATATCCATTCCTTGATAATGAAGCTCAAGCTCAGATACTTTGGTCACCTAATGTGAAGAGAGGACTCTTTGGAAAAGACCCTGATGCTGGGAAAGATTGAAGGCAAAAGGAGAAGAGGACGGCAGAGGATGAGATGGTTAGATAGCATCACTGAAGCAATGAGCATGAAACTGAGCCAACTCAGGGAGGCAGTGAAGGACAGGAAGGCCTGGCGCGATATGGTTCATGGGGTCACGAAGAGTCGGACACGACTTAACAACTGAACAACAACAACAACAACATCCATTCCTAATGCATTCTTTCCTTTTATAGATTAAATACTTCATATCAATTGCAAATATATTTGGAATTGTTTTGTAATATGTCTAGCAGTTGGCCACAAATGATTGGTGGTAATTATTTGGTGGTAATTTGTATTCTGAAAGTTGTTGAATAATGTGACATGCCATTATTAGAGACCTTTATAGATAGGTTTCTGAGAATGACCTTTTATATAAGGTGAATTGCTAAGAGACTTCTGAGTAGTGACAGTTATGGAGTGATATACTGGTGCCTGTTTTATTTATTGTCTGGCCACTGTCAGTGAGCATTTCTGTCTTCCTTCCTTCCTTCCTTCCTTCCTTCCTTCCTTCCTTCCTTCCTTCCTTCCTTCCTTCCTTCCTTCCTTCCTTATTTATTTATTTATTGGATTTCTCCGCCGCCCAGCTCCCCCACAATAGGGGACTCTGGGCAGCTTACAAAGTCATTAAAACTATAAATATATATATAAAATACATAATATATATAAAATTAACAATACTAAAAAAGGAAAAATCCAAGAAGATGGAAAATTGGGCTGGGGACAGCTGGCCACTATGGGGCTAGCCATCTCCCTGCCTGAGATAACAAACAAACAAATAAACCATGATTAACCTTTAGAGTTTTGCTAAAGGACAAAAGAAGAAGAAAAGCTTAAGAACTTCACTTGAGAAGTAGTTTTCTCATGTATGTTCATCATGAATCATGGTAGAAGCACTGTTGATCTATGTAGTACCTCCAATGCATTGCTATAGCCCCAAAGTCCCCTCCTTTTTGCCACCAAAACTTGGAAGCTGTTCAAAAGTTTCACCACATTCTTCAGATCTAAATGGGTGCTTCTAGTTCTACTATTCTACAACTCTATGAATCTATGAAGAATGTTAACAAATTTCCAACAATGTTGATACTTACCATTAATCAAACTGAGGCCACAATACTAAATGATATTAGTATTGTTTGGCCACAAATGATGTGATCATTTATATGTTAACTACAATTTACAAGACAAGACAGGATTAAAATATGTAAAATGTAAACTGATTGGATAACTGATTCCATATTCCACTAGATTTGGTGATGTCTTTCTCTTCTTCTTTCATACTTTACCCTTCTCTGAATCCTTTGGCAGATGCTGCAACATTTCTGCTCCAAGAAAAGAAAAGAATTTAGCACTTAGAAGTCAAAATGTATTTCACCAGATCATCTTCAACACTAACATAGATACACATGCAGAAACACATATACCCGATCTTATCTCCTTATCTCGAATGCTTTTACTCAAAAGGTGTGGACCGTGGTTACCTTTGTAAAGAATTGTGGCAACTGTGATAGGATACATTTTTCACCTGATTGGAGAAACTGTTTTCATTTTCATAATTTTGTTAAAAACTTGGCTAGACAGTATTGATTAAAGAAAGCTGGTACCTGATATATGAGTTACTTGCCAGGCATTATCTGTTTGCTGAGGATAGCAACATTTTAAAATGCCTTCTAGTAATTGATACAGCAAAGGGTTTTGAATACGCAAATACTTCTTACATGGCCATCTACTGGAGCTTTGTTTTTGAAAACAGAGTCTAATTCAAAATTCATGGCTTTGACACCTTCTGTTTTCTGCTTCCTCCTTCCTGAGAAATTAAAATGAAAGAAGACTGACAAAGGGAAAAAAGATAACGTGCCTTTAATATATAACAGAAAGGTATACACAAACAGAATAATAGAATCATACCCTGTATGAATCGGAAGATACCTGGGTGATTATTTAGTCCAAGGCATCCCTGGCTAATGGCCAACCAGCCCCTATTTAAATATGTCCAGCAAAGGAGAGTCCCTAATATCCCAAGGCAGTCTGTTCTGTATAGAACAATTCTTATACTTAACACATTTTTCTGATGTCCTAACAAAAGCAACTTCCATGTAGTTTAACCTCCATCTTCTGGAATAACTCTGAACAACTCTGACCCATGTTCTATATAACAGCACTTGATACTTGAACACAGCTATCATGACCTCTCAGTGAAACATCCCCAATGCCTCTAGCAGTTTCTCATAGATGATGATGATGATGATGATGATGATGATGATGATGATGATGATGATTTTGATCTTTATGATCTTGGCTAATGTCCTGTAACCATACTCTGGCTTATTGATGTCCTTCCAAAATTTCAGTTCTTTATTTGGATGAAGTACTCTAGGTGCAGAACTAGTTGTAATATTCTTGGTGCAACATAAAATAACAATGAAAGGTTGAATTACTGGTTGTGTTTTATCTTCAATGTAAGACTTTTGATCTAAACATTGTGAGGAAAAGTATTCTCCAGGATAGGAGAAATCTTCAAATCGGTGTATGATTGGGTATGGGATATTGATGTAGAGGAATGGGTAATTGAGACAGATCTCTTGTTTTTGTAAAAACCTTCTTAATATATAAGAATACATTTCAATTCCAGCCATTTTTCCAGTTCCATTTGCTACCTTAAGACTTGTATACTACCTTGAATTTCCTCTGAAATTTTCATCTCCCTTCTGTGCCATGAATATCAACTATCAATAGATAAATTTATAAATACCAGCCTACTTCAATTTCTTATTCCCCCTCCCCTATTCTTAGGTTCCTTTGTCCTATTTCCACATCAGGTTATGATTTTCTTTTAAACATCTTCTAAAAATGTGTAGAGTATCTTAAATTTTATATATATCTTTCTCCAAAATGACTATTTTTAAATTCATTTGACATTTCATAATTTTTTGTATACTAGTTTTACAGTACACACTGTTCAGTTTACATGTTAATACAATACATACATTTATATGCACACACACACATATACACATCAATGTAATGTATATCTTTATATACATCAATATACTATATACATGTATAGGCATGCATTTTATGGAGCATGGCATCACAAATTTAGGAAAAGTGAAGATTTTCTTTGTACAACATGTTTAGTCTTATGTATTATTTTTGGAAGATACAAATTAGGGAAATGTTATGTTCAAATGTGTACTTTTTAAAAATTTCCATTCCCAACACTAACATGAAAAATATATGCCTGGCTGGAATATATTGGAATTTATTTTAAATTGTTGTTTTTAGTTATTGGTATTTTACTTGCTCTGTTTGTTGTGCCTTTCATTCACTTGATTTCCCATGTGATTATTTTGTTGAGTTTCATTTCATTTAATTTGTAAGTTTTCCATCCTTAACTTCATTCCATTCTATTTATACACGTGCTGCATTATTTTTAAACTCTCTAAATCATATTACTATTTCTCTTAATAGATCAGTTTTTATGTGTGCTTTCTTCTAACCTATGTTCTTTGTATACACTATTCCTAGTACACACATTTTCCAAGCAAATTTAATATCTCAGTGAGCATATTCACCTACTGTATGCATTTTTCCTAATAAAAATGTTTGTGTACATATTTTGATAGCTGTAAATGTAACAATGCTATCACAGCTAAGGAAGCTCACCAATGAGAAAGGATTTATGACTTCAACTGTTTAAGAGGAGCAACAATCAGTTATTTCTCCTTTGCTTAGGTTGCAAAATAAAAATGCTTTGCGGGGGGCGGGGGGGACAAGCAAACCAGAAGTTGATCTTTGTGAGATATAATTTGTATGTTTAGATTGTGATAATAATCATAGCACACTTCCGAGCTGAACATGTGCTGGGTAACATTGGTTTCTTATAATATATCAGTCTATTTCGACTGTGGTGTCTCAAGATTCCAGTGACAAGCAAAGTTGACCCTAAAGCCTGATCTACTTGGCTATAGAATATCTGAAGTCCACACTCAAAATTCTCCCAAGTTCTTTTCATTATTTTCTCTTTTAAGAATCTGCATGGTTATTATGACTATATTGTAGCTGGAGATGAAGTGGGGATTGAACGAAAAGAAAGTGGCTTGTCTAGAAAAGGTCATGGGTAGAGGTGAGATGAAAACCCAAGATTCCCTGGTTTGCTATTCTGTATCATTAGCACTATGCTATTGATGCTCCCAGTAGCACAATGAAGGATGACTCAATTGTTAAAAGATTCATATCACATTTGGTTAAATATTAATATATTCAAAACATGTTCCTCCTAGCCTCTGATAAAAATTGCTGGAAAGAAATAACATTGACGAAATGCCAGTTCATTGCAATGTTGAATTCCATCTTTTTCAAGTAAATATTAATTGCGTTGCAAGGAAAAAACTGAAGGTGAAATGGCTGAGGGAGAAGAAGGAATCCTTGAAAGAATGACCCACTGAGATTAGAATCCAAAAATGTTTCTCTCTAGGCTTAACTATTCCCTTGAGTAAAATAACAGATTGGAAAACATCTGTAGATTTTAGTATTTCAATCAATAACTGAGCTTTAGGCTATTAGGCAAGCTTCTAATAATACTCCCACTGGGTTTTAGGTACAGTCACTATTTTAATCAAAACCATAAATATTCAGAGACAGAGGACAGAACTTTGTTGGAGTAGTGTTTTGTTCCTCCTCCTTCCAAACTTATCAATAATGATTGAGTAAGGGCTAACCACTGAAGACTTAACCAATTCCTTAGGAACTGCAGATGGTGATCTTTCTTTCCTCCATCACAGCCCCTTAAACTAATCTAAGTACAGTTGTTCTCTCCTGCTGGCACTTTGTCCACACATAGCAGCCTGATATAACTGGAGTTATTATAGTCTTGATCCAGCCATCTTGCCACCTTTATTTTGTTTTGCATGTAAACGTATATGCTGTTACAGGGCCATCCTGCTCTACTTTGACTCTTTTTGTTAATGAAAAGTCTGCCTTGAGTACAGCTGGTGTGATTACATGAACATAGCTAGATTGTTTGGCTGGAAATAGCACAGAAGTGGTTTACCTTTTCTGGAATGCTTTTTTTTTTTTTTAGTCTAGCTTACAGTCTTAAGATTTCCTGGGGTTTCTCATCCAGTAATAGCCAGGTCTGACCCCATTTAACTTTTTTGAGGTTAGCCAAGATCGACTAGGCATTGCCATTAACTGATCCCAATCATATTTATTAAATTAGTCAATATCTGCATGATATATTAATGGATCGACTGATGGTCATGCCATACACCCGGCATCTCATTTCATAATTCCAGCCTGTTGCAAAAGCCCTACAGCTGTCATAATTCCCCGTCAGATATTGATTGATTGAACTCAAGGTGGTATATGTAAAGCATGTTCTCCCCTTTTTCCCCAAAAGAAGAAACCTGCGAGGGAGGTTGGTCTGAATGACGGTGACCTAGTCCAGCCACCCAGTGAGCTTCCATGGTTGAGGGTAGACTAGAACCTGGGTTTCTTTGATGCTGGTCCAATGCCTTAACCATAACACCACACTTGAAATGCATCCAATGAATAAGGCTGGTGTGTAGTATTATATGTCCTTTTAGGCAAGTGTCAGAACAATCCTATGCATATTTATTCATTGAAAAAATAGATTTGCTATAGTCATTTACAGTAATGATTAGGTAAATGGGCATAAAATAGCAGCTTACATTTTTAATGTACCACACATACCCACATACCACACACCCCCACCCCCACCCCCACACACACCCACAGACAAACACACATGCATGCATAATTCAGTCCTCTATTTCCAGCGTTTCAGTGAGACGTCCTGGGGATGTGAGAACATTAACTTATCACATAACATGCTGGGTTTCTCTTGCAATAACCCTTTTTTACCCCCCCCCCCAAATGCTGCAATTATTTAGTGATATAAAGTTGCTGTTTCTGATGGAAATGGATAGTAAACATCCAATTGATTTTTGGCTAAAATATTAAGAACGTGGAACTGGATCTAGAAAAATTAAGGTATGTCTTTCCACAATTTAGACTCTTTAACCTCATTATAATTTAAAATGTGAAACAAACACAGCTTTCGTGGGAGTGAAAATAGTTTTCATCCCACTCTCATACATAACATTGTCTCTTTTAAAGAAATATATATTCTTTAAAAGCTGTTTTTAAAATGTGTTTTGCTTATTCCCAGTGTAGCATTTTTGTGTAGCATGTATACTGCCATATTACCTTGTGTGGTATAATAATACTTTACAAAATATGGTATCAAATGTTGTTTGATATTTAAAACAGTATTGTATGCCATCTTGCACAAATAGTGTTTGTTATTTTAGAGTAAATACATCTCTTAAAAATGTTTTTTCTCTTTCAATCAATCGATTAAGTTCTTTGTGGTCAACTACAAAAATCTGCTTGATCCACAACCATAAACAATCTAGTTATACATCCATCACAGGAGAAATTACACTATCTATTCAGCTGACTACATAGCTTTACCTAGGTAATGGGAATATGGACATCTCTTTTACATTTAAAAATGATAACTATATTGGATTGTGTCTGATATGTGTACATTAAAAAAAAATCTTTCAAATGTGAGTAACCTGTAAATACTATAAGTTGTTGACATTTTTTTTTCTTTTATTAATTCAATACAGAAACCAAAAGGAACGAAAAATTAAAATACATGACATTATAAATAACACACAAAAAAAGGATTGGTATGTTTATGTCCTGAATTGGTTTTGATTAAAATGGTCTGTAAGCCAAATGTATAAACAAACAACTGAAATAGCATATACTGGGACTGATGAAACAGATTGACATGATGGGGGAAATGCATGCGAGAAGATACCTAAAACTCTTTTGAGTGTTGCTTGTTTTCAGAGGGCACCATCGATCCTCACTGTCATTTCCCCTATATTTGTGTTAAATCTACCCTCCTTTGGAATTTTTTTTTTTTTTTTTAAATCAACAGAGTCTCAGCAGACTTGTCCCAGTTAAACCCAACAGCTATTGTGTTTGTGTCAAAAAAAGTGCTTATCCATATAAAATATAATTGTATTTTCAAAATTGTTAGGAGTTATTGCTATCACTGCATAGTTAAAGAATAGCTGTTTGGAGACTGTAATTCTAATTTGAGCTTCGCTTGGGCTGTCAAAAGATTATACATGCAAATGAGGAACTGATTTTTAAAGTGTTGATAATGCAAAGGCTTGTGACAACTTAAGATTCCGGTAATAGTTTTGACTGTGCTTTCAAAGGCATATCTGCCCTTGCAGCATAACATTTCAATACACTTGGAACTGTATGTTGGGACTGAATCTTGCACACAGATTCAACATTTCCTAGTTCTGTAGATCCATACTTGCTGCTTATGGAAAGGGATAAAACCTGATTGCATGTTTTCTTTAGAACATGCTTAACATGATCATATGTTTAAGGTTGTTATTTTTTAGAATATAATTTTATTAAAGCTTTTAAGCAAGAAGAAAATGAACACAAAGTGATATAAAGTAAGAAAGAAGAAGAAAAACAGAAATCAATCAAAGAAAAAGCAAAGAGTGCAAGGAAATAAAAAAAAGTTCAGAAAAAATAGAAAAGAAAGAAAAAAATGATATAAAGAAGTGGCTTCTGATATTCTTCACAGCAGTTATAAGTACAAATATATTTTAACCTCTCTCTCTAAAGTTATATCATATTATTTTTCTTTCTATAATCTATCCTGACTAATCATCAAAACCATAAATCACAAGTTCATTTTTTTTCATTCTTGCACAAAAAAGTCCTTAAGAGCCTTCCAGTCCCCAGTAAAAGTAGATAGTGTATTTTCTTTAATCAAAGAAGTCAATTTATCCATTTCAGCAAAATCTATCAATTTCCCCAACCATTCCTCTGTAATGGGTAGTATCAAATCTTTCCAACTCTGCGCATATAGTAATCTTGCCACAGTAATCATATATTGAAATAATCTTCCATGGTCTTTTTTCTGTTTCTCCATTAATCCTAAAAGGAAAAGTTCCAGTTTCAACTGAATATTAATCTTTAAAATCCTCTGTATGTAAGTATGTATTTGAAACTAAATTTTTTTAGCTGTCAGGAAAAAAAGTATTATTTTATCTTGTGTGGTATTCTAATTGGGATTTTCTTAAGTACAATTACATCTGTATTATCAATCTTCAGTTTAATATTAAAATGCTGCTGTAGAACTTGGTATCTTGTCTTCTTCCTGAAAAAGTGCACAAAGGACATCCCTTGGAATACTTCTTAATTGTTCCAATCAAACACATATTGATTCTATAGGCCTTATCAATCTCTCTGTCAGTATCATCTTCCTCCCAATCCAGAAAATCAGCGATTTAACAAACTTTTCTCTGATATCTTCTTCACATTCTTCTGGAATTGCTCTAAATCTTAACCAGAATTCTTTTTCTCTCAGTTCCAGTAATGTCAAATTGTCCAAATCCGTCATCTCTCTATTGATAACTTCTGTCTTACTTTCCCAAACTTCCACTTGGTCAGTAATTTAGGTCTGTAGCCAATTCTCCTACAGATTCTTCAATTTTCTTAACTTCTTTCAGATCTTTTTTCATCACTGCAAATCCTTCTTCCATTTCCTTTTTAACTGTTGCAGTCATCTTTCTGACAAACTCTTCAAACATTTTCTGCAATAAATCTAATGAAATACTCTTATCTGTAATTTGTTCTAATGAACCCCTGCATTCTTGCCCCACTTTGGCAGGTTTCCTTGTGGTTGCCATGGTGAGAAAGTGAAAGTATGTCAATTACTATGGTAAAAGTAAAAAGCAAGCTCCTGTTTTGCTTCTCTTTATCTTTAATACTTTGGTCCCAACTGGCACTCCATAGTCACAGTCATACAGTCTGGCTCGTATTACTCTTATCTTTTTATTTTATAAAATCCACCAATTATTACTGTCCTTAAAAATAAACAAACAGCATTCCTGCAAAGGTCTGGTCTCTTAGTCTAATTAATTTCACTATTTCCAAAGCCACTTTCATCAGAAAAATGATTTCTCCTATGTCTTAAAATAGCTGTCCTCTTTGTTTGAAACTTTCTTATATAACAATCTTATTAAGCTTTTTGCTTTTCAATTAAATTCTTTTAAGGTAGCTTTTTTTCTCTCTCTTCTTAATTTCAAAAAGAAGGCACTTACTGAGTTTTTTATCTTCAAGTCGGAATATCTATCTTAGGTTGTAAAGCAGTTAAATTGTAAAGTGATTAAGTAGGTGAGGCTTTTGCCAGTCCAATGTCCATAAAGGCCACACAGCAATTTAGGGTACATTATAAATCCTCAGCTCCCAAGCCACTCAACCCATGATTGAACACAAGAAACTAAATTCCTGCAGTTGTCTTATGAGCAGCAGCTCTTCCAGAGTACAAATGGTTGACCCCCTGATTTCTCCTTCCTCTGGAGAAATTTCTGTCCACCAGAACCATCTCCTGGCTGGGAATTCACTGCTGTGCTGTCTCTGCTTGCAGAGGTGCTCACAGAGATGTCTAACCAGCCATAACACCTCACCTGGAAGAATATGTTTAAGGTTGTTGTGGCCCATGGATCAATATACAGCTCATCAAACAAATATAATGGACTTCAAGTTTCACCTTTATCATTTCCATTATATTATATATATATATATATATATATATATATATATATATATATATATATATACACACATTTTCCAGACTCTTTTACAAAGCATTCAGAGAGAGGTATCAAGTTAGATTAAAAGCCTATGTAGGTCAGCATTCTGATCCAACAGAACCCCTTTGGGAAGCACAGAAACAGGACATCTGTACAACAGTACCACCTAGTGTGTTCCCTGGTATTCAGAAATATACTGCTATCTCTGATAATGAAACAATATGTAACTATCATAAAATTATAATGGAAGGAGCCATTTCCATTATAGGAACAAGTCAAACCCTCTGTTCAGTGTAGGAATTTAGTCTGAAGTATCCCAACTAATGGCTGTTTCATCTCCACTTGAACACATCCATTGAAGAAGAACCCACTATTTCTCTGGGTAATTGGTTCCACAGTTGAACTGTTCCTACTAACACCAGATCAAGCATGGCTAGATCAAAGCCACAGAGAAGTCTGGTAATTGATTGTACCAGTATTGAAACAGGAGTTGCTCACTTTCAGATACACACAGAGTTGGAATGTGGAATGTAAGAAGCATGAACCAAAGAAAAATGAAATTGTGAAAGTGAATATGAATATGAAACTAAATACTAAATTGGATGATTTTGTTTTAGGAAAATATTTTTATTGTCAACATCTGTCTCAAGCAACATGACAACAAACTCTACACATGCACGTAATTGGATGGACAAAAACGAATGGATAACACAATATAAAGAAGTACAATCCAGTAATCCAGGACACTTCTTGTGGCTGATTGTGGAAGAGGTCATGAATTATTGGTGCCAAATATAAATGTTAACCTTAGAAAATTAAACAGAGTGTATGTGCCAGCAAGATATGACCTGGAGAACATACCATCAGAACATAAGTTCAATGTATGGAGCAGATTTAGCACATTTAAATTATGCAACAGTGAACCTGAGAAGCTATAGAAACACGTAAGAGACACTATAAAAAGTGAAGCAGATGGGGAAAACATTGAGAGAGAGAGAGAGAGAGAGAGAGAGAGAGAGAGAGAGAGAGATTCCTACCATTTCAAAAAAAAAAAAGAAAAGAAAAGAACCGAGCATCTTTTAGAACAAGCTATTCTAATAGAATAAGAGTGAAAACCTTGAGCAACAAGAAAGATGTGCAATGACTTACTTCAGTATCCAGTACCAATATCAAGCTGGAATGGACAAGAAATCTTAGTCAAGAATCTCAATAAGTAGACAGAATTATTAAATACTTTATTTTAATTCCAGATTATAATGCAGGCATCATACTTGAAGAAGAAAAACCTCACTTAATAAATATAAATAAAAGTACTACAAAAGTATAGGGACTTTGAGGAAACTGTCTTCAAGCTACAGTACACTAAAGGCATATTCCTCTGATCAGAAATCTCTGTAATAAACAGGAAGCCATGGTGAGAATGGAATTTGTTCACAGCAAATGGTTTAACCATCAGCTTTTCAAGGTAGGCCAGACCAGTAAACCAACTCCACAAGTTTGACTGGAACTATATTTATTAAGATTGGTGATAGTAACAGAGTCTTGAAAACCTGGCTGTGTGTTCCCTTCCCTCCTTCTTATAATTCAGGAAATTAGGACGGAGCCAGTCTGAATTTCTTCCCAGGCTTAAAGCATATTTCTGTACATGTTGTAACGATCTCTTCATAGTTTCTCCAAGCTCATCTCTATGGGTTTCTACACCACCTCTCCCATTAGAATCAGTCCCCCCTCCCCCATGAGGAAATAAAAGACAAAACAGAATCATGGGATCCAAGCGGATTTAGGGAAGGCGCCTTACTTCTTATCTCCAGTGTATAGTAGATTTATCGTCACTGCTGCTAATTACCTTACTCAGCTTGAAATTCCTAGTCATCGGAAAGCTTTTTCTTTAGCTCAAAGCCATGCTCTCCCTTCTGCAGTGCTGGATGGCAGATATAAACAAATCCCATTAGTGGCAAGGCGTTGCTCTTGTGACATTGGAGAGGTAGAAACTACAGACCACATTCTTCTTCATTGTCCTCTTTATAAAGAGCTCTGGAGTAAATTAATTTCACCCTTGATCAACAAATATCCTGGGCGTAAAGATACAGACGATATGCAAAGGCTACTTATAGATGAACTGCCAACTGTTACAGCGCAGGTAGCCAGGTTCTGCGCAGCTGCAATGAAGATCCGTCAGATTATGATTGGAAAATTGCAGTAACGTATCCTTTGTAATACCTTTTGCTATATATCTTATATCTTATATTTACTTTTACTCTTATATATGTTTATATCCAACAAAATACTAATATGGTAATATAAATTAATAAGATACAAGTATGTAATGGTGGCATGTGCATAATAATTACATGTGTGCCATCAGTTTGGTGTCATTGTGATTTGCTGCAGATGCTGCTGACTGCTTCGATTGTATCATAGTTAGCCCTCAAAATTTCTCTGACTTTTCAATGCAATCAAACTAACATTTTTTAAAGCCCATTCTCAGCATATGATATTCTGTTATCATCAATATATATCAAGATTGGTACTTTGGGCCAATCTTTTGGGAGGCCCTTCAGACAGTCACTCATGTCCTGGTCACTTCACAATTGGATTATTGCAATGTGCTCTACATGAGGCTGCCCTTGAAGACCACCCAGAAGGTATGGCTGGTTCAAAATGCAGTGACACAAGCAGTAATGGGCACCTCTGGGTGTGCTCATGTGTCACCATTGCTACAAAAGCTGCATTGGCTGCCAGTTGGCTTCCAACTGCAATTCAGTGTGCTGGTTATTAGTGATAAAGCCCTGTATGGCATAGGGCCTGGATATCTGAGGGACTGCTTGTCTGCAATCATTTCTGCCGACCTAGTATGTTCCAGTAGAGTGGGTGTGCTCCAGGGCCCCTCCATTCAACATTGCCATCTTGTGGGACCTAGAAAGTGTGCCTTCTCTGTTGCAGCCCCCATCTTTGGAACAACATTCCCCCAGAGACAAGGATCTGGGGTTCCCCCCTCTCTCCTGGGGTTCTGGAAAGGTTTGAAACCCTGGCTTTGGTCCAAGGCCTGGGGTTGATGTTTATTATTTGTTCAATAGACCCTGTTTTGTTTTGTTGTTTTTGCTGCCTACTAGATTATTTTAGGCTGGGCTGTCTGTTTGATTCAATGTTTTTATCTGTTTTTTATGTTTTCCCTAGATTTGTACATCACCCAAATCCACTGGAATTGGACAGCCAATAAATTTAAATAAAATCATAATCATCATAATCCTCTTCATCTTCATTATCATCATAATCCCCAGTGAGGTACTGCCTTGATGTGTCTGTGGGGCTTGCATGCTCCAAGGAGGATGAAAGCTATGCCAGAGGTTTAACCATGCTGGACAGGTCTCATCAGAGGAGCCAGATGAAGAGTGTCTCTCCCATAAACAATATGGTGAGATGTAATTAACAGAAACCTATACTGGATCGGTCATTGCCCGTGCCATGTTAGGTGTTCTAGTTCCTGGACATCTGGTGATAAGTGGGCTACAGGACACAGGACTATTGGCTGAGCAACCAAGGCCAGCAGCTGCAGAATTACTGGAAGAAAAGTTGTTTACCCATCACAAATATACGAAAACTGAAAACAAAGAAATAATGATCTGCTATTACAAATCAAGTCCAATGAGAAAAGGATATCTGAAAAGAATGGAAATAACAACATCCAGAATCAGAAATAACAGAACAGAGACCAGCAGATCATCATCAATTTATAATACCAAATAAAATATTCATAGAAGTAGAATTGGAAGAACTTCAAAGGTCTGCCCAAGGCAAAGAAATCAGACCTTTGCCAGAAGTAGCTCAGACTGTAGAGGCAAACCAGGGGAAGTTAGCAGTAGAGGAAGCCTGCATACCTACTGAATCATTTTCATTCCTAAACCAGGAACCCTCTCCTCTGCCTTCTCCTCTGACAACAAAGAGAACAAAGTCCCCTAACAACAACAACAACAACATCAAGAAGAATTGAAAAAAAGAATAACTGAGCATCTAGAACAGCACAAAAACCACAGAAAAAGATTGGCTGCATTGAAGTATGTTGCAAAGAAACAGCTAGCACAAGTATTAAAAGATGCCAGTATTGTAATATCAAATATAAGCACCAGCTCACTGCAAGAAACAAACCAACTGATGTACAGCATGGCTGCAGTTATAACTGAATGCCTTGGATGCAAAATCAACAAACAGAAAAGAAGCCAAACAGTGCACCACCAAAATAGAAGTTCAGGTTGGAAAATGAGACCAGCGTGCTAAGACCAGGTACAAGCAAGCTAGAACAGACGAAAGAAAAGAAGCTGAAGAACAAAATGACCAAAGAATACTTGGTCAAGAAATATCACCTAGAAACAAGGAAGATCAAAAAAGCACTGGAAGCAAATAACAGCTATAGCCAAGAGCATCAGTAGATACGAAGCCCAAATTGCACACTAAGACAGAATATCCAATTTCAGTCAAATCAGAAACGTTTCTACCACTCCATCAATGGAGAGACTGCAATGAGCCAGTCAACACATGACAAAGAAGAAACAGTTTAGTTCTGGATGCAGCTATGGGACAACCCAAAGAAATACAACAAGAATGCAGCTTGGATAAAGGAGGTGATAATAATAAAAAAAGAAGCTGAAATGAAAGAATTTGTAATAACAGCAGAAATGGTGAAGAAAAGGGCAAGGAAGATCAAAAATTGGTCAGCACCAGGTGAAGAAGAACTGCATGGTTTTCAGTTGAAACATCTGACTGCTCTGCACCCACTCATTGCCAAGCAGTTTAACAACATACTACAAGGAAGTGAAATTGAAGATTGGTTAACATCTGGCAAAACTTACTTGATAATGAAAGACCCAACCAAAGGGGCAGCACCAGGCAACTACAGGCCAATTACCTGCTTACCAACCACTTTCAAATTGCTAACTGGTGTGGTAGCTGATGCAGTCCAACAGCATCTGGTTCAAAACAAGTTCTATCCATCTGAGCAGAAAGAAAACCACCCAAACAGTAGAGGAACAAAAGATCAGCTTCTAACTGACAAGATGATTTTGATAAACTGCAAGAGAAGGAAGACCAAATTGAAGGTAGCTTGGACTGATTACAAGTAGGGTCAACAATACTGAACAAGTCAGGCCATGACTATCAAACATCAAAAACATCTGCCAGGTTATCCCACCTCCGTTACATGGACAATGTGAAGCTGTATGGAAAAACTCCATCTGAAATGGAACCACTGCTTAACACTGTCCAAATATACAGCCAAGATATTGCAAATGTGCCACCCTTACCATCAGCAGGGGAAAAATAGTGAAAACTGAAGGAATCAAGATGCCCAATGGAAATAACATCAAGAGTCTGGATGAAGAAGATCATTACAAATACCTGGGCATCCTTCAAGCTAAGATCAAGCACACTGAAGTCAAGAAATAGGTTAGTAGTCAATACATCATGAGAGTGAAGACGAACTTAAAGTCCAAACTCAGTGGCAGAAATACCATCAAGTCAATTAACACCTGGGCAATTCCAGGCATTAGATACACAGCTGGAATAGTGGGCAGGACTCAAGCAGAACTAGAAGCCCTGGATAGGAAGACCAGAAAAAAAATAATGACAATGAATCATGCTCTTCATCCAAGCAATGATGTTGAGAGACTCTACTTACAAGGAGCATAGGTGGGGGTGAATTGTTGCAAGTACACCATACAGTTGAAGAAGAAAGGGGCATTGGAAGAATATCTGAAGTACATGGAAGATACATGGAAGCTAGTACACCATGAAGGCTTACTGAATACCAAAGAAACCAAACTGACCTACAAGAAAGACCAAATGAAGAATAGAAAAGAGACATGGCAAGGAAAAGTATTACATGGCCAGTACTCTCTCTCTCTCTCTCTCTCACACACACACACTCACACACACACACACACAAACTAGCAGGTAGAGCAGATAGCAAGAAGACCTGGCAATGGCTAAGAGCAGGAAAGTGGAAGAAAGAGACAGAGGGGGCTAATTCTGGCTGCACAAGACCAAGCCTTAAGAACAAATGCATACAAAGCCAGAATGGAGAAGACAGCAACAGACAAGAAATGCCACTTCTGCAAAGAAGCTGAAGAAACCACCTAGTTAGCTGCTGCAAGAAGATTGCACAGACTAACTACAAACAATGGCATGACAAAGTAGCAACAATGGTACACTGGACTATCTTCAAGAAATACCATTTGCCTTCAGGCAAGAACTGGTGGGACCACAAAACAAAGTAATAGAAAATGAAGAAGCTAAAGTGCTCTGAGACTTTAGAATTCAAGCAGACAAGTACCTGCCACACAAGACCCCAGACTTAACAATTGTTGATAAAAAAAAGACAAAAAAGTCTGGATAGTAGACAATCCCAAAACATCTGGAGCACCACTTGAACACTGTCAGCATTGACAAAATCACCATCAGTCAACTGCAAAAGGCACCTTTACTTGGAACAGCTTAGATCCTGTGATGATATCTTTAATATTATTAAACAACATCTGCCTATCTCAGGTCCTTAGGAAAGACTCAATTGGTGGACAAAAATGCCAAATCGAGTCTAAACATTTGGTTGATTGTGAGACCAACCATAATAATAATGTAAAAATAACTGTAACTCCATGGTCAGCACATGGCCTTCTGGAAAAGTGTGAAATCTTGCCTATTCCAGGTGGCTTGGGGGCTTGATGGGGGCTCACATTGCTGGAATTGGCTGGTGGGATAATCAATACTGCTTCCCCCCATCATCTTGAATTATATAGTCTTTTAATATAGATTTTTTAAGCTAATTTAATATGGATATTTATATTTTTACTGTTTTATTGTTTCGGATTTTCATTGTGAGCCGCCCAGAGTTACCCTCGGGGGAGATGGGCAGCATATAAATTAAATAAATAAAAAAATAAAAATAAATAAATATCATTAATATAATAGTTAAACAGTAGCAGTCATGTTTGAATCCTCTCTCCTATCCTATTAAGATGGGGTCAGAAAAGATTTTTGTTATCTCATTCTCACTCTAGTTGTAAGGCCAGAGTGCAATTCAATCAAAAACCTGAAAAGCTGTTCATGGATATTGGCTCTCTCAAACTTCTTCCACAATCTAAATCTGTCTATGAAAATCAAAGGCTGATGTGAAGTCAGTAAATGAAACATAGAGATATTTACTGCACCTATTAGTACATTTTTGAATCAGAGCCTCTAAGGGAATATTAACTGTCTTTGACTTTTATCTTGTTTTTGACTATGCTATATTTTAATTGTTTTATTATGTTTGATTCATTTTATTGATTGTGATATATTGAATATTGTAGACCTTGCTCTGGTTGTGGTGGGATTCACACTAAATAGTTATTTGTGAAATAAATAAACAAAGGTCCTCCAACTTAGTTAGATTAATTCAACAGTAATATTCTGTTTCCAACTGGAAGGGACCCCACAAGTGTTTCTTGGTTTTCAGAAATTGCTTATATTGAAACAAAAGTATATCAAGAATTGAACAGAAGATTTATCCACCGAATTGTAGACTGAAATTTTGATAAGGCTTGTCTCATAAGCCTACATTGTTAAACCCATACATGGCCTGCTAGAGACAGGTGGGGATTCATCATGAACACAATTTTAAAGAAAGTGTCATAAACATTTAAACTGGCTGGATTGCAATACCCGCTGAGAATTTAGCAGTGCTAAATCAAGGCTAGTGCTTCATTTAAGACATTGTTTATCCTGAGCTTAGACAGAATCAACAAAGAAAAGAAAAGAAAAGAAAAGAAAAGAAAAGAAAAGAAAAGAAAAGAAAAGAAAAGAAAAGAAAAGAAAAGAAAAGAAAAGAAAAGATTTTTAGGATCAGAGAAATCACAGGAAAATTTATAGCAAAGTTAAGACTAGTAAAAGATAATCATGGAAAAGCTCTAATTAGATACAATTGATTAAAAGAAGATAGAAAGGGTATATGAAAATCCCTCACAAAATAAGACTGTGGAAGGATAGAAACATTTGCTGAGCCCAGAGATGTCCACTGGGGTGAAGAAAGAGGGAGCAAATGATGGCATGGGCATCACGACTTCAACAGGCAAATGATGCAACTTGCATACTTGTGCCACATATCATAATCTCATTACATAATTGCATCATTTTCATAATGATGTCACAACATGTGTCCTCTTTTTGACATTATCATAGCTTGTTGCAGATGCCACTGGTAGAGAGAATATATATATATATTTAGCCATATTATGAAAATGAGAGGGAGGGAGGGAGGGAGGGAGGGAGGGAGGGAAGGAAGGGAGGGAGGAAGGAAGGAAGGAAGGAAGGAAGGAAGGAAGGAAGGAAGGAAGGAAGGAAGGAAGGAAGGAAGGAAGGAAGGAAGGAAGGATCTATCTGCTAATAAGAAAGCTCCAGGAAAAGTGGCAGTTAATAGTGCTTACAACTCTATGCCAGCAGGTATAGAACAGTACTTCTGTTCCTGACCTAAAGACCAGAGAAGATTGGTGTTGATGTCCAAATCAAAGAAGGAAGATGCAAGAAAATGTGCAGATTACTGAATCATTGCACCATTTTCTCACACCAACAAGAAGGATTAAGCTATACATGGAAAGAGAAAAAATGAAATGAAAAGAAAGGTTTCAGAAAAAACAGAGGCATGAGGTCAAAAGGTTAAGCAGAAAACATAATGAATAAGCGAATACAGGGAGACTTACCTTTGCTTCATTGATTATTGCAAGAACTTTGATGAAGAAAAGCATGCTGGACAATTAAAGACCAGAACACTTGATGGTTCTTCTGAGGAACCTTTGCAATGATCAAGACATTACTATAAGAACAAATCTGGAGAAGCACGTAGTTCAGAATATGGGAATGAATAAAAAGAATGCACATTGTCCCCATACCTGTTTAATGTATACATCAAATCTGTTAAGAGAATGGCAGCTTTGGAAGAGATTTCAACTAGAATTAGGGTTATTGAAGGTTAAAACACTACTTTTAGTGTTGAGATTTGTAGATGACACCACTTTGTTAGGGAAAAATTAGACTTAGAAGAGGTAGTTATTTTGAATATAAAAAAATGGAAAGTGAACATTTTGCATGAATGCAGGTAGCTTTAATTTTTTTGAGCTCAGCAATATATAAAGATGAACAATGTGCTGGAGAAGTAAAGAGGATATTAATATCAGAAAGAAAAAACAGTGACAAACTTATCATGAAAGATAAGTATGCTTGAATGAAAACAAAGGCCACAATAGTTAAAGCAACTGTTTTTCCAGTGATAACATACTCCTATAGACTTTGACACTCACAAAGAGCAAAAGAAGGAAGATCTACATGTCTGAAGATAGACACCTTGATGGATTTCAAAAGTGTTATGGAGTGCAAGAAGAAACAATCAATCCTGGATGAAATAAAGGCTGATTGCTCTCTTGAGGTAATTATTAGCAAGCAGAATGCCATTTACTCTGAACATATGATGTTAACAGATGCTGGACTAGGAAAAAAAAATGATTACATTTGGCAAGATTGAGATAAATAGAAAGGGAAGACAGCAGATATGGTGGGTAGATGGCATCAAAGGGATTATTGGAATGTCCTTGGAAGAGCTTCAAGCTGGTATTAAAACAGGACAAGATGGCAATCCTTTTTCCATGCAGAAATTGGATTCAATGGAACCTAACTAATTTGTAATTTGTTTAATGCCCCTTCAAAGCCATCCCCGTTAGCGGCCCCTGCTATATCTTATGGTCTAGCTAAACATAATGAAAAGTTCATTTTGAAAACAAGATGTGCCATGATTTTTATTGTGATTGTTTGGGCTTGGTTATTTTTGTTGTTGTTGTTTTTATTGTTTTGTGAGCTGCCCAGGTTTGTGGTTCATGATATGGGTGGTTATGTAAGTCTTTTAAATGTTTTAAATAAACTTTTTAGAACCTCTAATATGCCTCTTTTGAATCTTTCTATACAATTATAAAGTCTCTAGAGTTATATCCTTTTCTTTTAGCTGACTTGCTATAAACCTTTGACCTTATTAACGCTTTCTGAATCTTTTTTGACTCTACAGTAGACTTTTGGAAGTGCATTAATTAGATCTGTACATGATACCTGATAAGTGATTATAATATTGGCAATTTTGTTTGGTTTCTTATTCATTCATTCATTCATTCATTCATTCATTCATTCATTCATTCATTCGAGGTGGCTTTAGACTAATCCTTTCAAGCTGTCCACCACCATCTCAAAATGCCTTTCCTGAACAAAGACCACCAGGTGAAGCACTATCATCGTATATTTGAAGTTAGCATTTTAAAAATTTAATCTATTTTTGCCTGTATGTACATCACTCTACCTGTTACAAAGAAATGGCACTCTGAGGAGGCCCTTGCCATCACAGAAGCAGGTTCTCCTTGTTGCTGAAACATAGCTGCCAATCTCCAGAAATGTAGCCTAATCTTATGCTGTGAGCAACACTGTACTCTGAGATTCAGCAACAACACAGTTGCTGAAAATTGATTTCAAAGTTTGAAAAGAAAATCACACATACATTCACTCACTTATAACAACTTACACACTTCCTGTCCTTGGTTGTGTTGGCTGAATATGACAGCTTCACAGTATCGATGGAAGGTCTGGACAATGGACCTTCCAACAGAGACCTGTACAGTTTGTTCTTTTATCCTTTGCCAACAATGTCTATCACACATTCCTTTCCATATCACCTCACCCTTTTGTTGACCTGTTAGTTTGTTGAGTCAAATGTGACATGGCATGGCAGTTAACTGTTCACATTCTTACCTCTGGTTGCTGTCCTCTGGTCTCTGGCTGATCAGATCTTAATGAATTGGTTCTGGTTTAATGTATCAGTGTGTGATATTAGCATGTACCCAGGGATGCAAATCCCATTATTTCATTCCCAGTCATTTTCTTTTCACATCCCACATGCCTATTTAAGTATCACAAGCCCCACGTTTGCTTGCTGTCACCCAAAATTCAGGAAAAAGTAAAATAAAGTTGCTTCAGCCAAACTTATTGACATTATCCTTGTACCAAATTGCATTTACCATTTTCAGATCCATTTGGAAGACATCCTCTGATATTTTTCACTGTCCCCTTTTTCCCCAACCCCAAATAGTATGGTATCACCTCATCTTGCTGCCCATTTCTCATTCCAGTTTATTTAGAAAATAATCCCAAACCAAAATAGCAAAATCTGCTCCCAGTGGAATCTATAAAAAATATTTTATGAGGCTGGGAAAAATACAAAAAATTCAAATTTGGCAGAAGCCAAATCTGAAGTACACGTGACAGCATCTTTCAGCTCTGTGAGAACTGTGCTATGCCACTACTGGCTTAGTCCAATAATATTTTAATAATCTTGCTGTTTCAGTGATCAGTTGGATCCAGTTACCTGGAAGATGTTTCTTACATCACCCTTTTCAAATTGTAAAACATGTGAGTTTTCCTTAAAATGCATTTATGGCTATCTAATGCTGAAACTGACCAACCAACGCTGTAGTTTGGAGAAAATGCTTCTTATTTGCATCTTAAGCTTATTTCGAGACTTCATCAGGCATAATTTTATTGAAGTAGCATATCATTGACTGAGATATTAAATGTTTGTTTACTTACTCTGCTGAGCCACAGTGGAGCATAGATGCATCGTTTCTGTTTTTTAACAGCAAGTGTCTGATTTGATAACTGGTAATCATTACCTATATTTAAAAAGTACTATTTAGTACAGATAAATGTAACTTAATTCACTGCTAGATGCTTGAAGAATGTAATAGACTTGGGTGTCCAAAGCTCTGTAATGGCTAGACTATTTGTTTTTGCATGTATGTATGTATGTAAAGATGATCCCTTTTGAACTTGTGTGTGTTGTTAATATATTGGTAGCTCTTCCCTTGTAGCTCTCCAGTCTAATTTAAGAAATCCCTTGCAAACAGTCATTTCCAAACTCTGGAAAAAGTGATGGAAGAGTAAAAAGGAATAGGATAAAAGAAATGGATGCCTACAACAAAAGGAAAGGGAAAGGGAAAGGGAAAGGGAAAGGGGAAGGGAAAGGGAAAGGGAAAGGGAAAGGGAAAGGGAAAGGGAAAGGGAAAGGGAAAGGGAAAGGGAAAGGGAAAGGGAAAGGGAAAGGGAAAGGGAAAGGATTCCCCACCCTAGTTGCTGCTTTTTTACTTAATTAATTTCAGATTATTTTAGTCTGGTCATAGAGAGTTATCCATTTAAGGGTACGATATTCTCCTTGGTCAACAGACTGGAAATATTTGTTTTCCCAGTGAAATAATGAGTTAATATTATTTCTGTCAAATTTTTCTCACCTCATAATGAGGCCATCTAATTTTCTTCCCACAGCAATTGTAGGAGATTGGTTCATATCGTGCAGTATTTTACCATTCCGGAACTTAGTACCCAGTGAAGAGAAGAAGAAGAAGAAAATGTGGAAGGTCATGATAAGTGATATGAAATCCCTCTAGGTGGTGTTTGATCTGTGATGGCTATTTCACAAATGCCAGTCATACTTGATGCGATTGTCATCTTGTGAGGAAAATGAATGTATGAACCCACTCTGAATTGTGCTGGGTTTGCTTCCAAGGATTTTAATGTGATTCAAGTTGAATAGATTTACATATAATTTATATGAAATCAGATTTATCAGTCTTGCTTTTCTTTGAGATACAATCTCTAGTATCACCTGCTTTATGCAACAGATTATTTTTCTCAGGTTGTTCTTACTGCCAGACCCAATGGACTTTTTGGAGCTCTACTGCCCATTTTTTGCATTAATTCATTCACAAGTGACTGCCTCTGAAATCCTGATTGATTATTTTGAAATAATAAAGTAACTCAGCACATTTGGAAGGAAGAGAGGCCACCTAGTTGCTTTCTGAAATTACAGATTAATTTGTAATACTTTAATCTTAATAATGCTACATGGTGAATAAGTATTAAGAGTTAGCATTTTAAAATGAAAAACAATATAATGATGAAATAAATAAAATAAACACAATAATCTATCTCTGGACAGGTGCTGTGATATAAAAAAATAATCAAACTTCAATATTTTCTGCTATGGTATCTTTTTCATTTCAGGTTCTGAATTCAGTGGCTCATATGGTGCAGCGTTTCCTCCTGACTACAAATTATACAAGGCTTTTCATTTCACCGAAGTTAGAAACTGTTGAACTCTGATTACATTACAGTAGAAATATAGTACATTATAGAAGGAGCAGTTAACATGCAATTGCCCTTCAAAGGCCAATTAGATTAGCCAAAAGCTTTTTAAAATTCTAGTTGAACACAGACAAAAGTGCACAACACTAGGTCAAAGATTCACAAATTAAACTGCTTTTGTTTTCATTAAAGCGCAACACATTCGGTAGGCAGCAATTAATAAAAACGATTTAAATGTGTCTCTTCAGTGTAGATCATGGGTTGCCCCATTAGGTTAGACAAATAGTTAACCATTTCATCATGCAGAAGAGTATTAAGATGGATCAGGATTCCTTACATCCTGAGACTTGTGTTTGTTCTTCAAAATCAAAGATATTTTTGATTGTTGTTACCTGCCTTTCTTGCTTTGGACAAACTGCTCCTTATAGGCAACAGAACTTCAGGGTGGCCAAGATTTATTAGCATTTTCCTCTTGGAAAGCAAGTGCAGTAAGATATCCTTCATCATCGATGTCTTCAGGGGGTCAAAATTAGCAAGGTAGTGGACAGAGCACCAGGATACAAGCCTTACCTTTTTGTATGTGTGTTGATGTTGCACACACATTCCAAGGGAGAGGCTTGTATCATGACACTCTATCCACCATTTCCTGATTTTGACCCCCTCCCCCCTACAAAGAGAGACTGTTGTGCTTAACCATTCAGCACATTTCACTTTCAATATGTTGTACTAGACATAAACTTCATTATTTATGTTATGTGGAACCAGGTGCAATCAAATTCCCAATAACTCAACATATCTCCTGAGAAATCCCAAGAGAATAGATACCGTTCCTTAATCCATATTAATCCCAGCTAATACAATTATTCTCATTCCATTGTCTTACTTTCAATCCAGCATGCATATGATTTGATCACATAAGCTTTTTCTATTTAGAATCCTGCTCTCAGGACTTAAGAGCTCATAATCTGTTAGAAGTTGCTTGTATCTGCAATTCAGGACAAAAGCATATATTCTGAAGATTAAAATTACTGTAAATTGGATGAGTAGAAATGTTATTTCTCACATGTATTGACTATTGACTACATTTTAACTTTGTATTGTTATAAAATATGAATTATTAATATATATGCTTTCTATTAATGATTGATTATCAAGAAATTAAATATTTCTTACTCTACAATCTTGGAACAGCTTGGCAAAGTATGAGTGTCTACCAACACAGATATACACAGACATATGCACCATTATTTATCCAAGTTCTCTCAGCAGTCCAGAGGAAAAAGACCAGTCCAGAAGGTGTTTATTTTTTTCCCCTAGACAAAAATCCTCCTTCATGTATCAACTGCCCTTTAACACAAAAATATCTGGAATGCCAAAACTGCTATCATAGTTCTTTCTGAGTGGAAAAACAACAGGTCATCATAATTCTGAAAAGTCCATTAATCTTTATTTTCCCCACATTTCAAATGTTTAACTGAATTTCAACAGGGACAAGTGCAAATTTCTATAGGAAAAATAGAAGACATGAATATAGGACATGGAGAACCATACAGACAATGGTCCAAAGGAAAACGATCTAGATTCCTTGATGGACCATAAACCAAATATGAGCCAACAGTTTGATGCAGCTTCAAGGGGAAACATGCAATCCTAGGCTGCAGCAGCAGAAGCATAATTTAAAGCTCAAGAGAAATCATTGTTCTTCTGTATTCCACACTGGACAGATTGCACCTAGAATATTGAGTCCAGTATGGGTCCCATACTTTAAGAAGGACTGTGATTACCTAAAATGGATCCAGAGGAGAGCAACCAAGAGGAAGGAAGGAAGGAAGGAAGGAAGGAAGGAAGGAAGGAAGGAAGGAAGGAAGGAAGGAAGGAAGGAAGGAAGGAAGGAAGGAAGGAAGGAAGGAAGGAAGGAAGGAAGGAATGGTTAGAAGTATTGTATATGTTCAGCTTGGTGAAAATATTATAGCTGGTCCAGTAGGAAAATATGATAGCTGTCTTCAAGTATCTGAAGGGCTGTCAGGTAGAAGACAGCGCAGATTTGTTCAGAGTTACTTCAGGAGGCAGGATAAGAACCAATGAGTTGAAATTATAAGGAACTACATTTTGGTTGGGCATCAGGAATATTTTTCTAACCATAAAAGCTGTTCAGCAATAAAACCTATGGCCTTGGGAGGTGATGAATTCTCCTTTCATTCTCCTCGAGGTGTTTAAATAGAGGCTAGATGACCATTTATAGGAGCTGCTTTAGTAGTGGATTCCTGCACTGGAGAGGGGGTTGTACTAGATGATTTCTAAGGCATTTTCCAACCCTTAATTCAAAGATTCTATGACATATTTCCACCACATTCTTTTCTTCCTTGAAATTTGCAAGTTCTCCAAAAATGAAGCAAACCAAAGCCTCTCGTCCCTGGATCCGACATATTTCTATACATTATCCTCCAGTTCCAAGCAAATTGCATCAGTAGAGACTGTATAAGCTACTTACTGTACAATCCCATATAAATGGATTCAGAAGAAAGCCATATTAACTTCAGTGGCATTTATCTACAGTTAAGTCTGCAGACGATTTTCGTCTTACCCTTTAACTTGCAGAGGATGAGTGGTTTAGAGAGAGAGAAACTAATTTTGTTTCCCTTGGATTCTTGTTCATGGATTTCTGGAGAATTATAGAACTGATTATGAATCTAATATTTATCAGTTTGTTTTCTGAAAAGTCCCTGAAGCCTAAGCTAAGAATAATTACTTTACTAATGGAAATTTCCTGGAACAAGTAATAGGTCCTGATCATCTTCATGTCCGAGTTTTTAGAGTTGTGGGCTATTATTAAAACCCAGACAGCAAGGATCCTGGCTTCATCCAGCAAGGCAGAACCTAAATGTTGTTTTGAGTTGATATTTACTTTGATTTGTTAGGTAAGACACGTTTTTAAAACATATTTATGTTCTGATGCAGAAGTAATGTTTTTGCTTAACCTCTAGAAATTCCTTTTTTAAGGACTAGTTTGGGTTCAGTAACTTTTCATCCCTATTCTATTTTGCCCCTTTATCTGGCCTTTTGCTTTATGAATGCCATGTTTATCCAATTGGTAAATACTGTCACAAGCAGTAACATCCTGCTTGAAAGATGGGGCAGGGGAGGGGAATTTAATCCTGTTTTCTTTCCTGCCAGCCTTACAGATTGAAATGTAAATGAAGCTACTTGTCTTCAGTTTCAAGTTCAGGAGCAAACTCGCATTTAAACTTTCAGTATTTCACTGTGTATGTACTTTACATTTTGAAGACTTATTATAAATCTAACTTGTATATCTATAGCCTTCAGAATTTCACTTGTATTTTTATCTCCAATTTAGTTAGATGGGACATTGAAAGTGATATTATAATGGACTGGAAAATTTCATTAAAATATCTAAATAGCTCCAGCAGAGAGTTGCTTTCATTTCTATCTGGGTTATTTCATTTTAATTGAACTGAGGTTGTTATTTTCCCCCCCCCAGGAATGAATTATGAAATAAATGAAATAAAGAGTCTAACCATTAAGTGAGAAACACTCACCAGTGCTATTAGCCTAGCTAATTGATTTCAGTTTAAATAGCGAACTAGCTCCATTCACAGTCGATCATTTTTGATCTTCCATCTGTTGTTGCTGAATGTCCTGCTGCATCAAGTTGTTTAAGTTGATAAATTAATTGAGAGACTGATGGTGATTCAAAATAACAATGCTCAACATGTCTTTATGCTTGTTTGCATTCATTTCTGGCTGCTGATCTTTTTTTTTTTTTTTCTGGAAAATGAATGGCAAGAACAGTACGTACCATGTAAAGAGAATTTTCCATCATGCACTTAGGAGTGAGTCTTCATCTGTACTATTTTGTCTTCTTAGAGAAGCTTAGAGAAACAGATTTCTTCTATTTTAAGGAATAGAACACTGATCTTATGACATCAGCAGCCATTCCTTCAGTCCTCATTCTCCTCTCAATCTAATTTACCTTCTTAACAATAAACACCAAGAAATGAAAATTCAAATGCACGTACAGAGGAAAACCATTCAGGAAATGGAATCTTTTTATACAAGTAGGTTGTATTGACACTGCAGTGGTTTGTTAATCCTCAAATTTGCATGCCAGCCACATGATGCAGCCCTCAAGCAATGCTTAACCAATGAAGCATACTTTCATTGTTGAGTATATTTATATTGTGTGAAAACCTAGCTTTCCACCAGTGAGCATTTGCAGAATCTTTCAAAGTTCTGGATATCCCCAGTGTTTCTAATGTGCTTTCTGAACATTAGCCCATTTATTGATTGAAGTCCTGTGAGTTCATGATTTCTATGACTCTCCAACTTTCCCAGCTTCCTTACCACTTTTCATGGAGTTGATTCACTATGCTGAGTAGTAAGGGATTCTTGCCTTCTCTTCTTTCAACCTCCACTCCTTTCAACAATCAGCCTTAAAATATCAAGTGTCATAGATTATGTTCCCCTCTATTCCCATCAAGTAATCTTTCTCTGATGATAAGAAATTTGTGACTACAAGGGACAAACAGTTGGACTATGAGAGATGCAAGAAGTGCACACACTGTCTCTTTCTTAGCTTTCAAAGGACCTTCTTTACAAACAAGTAGCTGAGCACATTTTCAACTTGCTTAGATAGTGGAGAGGGTGATCTGTGGAGGAAGGGCAGTGAGCACCTATGATGTAAGTTTTACTGACATCTGTCCAGTATTCCAGACATAAAGCAAGATTCAGTTCAGGAAAGTAACAAGGGAGCAAATACATCATCCCCAAAGCATTTGCTTTCTAATCTGCAACATAGAGGGTGGACTGTGCTTGGGGCTGCTCATGCAGAAAGGATCTTGAAAAAAAAAAAACTAAAATAATGTTGTGCCCTCAAATCAGTCTTGACTTCTGGCGACTGCCTGAACATGGCTTGCCATTTCCTTCTACCTAGGGCTGAGACAGAGTGACTGTCCCAAAATCCCCAGTTGGCTTTGTGCCTAAGGTGAGACTAGAACACATGGTGTCCCAGTTTTGGCCTGATGCGTTTAACCACTACATCAACCTGGCTGTTGGAAAAATCCACATAGAAAAAATCCACATAAGAAATATAAAGAGAAAACTAGTTCCAAGGAGAAGGAAGATGATGAGAGAGATAAGAAGCAACAAGATCACTTGCAACCCTATTTAAGAGAAGTTAGATATTACATTTGTCATATATGCATCTGGCTGTCACAAATAGCTGACATAAGGGGAGATGATTCAGTGGGGAAAAGAATCCCTCACCTTTCCATGGTTCTAATCCAACTCATTATTTTCACTTGCAAACTATGTGTGAAAGAAAAAACCACCTCCTCAAAGCAGAAACTCATGTGTCACCTCAGCTGTTCCTCAACTATAGACAATGCTTACATCTCCATTTCCATGTTCTTTTCCCACCATCTGATAAATGTCTTTCAAGTTTATTTTAACAATTTACCAGATCAATGATAAATGATAATCAATGTTGAACTGCTCACTTTAAAAAATGTAGTCATGTGGTGAATCGGGTTTTTGGGGGGGTAAAGTGGGGGGACGGTACTGTGGCTATGTCTAATGATAGACCTCTTAAAAAATGTGGAATAGAACACCTTAAACCAAATCTGCTCCAGTCTGAAAGATGCTGGGTGTCCCTAATCTGAGAATTACCAGTGAGAGTATTAGAAAATACCTTTTTATAGGAGGTGAAGACAGGTACTGGCAAATCATCCCTTTTTCTCCATTTTTAAAATTACCATTCCAAGAACACTAATTATTAACAGGAGGCATATTAGAGCCAGATTTGTTCTACTTATTAATTTAGCTATCAAATTTATAGGCCACCAAATTATAATCAACTGACAGCTTTTTGTAACAAAAGAAAACCAATGAAACAACTTCAATATCAGTAGGGCAAAATTAACTAAATGCAATACATACAACACAATTAGTAATACCTTAATTAAGAAATTAAGCTACAGTTCCAAATAGTACTCAGCCAATCCCTAAAGGCCCCCTGGAAGAATACAGTCTTCATTACTTTCCAGAAGATCATCTCTGGAATGTCAGTATTCTAAAAAGAAAAAGAAAAAAAAAGTATTTTTGTACAGCATGTGTTGATCTTCATCACAGCAACATGTAACATTCAGTTTTCTTTTCCCCAGATTTCTTGACTCTCAATGCATTATAAAGTGAATGCTGAAGTAAGCAGGAGTACTACAAGTAATGGATTTAATCCATAAAGAATTTTAAGATTGGCATAAAATTGGCATATAAATAGTTCATTTAAAATCTTCATTGGATTCCAAATGCAAGCAGTTTACATCATACTGCTATTTTTGTGACAACCTTGCTGAGAATGTGTAGGTAAAAAAAAAAAAAAACATGAACAAATAAATAAAGCCAGATATTACGGCCGCCATTATATTTTATTGCCACAAATTTGGTTCTTTGCTATTCAGAGCTCAAGCAAAGAAACATAAATTGTTTTCTCCACAGAATCAAAGGTTTTCAGAAAGACAAATTGTATGGCTTTTATTTTCAGCAAAGAATTTGCAGTTCATAGAAAAACACCTTTGCTTTAATTTATATTCTCTAAAATTATTGAAAAAGCAATTGCCTATTACAGCAAGGTAACTTTGTATGGCTCTCACTGTAACTTTTCTGCATACAAAGGACTAGGCCAGTGACATCTGCAGTGTGTGTGTAAGTGTGTGCATCAAGCCAGTCAGTCTGACAAAAGCAGCAAAGACCCAGCCCTTTTGTATATGTGTCATGCCATCACACCCGTGTCCCCAAAGGCAAAAATGTGACACAATGCTTTTTTCATTTTGATGAAAGCAACAGAACCCTGCACACACTCATGGACCTGGCTATTACAGAATTTTGCTGGGACATCACCTTGCTTTCCCCCAGAGAAAATCAGACAAAGATCAACTTAAGTCTTTCACCTTTTTCTGGGAACAGAACACTAACAGTAGCAACTAAAGGACTGTATCTGAAATCTTGCCAACAAGAGAAGGTTGTTTGATCCAATGCTTCATGCTTTTTTCTGACTTTACTGCATGCCCATTCATGGAGGTGGACAAAAAGTTAACTTGGGGAAAAAACTGACAAATGTATAGAATAGTTTTACTTTATGCTTAAAAAGTGAACAGAATGAGCCTGGGAAAAAAGGAGACAGAGACCTGGTTGACATTTGGATGAAGGTCTTTCTGGGAATCCCAAGGCTGCTAGGAGGTTAAAAAATCAATTCTAGAAGAAGGTAATGGTAAATCACGTCTGTAACACTACCAAGAAAACAGCATGGATACAGCCTCCAAGGACTATATGCAACTGAAGGGGGTCTTATTTTCAGTTACCTTTTAACAGTTAAAAAAGCAATAATGAGAAGTAACACTGATCATTGCCTCATGATTAATGGGTTCTCTCCAATAAGGCCAACCCCCACCCCCCTTCCCCCAAAAGCTAAAAGCCATCTTCAAACCTCCACTTGGGATTACATAGTAACTGGTCTACAAAGGGAAATTCATAAATAATATACCTCCCTGAACATTCTACCAATAGATTAAAATAAGCACTATGTGTAGAGGACAATTCCACTTCCCACCCTACCCAAAACAGTTACCCTCTGGGGCAGATCGAAGTAGGTCCTGGGAATGCAGGATTTCAAGGGGAAGAAGAATTAGCAAAAACAAAAAACAAAACAAAACCCTGCCTGTACTCCTTCATGAAGCATTTGCTAAATGAAGACCCTTCAGTAGTGGAGCGTAACTTGCAAACAACCAACTGCAATTAAGGCAATGCTTCTGGAAGGGTTAATTCACCCATTGGCTGGACTGCTACTTCCCAGCTCTTCCCCACATCCTAGGAAGAACAGCGAACTCTGTCAAAAGAAGGACTTGCCTGTGGATGGATGGATGGATGGATGGAGGGAGGGAGGGAGGAATATCTATCTATCTATCTATCTATCTATCTATCTATCTATCTATCTATCTATCTATCTATCAATACTTTTCCATTCCAAGTAACTAGTTAATAGATAAATATCACATCCAAGGTATTGGGACAATACGTTTTGTGCATACTTTCCCTCTTCCTCTCCAAGTTATATTTCATTTTATGAAAACCTACAATTTTGTGTTTGTTTTTTTGTTTTGTTTTTGTTTTTAGACAGGAATGGATGAATCATGCATAAACACTTGGATTCAATAAATTGTTTGTTTATTTTTACTTATTATAGACAGCCTTTATTTATAATTTTCTCCCTCTTTGGCTGATGCCCATTTATTCTTGACTTTCTATCAGCTTCTTATTGGTTTCTATTCTCCCTCACCCAAATGGGCTCTGATTTTTATTTATTCCCCCCAGTAGAGATCTTTTCCCCTCCATTTAATTTTGGCTTAAGTAAGTATGAAAGCAAGCAAGAAGGATGCACACACAATCCTGTCCCCCTAGGAGGTAAAAAAGGGGTAATTAGTCTAATTCCTACATTCTGCTGAGGCAGATGGATCCTTGTGAAACTCCTGCTTTGTGTTGCCAGGAGGAGAGGAAATCATCTTTGAAGCAGAGCTTGGCATACTAGATCAAATCTTCTTCTGACTTTCAGAGCGTCTGTAGTGTCTTTGAATCATATGTTTTAAAATGAAGACTTGTCTGTTTATCAGTCAACACCCATCAGTAGCAACTGCCTTTCTTCAACATACTGCCTGCCGTTTGATTTTTTCCTAATTCAGAAGAAAACTATGCTGGTGATCTTAACTTTCACGCTTCTAAATACGCTACATTAAAACAGCAACAAGTAACTATGAGCTGCCCTGTCATACAACTCAGGTCAATAAGTGCTATTTTTTAACCATTTAATTATGTACAAAACATCAAGCCTTTCTTTTCTTTTCTTTTTAATTCGTGTTTTGCACTATAGGATATGTGGAATTGAGGGCATGGGATTTGTGTTACAACACTGTCACAAAAGTATTTTAGGCATTGTGATGCCAGAATCTTTTGGTACTTCCTTTTTGGAATGTAAGTGGGACTTGGACTTATCTGCATGGAGGAATCTCACCTCTGTCCCTCAGGCTGAGGGTGTTGGAGACAATCTAGGGTTGTGGCCACATCAAGGCAGAAAGTATGTTCTTTCCTCCTTTGGAGTTCCAGAATTTAGTCAATAAAGTCAGAGGAACAGTAGCAGAAACTCCCTTTTGTAGACAAGGTAAGGGTTGAATGCCAAGTTTCCCAATTTTCATTTTAGGCAAGGATGATCCCCCCTCCCTCCCTCCCTCCCTCCCTCCCTCCCTCCCTGTGTGTGTGTGTGTGTGTGTGTATGTATGTATGTATGTGTGTGTGTGTGTGTGTGCATACAAACACATATACATACAGTTTATATAGTTTGTAACACTATATAGTAGCCTCTACTAGGCCAGAGTCTATACTCAGCAATCATCACCACCAATCCACCTCCAAAAAATAGATGGAACTATTGTTTGCTTTTCAACTGAGACAATATGATATGCAGCCAATGTCTCTTTTCTCTACTTTTAAATTGTATTGAAACTTTGGAGAGGTTATTTTTTATCCTAAAATGACCATGGGAGAATCACATCTAGATATAAAGTGTTGAATCCAAGACAAATGAGATGGAGGAAAAATAGAGGACAATGTTTAAAAATAAAATAGTGAAGACAAGACCTAGCCCAAAGGAAAAGCAAATGCAGTTAAGAAGTTAATTAAATTAAATTAAATTAAATTAAATTAAATTAAATTAAATCCATTTAAAAGGTAGTGAAAATTTAGCCAGCTTTGTGTAGTGGTTAAGATGTTGAATGAGAACCAGGGAGACCCAGTTCAGGTCCACCCTCAACCAGCAAAGTTCACTGGGTGATTTTGGACTAGTCACTATCTCTCAGCCCAATGTGCCTCCCCGCAACATACCCTGGAGGGGAAATGGAGGAAAGAAATGTGATGTATGCCATTTTGAATTCTTGGAGGAAAAATAGAATAGAAAGTGAATAAATCAGTAAAGGAGGGCTCATAGTCTAAGCAGTTCAGGAGCTGAGCATTCTCTTCCCCACCTCAGCAAAGGCTAACCCAGAGTAAAATAGTTAGAACTGGATTCAGTCAAACAACATAAGAATTTCTAACTGTGAATTTCCTTCTTTTCTCAAAGAAGGGAGAGGGAGAGGGGGAGTTGAAGTCTAAAAAGTCCCAAACAGGGAACATTCTGCTGACAAAGCCAGTCACACAAAAGAGAAAAAGTGAGAAAGAGAGAAGTCTGCTGTGATAGGGCTCAGATTCTTTTTTTCTTTTTGCCTTAGTTTTTGATCCATTTACAAGCCTACAGTTTTTTTCCTAACTCCTGACAAGTCTGCATTCATCTCCCCATTTTTCTCTGCTTTAAAGTTATTCTGGATTGATGAATGACACGCCAGAAAGCATAAAGCTGGAAATACGGTTTCCCATTGCTCAAATGGGGTTGTTATAAACCTGGACCTTATCAGGATATATCCTGATGGAGCTTTAGTCAAAGGAAGTAAGTTACCTTACATTTTTTTTTCTCTATTTCTTCTTTTACCAATGATTTGTCAACATTACTGTCCTTTCTATCTCTTACTGAGAAGAGTCTTCCTTCGAACATGGATGGACCTATTGTGAACCAAAACTTCATTGAATTCAATAACTCTCTGGTATATGCTCCAGACACTACCCTCTGAATCCCTGAAATGGGATCTTATGAACATTGGTAGGCTATGGTACCTAGCACGTGGTTTGCATTTGATTTAGGTGTTTTTTCCTTTTTTTTTTTTTTTTGAAGTTGTACTGGTCTAGTCTAAATGGAGATACCATGCAGGTGGCATCAATACTGATGTTATTTCTTTCAACACTACTGGGAGACCAGATGGTAGGAATAAACCTGCTATGATTATGATGTTCCATCTAGACCAAGAATGAACAACCAGCCCTCAGTTTCATGCAACTCCCAACCTAATGCTTAATTAATTTATTCTGAATTAAAAGAATGCAGAAATTAGTTTACACCCAGCAGACTCCCAGTCATTCCCTATTCCAGGTCAGAGCAAGCACACTCACGACTTGGTTCAGATACCAAAATATGGTTTTAAGTTTATTCATTCAACATTGGCAAGCAAAAAAAAAAAAAGGTGGCAAAACAAGCCAAAAGTCAAGCAAAGGCAACAAAAGAAAAAGACAGGAACAACAGGGTACAATTTACACTTTTTCTATATCTCTCTATATGAAAAATCACAGAGCTTTCCAGAGCCACTGGAAACAATACTGTGGACAATTAGCATTGACAGTCATAAAGAGAGTGTCCTTTGATTATTCACATATGACATAAACTGAATAGAGATGGAAAGGACAGCAACTGGTGATCCCTCTTCTATTCTGCACCATGAAAGAAACCATTTGGGGGATTGCGATGCTGGAACCACCCACTTTGGGGAAAACTGAATTCTCACTCTTCTGACAGTTGGCCACAGGCAGAAGAAGAGAGAAGAAAAAAGGGGGGTATGAGGGGGAAAAAAGGAAATGTCAGAAATAGAAACTATACTTCTGTTCCTACCTGGCTGTGCCTTGGTCCATCACTTGTTTCAGTTTTATCCACTGTAGGCAGATGATACGCCTCCCACAGAATGCTCCCTTGAAAATGTAGCCCTCGACAGAGAGAGGAGGGGAAATGTTCATCTCTGCTTTAAACATTATTATAGGACCATAGGAAGTGGTGGCCATGGGAAAGTCACAGGACTGCCTCCCATATTCCTCTGGTAACATGAATCTCTCTTAAAGTTAGTGAATAATTACTTTAAATCAGTTTCTCCAGCCTAGTACCCTTCAGACATCCTGAACTTCAATTCCCAGAGTTCCAAGCTGGTTGGGGAATCTGAGAGTTGACCTCTAATACACCTGGAGTTACCAGATTCAGGAAGGCTGTTCTAATTCACTTTTAGCAACTCCTGCCCATTCCGTACTTCACCTTCATTATGTTGTTAAAAATATGTATAGTCTACAAGTAATATATTAACTAGAAGAGAGCTTGAGGTCTTTGCAAAAAATGTTGTCTCTGTAAGAGCCATTCAAATATACTGTTTTGTGGGGGATGTAGATGTAGTGAGGGCAGATGGCAATGTCTCCAAGAACAGCTGTGGCCCATCATTCTTCTGCACAGGATCCCAGATGATGCTGACAAGTTGTATGTAAATCATGCTGACAATTTGTTCAGCATCTTGCCTGCTGAGACTGAGGTGCTCAATATCACTGGTCATACAGTATATAGGAGATGTATAATCCCACAAACACACTTTTTTTTTTTGGTCAATGAACATATGACATATAGAGGGATTTGATATTGATCTCTTTGAAGAAAAGTGATTTGTTTTAATGTCAAATTAAATATGAGATTATATTTCCCAGGCTAGACAATATGTAGAATTGAAATTGATATTATTATTATTATTATTATTATTATTATTATTATTATTACCACTACTACTACTATTTTATCTTTCTCTCTGAAACACTGACAGATATTTTCCTGACCTTGTATTTTAAAATTACTTTTATCTCAAGGATATGACATATAAGAGAGAGATTATGCATTTATTACTGAATAAATGTCAAACTTTTCACTTTGCAAATACCTCCTATAAAACATTCACATTGTGAGAGGTGGATTTACAACCTGTATCAGCCAAAAACCTTTCTCCTTCTGATTTTGACAAGACAGGACATTTGGATAATGTTGAAAAGCAGAGATTCCAGAAGAGATCCTCTCTTTAATTAACCTGGCTCCTAAAGTCGAAAACTACTGGCATTTAACAGATGATTATACAGCGGCATATGTTAACCATAGATAATATCAAACTATCAAGGACAAGGATTTTAAGAGTTTGCTATATAACATAAGACCAAAGGGGGAATAGCCTTTGAAAACCAAGTTGCAACATTAACATTTACATCTCTAAAGTATTTCAGATGCAGAAGCCATTGTCATTAAATGGCCTAGGAATATTCTGACTGAAATATATAGAAGTGCTCTTGTGAAATGGGTTGTCAGATCACTTCCATAATTCCATTTATGATGCAAGGTTTTTTTTTTTTTTTTTTGAACAAGAATGGTTGCCTGCCAACAGTGCTTGGCAAATTAGTAGCTAGAACCTTGATGCCTTAAATAATCCTTTTCATATGAAGAAATCTGCAGAGAGGAATCATGTGTTAATATACTCCCGGAATGTCATTGAACATAGAATACCCTGGAACCTTTTTCAGTTCCTGTGGTGAACAACTGTGGGTCATAAATAATATAACAAACCCTTGAAATCATGTTTATCATGTGATAGCTGGGGCAGAGCCCCAAGATAGATCCCAGAGCCAAGAATTGGAGACAGGAGATAAATCCAACTTTTTTTTTTTTTTTGTAAAGTGGAATTTGTAAGAGCCCCAAGTGTGGTTATGTTTATCTGTATAAGGAGAGGGAGGGAGGGAAGCTGTGTCTAGTTTCACTTGGCTTCTTGACAGATGATCCTAAAGGAACAAAGGTAGAGATTAACATGAACTTATACTGCTTCTAGAGGCCTTCTGGACAAATGCATGTTCTTGACACAACTGCATCATACTCTTTTTAAAGGTAAAGAAAAGGGACCAAGTTACCCAGTAAGATGTGGAACAGAAAGAATGGAGATAATGCAATGTAGAAAACAGAGAGAGAATGAAGATAAATGCACCTAGAGAGAGAATGGAAAGGAGAGAAAATGGGGGTTGTAGCAGCTATTGTAGTGTATGTATGTGGACAGGACATTGAGATGGCAACAATTAAACTACCATTTAATCATATATCTATATATATGTGTGTTACTTGACCTCATCCCTACTAACCTCTTATTACCCCTTCTTTGGAGCCAGTTCTGAGAACAAAACAACTCTGTGGGCCTTAGTTTGTCAAATCAACAGCCATAGAACTGTGGCCTATTAAAGCTCATATTCTGCCATTTGTAAGATGCCAGAGCCAAGCATGAGCGGGAAGGGAAGGGAAGGGAAGGGAAGGGAAGGGAAGGGAAGGGAAGGGAAGGGAAGGGAAGGGAAGGGAAGGGAAGGGAAGGGAAGGGAAGGGAAGGGAAGGGAAGGGAAGGGAAGGGAAGGGTAAAAAAGTATCATTTCAAAAACATTTCTAGAAACATTTTCCCATACGTGTGCTGCCACTAGACATGTATAATGATTCACTACTTTGTTTTGAAATTAATACAAAGAAATGTGCCTCATTTAGCGAGCATTTGCAGTTATGATGGTGATGAAAAAGTAACTTTATGACCAATCCTCGCATTTATGGTCTTTGCAGGTCTGTAAAGCAAAGGAAAGCTGAAGTAAGATCATAAGCACAGCTGCAGTTTCACGTAGTGGTCACTTTGCTTAATGACCAAGTTGCCAGTCCCAATTGTGGTTGCTAAACAAGGACAACCTCTATGAAGAAATGTAGGAGAGGTATGTGTATGTGTATGTGTACATGCACATATATTGCACATACAATCATCATCATCATCATCATCATCATCGAAATGGAAAGGGGCAGTTAGAATTTCATTCTGAGCTATTGAGTCCAATAACCTGGTCAGTTCAGGATATAATGGGACCTTAAGTATCTGTATTATTTGCTAACTTATAATTGATTTGGAGGGAAGAGGTCAGTGGCCTTAAGCTATTCATTCTTTTCCCACTTATTGCAGTAATTTCTAGTTCATACTTCATTGCTCTGAATAACTTGATTTGCAACTGTCCTGACCTAGTTTGTTTATGCGGTATCACCAATAATTGTAGCATAGTAGTCCTCTATAAATTGTGTGCCTTGTTTAAATTCAACTTCTAAAAATCAATTAATATTAATATAAATTACTATATTATAACAGTATTTGGAAAGTAGGGTGAAATATAGAATGTGATCCAGCATCTTTCCTGTTTCCCATTATAGACTTTCTCCCCTTCTACATCTGAACAAGACTAGAAGGAGCAATTCTGCCAGTTCCCTCTCTATGCTATTCATCCTTCAGCTGTCGTATTTATCTCTTCTCTTCAGGCCTATATATTTTTAATACAGTACTCTGTACATGGCAACTATTTCTTCAAAGATGCTTGAGTTTTGAAAACATTGTGCAGAACTATCCAGATCGATGTACATTTTTTTCTGCTGTTCTCTGCATTTTTCAACTGCTGCCCTTCTGAATGCCTCAATTTGCTTTTATATTTTACCTTTAAAACTGGTTGAAGATTGGTGTGAGAACAAATTCAACGTGTTATTAAGTAGGATACAGTTGATCTTAGCCAAAAGGTGGAGAAATGTCTGAGAAACCTGAGTGTTAATCTATTTGATGGAGTTGATGTTTTCAAATTAAACCTGCATCCTTTTTGTATCAAAAACTAAAGAAAATTTTAATGTTGATATTAAAGACAGTTATCGTTCTTAGATTAAAGAACTGAAACAATAACAGAGTATCAATGGTTGCAGGTCTTAAAAAACGTTAAATTTGCTTCTGTATATTTAAAACTAAAACTGATTTATCAAAATATCTTATTTGTGGTTTACTGGACACTCCAAAAAGTGTATTCAAAAGGATGGATATCAGATGTTATTTGCTGATGAGGTAGAAAGTTTGAGGGGTCATAGACTCATATGATTTGGTCCTGTTAATAATTGACACCCCTTTGGAATAATATTTTAATATACATAAATTTAAGGGAATTCTTTAGGTTTAAAGATGTTAATGTTATGTTAAATAGTCTCCCAAAACTCTGGAATTCAGCTATTTTTGAGGAATTAAGGTTGTATTAGGCTTGGATTGTTGCTAAGAGAATTATTTGTAGAAATTGGAAAAGTAGTAATATTCCTGACATTAAGGATTAGATTCAAGAGATGTGTGACTTATCCATTTCTGAACAGTTAATTTTATCTACTAATAAAAAAAAAAAGTAACTCAGTATGTTTTTTTTTCTGTGGCATAGATTTTATGAAATGTTGTGATATTAGACAATAATTATTATTTTTTTCTCCCTAATGAGAAAAATGAGATTTTCTCTCTTCTAATGAGATTTAGAAATCTGTTTAACATTTGATTAATATATGACATATATGAATAGTTTCCCCTTTTTCTCTTTTTGTTACATTTTATTTTTATCCTTTTTATGCATATCTTTCCCTGTTTTTGTATTTTTTTTCTTTTTCTGTAAAACATGTTAAGATGATGATGATGATGATGATGATGATGATGATGATGATGATGATGCACTTCATGGCAATTAATTAATTTACAGGGCTTATAGGCCACTCCAATTGCTAAGATATATCCCAAATTCCATAAATTCGTTAAAAACAATGCAATAAAGGATATGAATACTACCAAAACAAATCTATCTTCTGTCTGTCTATCTTCCTCCCTGTCTCCCTCTGGGATCAAATCAAATTAATCAAATTAATCAGTGCAGTCAAGCTAAAAAAGAAGCCTTCCATTGTCAGAAGAACAAGCTCAAATTGGAATAATCATGTTTTCATGGCATTCTGAAAAGCCATGAAGGGAAGGGGCCACTTGGACAATAACAGATGGCTTACTTCCATGATCTTGGGATATGACATTCCTTTAGTGAAGGGACATAAAAGGAACCCATTCCACCTGATCTTATTGGATGAGTAGATACTGCTAGGAGTAGATGTCCTGCAGAGACCCACATCTTGACCTGAACAACAATCTATGACAATCAACATCTTGAACTGAACTTAAAAGCAAACTGAAGAGCCAGTACAGCTCTCATAGTAGTGGTGTTATATAGGCAAATTATGATGCATTGGTAACTAATCAAGCTATCAGAGTCTGGATCAGCTACAGCTTCTGAATCTGCAATCAAGAGATGACTAAGGTATGAGTAACTAAGGTATGAGTAGAGCTTCCCATTCTGGGAGAGTTCATAACTGATGCACAAGGGGAGGGGAATCCCGTCCTGGCTATAACTGCGGTCTGCTCATCAAGTTCATCATTAACTGGTTGATTTTTGTTTAACCCCTCTCCCCCCCTAAGAAAAATTAGAACAATCAAAGGTCTCTTCTGTTATTCCATAATGTTGTGGCTGGGACTGAAATTGTTTTTCTGCACTTTTTTTTTTTTACACTCATACATGCACTGTATCTTTTTGTCACTGTTCCCACTGCTTATTGAAAAGCTGCATCTGTGGTATAACTTGAAATATCTATGGCTGAAACACTGTTTCTGTTTGCACACTGATTTTTTTCTTTAAACATCCTGTTTAATATACAACAAGAATCATTTTGATCTGCTTATTCTGTTGGATAATTATATCTAAAATATTAACCAGATTGAGCATTCAGAAATTGCTCTCCTTGATTTCTATAGCCATGCATGTAGAGATAATTTATAAAATTAGGTCCAAAATTAGAGGCCTTTGCTATAGGACTTCACTGAGCTGTTTATAAATTGTTGCAAGCTTTGGAGACAGAACAAAAAATAATTACATACTGGACATGAACACCTCTGTGTGGCTCCTCCATGGGCTGTATTACTATATTCTGCCTTAGAAATATGTCCAGTCTGCAGCTATAATTAAGCTATTCATTAATTATATTCAGTTGGACTCCAGGTGTCAGCAGCAAGCAATCATGGAATATGTGTTGCCACATGGAACAACTATCAGTTGTTATGTTTCCATTGACAGTCAGCCAGCCAATCAAATAATAAGTGTCTCAATTTATGACAAGGTTGAAAGCAAATGGTTCTTTGGGACTAGACTTTTGAACCACCAGTTCAGCAGTAATTGTGTAAAACTCTAAAACCATATGCTGGGCCTGTGAATGACAAACTGATGAATCCTTAAATGGTAGATAATGGTAGACAGGGGATGGAGAAATTGCTAGAAGAGCAAGCTTCCAAATTCAGTTCAAATAATTTATCCAGAAAGTAACAACCTGATAACATCTGGGAAGAACTTTTCAAGTTTTCTCTCCATTATTTTGTTCTAAGCAGGATAATAGAACATTAATCAAGATTGTTAGGTGTACATGGACAAATATGTAAGATTGATAAAGTAAAAAAAAGTCCATAATACAATCAATAATATGATAGATATTATAATCTGGAGTGCTAGTATTTTTTCAACAACTTTGTATTTTTGTTATACCCTTTAGTCTGTAAAAGTACTTCATAATATTAGCAATTCCACCTCAACAAGAAACTCATGAACTTGACTATCTATTCCCTTGAAGCACTGACTTATTCCACCAAGCACTTGTACTGGGTGTGATTTAATTCCTCCCACATTTTCAGTTGCATTGAAAGATAGGAATTAAGGATCATACATTGAACTCTATTAAACAAGAGTTCAAAGCAATATATGTGGATCTAGTGAGCTTCAGGCTAAACAAGAATTTGGCACCTATTATTAACAAACGTAAATCATAAATTAGTATGCCACAGATTATTCTTTCATTATAATCACCTTGTATTGAACTTACTTCTCAGGCACCAAAAAGTTTTGGATATCTCTCTGAACCCAACCCTTTCAGATTTTTGGGCCAGATGTAGCCCATTATACTAAGCAATGTTCTTGCAGGTGAAAAGTAGCAGTGTTGATTCAACACATTTAATCAAGCACACAAGGAGAAATATGAGCAACTGCAAGGATATGTGAGGGATTCAATTCTTCTGTTGCATAGAAGGAAGAATTGGGGAGTCTTAGAAGAAGAAATCTAGGGTGGCAAGGGTTCTTCTTCCTCCTTTTTCATATATTTAAATTAGTAGTGTGGAAGCTACCCAGCTTTGTTCTCCCATGCCTGCCAAAAATATGGAACCTGTACCTTATAGACCTTCTTTCTTCAGGGTTGTGGTCAATTAGTAGGGCCTTGGTAGTGATTGTACAACTAAACTTTGAGAATTGTTGCCTTCTCAATGGCAGCTCCTTTTCTGTGAAATTTTGTAACATAAAGTGAATTATTTAAGATTGCACTTAAAACCTATATATATGCATGTATGTATTATATCTGTATATATGCCTCCTAAATTATTTTTGTCTCTTTTCTTTTTTATCCAGCAGATGGTAGTATATGGCTGTCCTTATCTAGGCTCAGAAGCAAGCGGACTGAGACCCAGTTAGTACTTAAATGGGAGATCACTGGAGAATATCAAGGCTGAGGGTAAAGTAGAACCTGGGTTCTCTTCTCCTGGTTCAACACTTTAATGACAACCCAATACCAGGGTTTGAGTTTAACTCAAAGGAGCTTTTATCTTTATTTTTAAAATTACTTTCTGTACTTTAAAAACAAAATAAGACAGATTGCCTTGATTTTGTTTTGTTTATAGTTTCAGATCTGATTTTGTATGGATGTAAGTAAACTAGTCCAAAAGTGAAGGAGGAGGAGGAGATACAGATATGCCTTACATAATTAGCACTTGGCTAGGATCAGTCATGATGTTTAGTTAGGAAGGGCCTTTCAGCATATCATGGCAGCAGTGTGGGATGAACCCATAGCTAATTGGCTCTCATGGCAGTGCAATCACATCTAAAGGGCACCTAAGTCAAGTGCTTTTGTGTGTAATGATTCAACACTGTCATTGTTTAATGGTCTGTGAGGAATACAGCAACAGCTGTTCACATTAGAAAAACAATTTAGGGGATGACTGGAAAAATACACGTTCTTGTCCTTGATATTTATATTTATTGGATGTTCATGAATTGATAATGATTTATACATTTATTTCTTCCATTTCTATAGCTGCCCTGAGCTGACATGAAACTCAGGGAGGTGTATATGAACATCTGCAGTGAACAACCAGATTCTACTGTCTGCTTCCATCACATTCAAGGGCCTCTAGTGCATGTTCAAATATTCTGTACTAGGAAGGGCTTCTTAATTCTCTTCATCGGACTCCACTGAAGGGTATAAAAAAACCTTTATGTGCAGAAATGTAGGGAAGACTCAGGGTTGGGCTGAGTAGCTAACAGGGATTTAAAGAACTAGCCAAATAAAGAATAAACTTTTGAATTCAAGCTGATAAGTCTAGAACATTTTTCATCAGCTCCTCTCTCTTCCTTCATCATTTTAAATCAATGTATTTCCATAAATCAGCCTATTGCCTACTATTTTCCATTTCATATTTCATTTTAAATCAATATATTTTCCCATATATCTGGCTCTCCCACATTTTGGAAGCACATATTCTAATAGTAAAATGCTCAGATAGCTGGGCACATTTAAAAAGAAAAGAAGTGAGCCTATGTGTGTGTGAGAGAGAAAAAGAGAGAAGGCAAATCATGTTGAATGACTTCTATTACTAAACAGGATGAATAACTCTGAGAAAATGAATGTGTTTAATTAGTAGATTATATTAAAAACAAGATTTGTAATCTACTTAGTCTGAAAATTAATTTTGTGTGTTTGTCCATGCACATAAGTTGAAGCAGATCATTTAGCTTCTTTTCTATCTGATTGTGTTTTTAATGAAAGGCAGAAGCAATGTTTCACATTATGCAAGGTATGTTCCATTTTTAATTGCATACCATCAACATTTTGTAGACTGAATATGGCTGAGCTTCATTTGCTTTACTCTGAAGTATTCACACAAACACATACACACACCCAAGCAGACACACACTTATACAGCTATTAGCATTGTATGGGGCCAGTAATGAAATTCCCTAACTAATTAACCCTACCCCACCCCAAATTAACCATCTAAATATAGATTTGGTTGGTGAGAAGAAGATGAAAGCAACAAAGGAAGTACATGATCAAATGTACACTAGCCAACAAAGCCAACAGTCTCATGGAATTTGAAAGACTAATAGTGTTTTGTTTTGTTTTAATGGCATGGATTAGATTAATTGCTCATGAAGATTTATGCCAGACTGTTAGCATATGCCTTAGAGATTTTGTATTGTCAGTCAAGGTGTTTTTTTGTTTTGTTATTAATTTAACCGGCACAGAAATGCCAGGTTAATGCATTTGTTTCAGTTGAAAACAAATGAATTACGGGGTAAGCCAGAATCTTTGTGGATTTTTCTATATATTGATCACTCCAAAAAATGTTGGATCAACTTTGACATGAACGTTCATCTGGATTTTGACAAACACCCCAAAATAGGACCAACAGAGTCAACTGTATTGAGAAAGATGAAGCATTCTTTGCAATGTTATGGTCTTTGTTTTGTATTAATCCTTGTCTGACCCAAAATTAAAGCAGCTTCAGTTTTTGTTTTTGTTTTGTTTTGTCTTTTTGTTTGTTTTTTTGCTGGAATTTTTTGCATATCCACAAATATTGTACTTCTGGAGACCTAGCATTAATTTTATCTTTACGGGGTTTCAGCTGCATTCTTTGCTTGTGTCATGCTTTGCTCTTATATTTTAAGTCTATGAGCTCAGGGCTCCAAAAATCCAAATGACCATCTGAAGTTCTCCACACCATGATCTTTGATCTAATGAAGCTCTCTGTTTGATCTTTCCTTTCTATGGAAGGAAAGTTCTCCCCTTCCCTTCCCTCTTCAATTAACATAACATTTTTCAGACTGGACTATTTCCAGATTTGCAAACTCCCAAAATTCTCCTCCTTAGCAATGACCATGCTGGCTGGGGAATTCTGGGAGTTGAAGTCCACATGTCTGGAGTTACCCTGGGTAGGAAAAATTGTTTTAAAGGTACACGATAAACCACACATAAAAAGGTGGTCAAGAGTCAAAGGGCCAAAATGCAAAGTGGGTGAACCTAATGCTTTTTCTTGCTTTTGAGAGTTTGGGGGTAGAATGAGGAGAATGAGTGTGTTACACTAAATATTAAGCACAATTAAGATGTATTACATTGTCATATTTCCTGCCCCCAAATAGTGAGAAATACTGCCTCCAGTTTTCAAGAATGGTGGTCAGAGGAGGCTCTGGGTCTTGTAAAAAAAAAAAAAAAGGCTCAGGAGCTACATACAGTCCTTTGGATTGCTCATTTCTTTTCTCAAGAGAAGCCGCTCCTGAATGGAAACCAACAATTCAATTTGATAAGGAATTAATTAGAGTTGTTTCAATGACATGGGCAGTGACAAATTTGATAAATAAAAATTAAATAGTAAAATGAAGGTAAATTAAGGTTACTATTATATGTTTGAATTGTGGAATAAAGAATTATAGTGAGTTCTTGAGAATCAACAGGTTCAGATGTTAAGAAATGTGAAATATACTTACGATTTAAAAATGAAATAAATTCATCAGAAAATATTTTGAATTTATTGGATCCCTGAAGAATATTTTAAAAAAGAATGAATTTGAAATGTGTTATGTTGGCATTGCAATAAATTTGACAGTTCTTTAATTTATATAATCTGGTCTTGTCCAGCCTTGTTTTGGTTTCAAATCACTTCATTTGCCAATAGAATTTTGGGAAGAAATATTATAGTTAGGGATCTTAATGTGATGTTAAATTATATTCCTAAAATATGGAGTTTGTCTTCTCACGAAGAGCTTTGACTCTATTAAGCCTGGGACATGGCAAAGAAAATAATTTTATATAACCGGAAATAAATTTATTCTCCTGATTTTAAAGAATGGGTTAAGGATATGTATTTGTTACCCACTTTTGAAAAGTGTCTGCATTCTAAAAATGACCAGATAATGCAATATGTTTGTATGTGATCTAGATTTAATGATGAGTTTAAGGATTAAGTTAATTTAATACCATTATCCATAATTGTTATATGCTTTTTGTGTTAATTAGGGAGTGTAGCTTTGATCATGTTTAGTTTACTTTAATCACGATAATGTTTTATTTTTTTGCTTTTATTAGGGGGAGTTCCCCCCCCCCCAAGAATCAGTCAATCACTAGTTGTTCATTTCTGTTCTAAGTCTGAATCTACACAATGGCTACAATCAGGCCCTTCTAAAGACTTTGAGACAATGTTCATTTAGCCAATTCCATGTTGTTCTTGCTATGTCAAGTTTTTTCTCCATTGGTTTTTGTCAAGAGTGTGTAATCAGGAGTGTGTGGGAAAACTGAAAATGACTCCTAGCATTCAAATACATTGCTTTGGATGGCTCCCCCCCCCCCCATGTGAAATACTCAGGGAAATTGCTCTGTGCTCCCACCATCCCCATTACAATTTAACCTTTGGCTAAGCTTCAACCTATATTTCCATGATGGAAAGGGGGTTGGAAAAATATAGGAAGTTCAGAAAAAACATGAGAGGAAAACAAGTAGCAGATGGCAGAAACTATAGAAACCCCTCTGCCTGTTCCTTTTCTGCTCTATTTTACAGCTGAAAAGCAGAAAGGGTCTCATGTCACTTAAATATGGCAAGCTGGGACTTATGGAGGTATAGAAATCAACCTTGTTTCATATGGATGACTGAGGAGAAACATCCAGTATTTATTAAAGTCAACTATTTCTCAGAAACATATTTCAAAATAATATTGAAAGCCCTTCACCTGAGTGTATCCCATTGTAATCTCACCTCACCTGTGTCAATGCTGAAGGTCATTTAAAGCTGAAAAAGATTGATATTAAAACATATTGCAGCTGCACCATGCAACCCCCGTATGATTTTACACTTTCAGGTAAGTTCTGAGTTTCTGTCAGTGCTTGCAATCAGCTTGGAGGAATGCCTAGAAAAGAAGTAGGAATGTCATATAATAGAAAATGGACAAGAATGCTGAGAGGGATGCACAAATATGTACATTCTGCTTTTTCCCACATGGTATTATTTTTAAACTCAGAGTTTTCTTTCTTGATTGTAAGAGCAAAGAGTCAATGTGTCATAGTAGGTGCTACAGCTCATTAGATGGCTCTGTGCCAGTCAATCTGTTTCTCTTCATACAGCATTGCTACAAGGATGAAATTACCAGAGTTGCCCAGATATTATGCATGCTTGAGCTCTCTGAGGAAATACAGCCTCTATATTATTGTTATTGTTGCTATTATTTCCTATGACATGACAGAATTCATTTTAAGGCCATGCATTGTGATTCACACTAGCATAAATTCTATTTTCACACTAGTATAATTTATATTTCCTTATTTAGTGACTGTCTCATACAGCAACCATTCACAGTTATGATGGTGATGAAAAAGTAACCTTGCAATTGGTCCTCACATTTATGATTTTTGCAGATCTGTAAAGCAAAGGAAAGCTGAAGTATGATCACAAGCACAGTTACGGTTTCACTTAGTGACTGCTTTGCTTAGCAACTGGGTTGCTGGTCCCAATTGTCACTAAATGAGGACTACCAGTAATTTATTTGTTTGTTAGTTTGTTTTTCTATGCATATATTGACACTCACCTGAGAATAAAGGAGGATTTATAAGAGGACATGCAGAAGATTAAATTAGGGACAGGGAGCTTATGACCTTTTAGATGCTATTGGATTGCAGCCCCGACTTCCTTTGGTTATGACTGATGGGAGTTGTTGAACAATAGAATCTCTTACCATTGGTTTAGAGAAGTAGTTCTGAAAATGTGGTCTGGGAACCCTTAGGGGTCCCTGAGACCCTTTTAGGGGGTCCATGAATTCAGATAAATATTTTATTTTTTTTTCAGTTTTAATTTCTAATACAATAAATATTGATAGATATAACCCACATAAAACTCTTTGGGGTCCTCAATCATTTTTAAGAATGTAAAGGGGGCCTGAAACCAAAATGTTTGAGAAGCGCTGGTTTAAAGAATTAAAAAAAAAAAAAAGCACAGAAAGAAAGTTTGTATGCTTTCACTTGATTGCTGGTATGTGCTAGAGAGAAATAGTATTGCCTACCATGGATATAAGTTTCAATAAAATTTAAGGTAGCGGTGGGGAAGACTTTGACTTGGCAGGGTATATTAACACCACAGGGATGCAGCAGCATTATATTTTCATTTAAGCCCCTTACTCCAGGTGAGGAACAAAATAAATTCTCTGATGGTACCAATATCCTTTCCATTTAAAGGAGGGAAATCTCTGCAAATCTCTCCCATTGTTGTAGAAGACCATCCTGCTACTTCCTCATGGCTCCCCTCTTTAAGGAGGCGAATAGGAGAGCAGATCCTGAGACTTCTTTTTTTCTCCATTTCCCCATTTTCCTTGCTTCTCTTGCCACCTGAAGTCACAACTCTGGAGCAGATTTTGCAGGCTATATTTCAGCAAATGTAAGCTCAAGTTACTTTCCGGTCCTAGCTGCCCAGATGAATTTCCCTGCTTACTTAATAGCAGGCACCAAAGACTGACCTCCCCTGATTTCCCAGCCTAGTGAGCAGTTGCTTTCTCTTCCTCCCATCAAATACATAAAGGATCTACATGGCAACCTCTAATCATGGTTGCATTTGGACGGGGGTGGGGGTTGGGGGAGACATTATCTATGGCAAACAACATTGTAATACCATCAGCACAGCTATCTGTAGGAATTTATATTTTTGATTATGTGCTGTCACATTGTTTTTGACTCCTAGTGACCACATACATAGATTTTCTCCATGATGATCTACCCCTAACCTGCTCTTTCAAGTCTCCCAGTGGTGCGCTCATCGCCACTGTAACTGAGTCCATCCACCTTGCTGTTGGTTGCCCTCTTCTTCTCTTTCCTTCTACCTCTCCATGGCAAATAATTTTCCTTCCTACCAAGATTTTTTTTTTTCCAAAATAGCCAAGCAGATACTGAAAAAGGGAGACAGCCATTTAATGTTCCCCTTCTGCATGGAGAGAGGAAAGAGGGGTTTTTTTACTTCAAGAGCTGGTAAACCTGAAGTAAAAAACTTGGAATGAGGAGACTGACTGATAATTTCCCACTCTCCTATTGGTTGGTTGGAGGGACACTTATTGACAGTGCCCTCATTGTTTCATGATTAGCAAGACAAAAAACATCCCAATTCAGGATGCTTTGGCAGGATTGGGAGGGAGAAACATTGTTGTGTGGAAGCATCCTTCATGCTCTCATGCCTTCTATTTTAGCCTTGTCCTGGACAGACAAGCCACCTCATTGTTCAACTCTTAGGCCTGATAATGTCCTCACCACAGGCAGGGACCCAGACTACAAAAGGGAGGGGAGAATAATCAGCCAACTGACCATTCTTCTTCCTTCTCATTCAATCGCTGACAGCACAACTAGATTACAAAACATAGCCTGTTATCCCCGATGTGTCTGCATTCTGACTGGAGGATTTCCATATCCATTGAAACTCAGGGGTGTGCTGGCAATTTGTTAATAAGTTGCTTTCTTTCCTGAATTAAAGAGAGGACAGGAAAGCTATTTTTTCCTAATTCTGGACCTCTGCTCCCTCCTGGAGCCTTAGCTTTGCTGGTTGAGGCTCCACGGGTGCCACTGACTGCTGCACATGGCTCATACCACAGATCATGTGGCACTTGTGGTCAGGAAAGTCTTTTCTGTTTGTTTGTTTGCAGCTTCTGATGCTCAGCCAGGTGTAACTAGCATTCTACCTTCCCCTCCCCTCCAAATGGAGCCAACAAAGGCAGAGTTAAAGACTGAAATGGATATTTCAGCTGAAAAATATTAACCATTTCTCCCCAGCCCTATCCTTGGTGATTGATAAAAAGAGCCAAGATCAAGATCACAATTTTTGAAAACCCCAGCTAAGAGTATTCACCCTCAGTTAAAATAATCTGTTAAATTGCATTATGCTATTTTTTTTACATAATGGGCTCAGGTAATTTCCAGAGATTTAATAAAGGCCTTGCATGAGCCACCTTTGAGCCCTCTCTGGTCCACCCTGCTCACCCACTGTTCAACCATAAAAAGGCTTGGAAACAATCATATCAAGTGAGAGATTACAGATTGGTTATAGACAGAGGGGAAATAAAAGGGAACAATCCCATCCTGAAATTTTCCAGGCCTTTTTCATGTTTCTCATAACATGCTGTTCCATTCTCTAGGTGTGTTGTTTCACAGGTGAAGTCTGGTTCTTAGAACCCTTTGTTCTTTCTTTATTATGGTTTTTCAATTTTTCCATGCCCAGCCATCCCACCCCCACCCCCCACCCCCCCACAAAACAGGGTGCTTCTGTGCATCAAAGCAGCCAAGCTTGGCAAAGGCAAGTGGAATCCATTCCTCCAGTCTATTACCAAAATCCACCTTTCCCCTAATTAGAGGGAAGGGTTAAAATTAGGGAATTGTCTGTTCCTTTGTTCTGGATTAATATCACCTAACAGTCATACCTTTAAACTCAACTTTAGAAGGTCAATCTTTTGTGAGGTTGAATTTTCAAAGCAAAAATTAAAGGTTGGGTGTGAATGGGAGGCAAAGGATCTTTGAAAAGTTGCAATAATATTCTACTACAAATAGACAGCATTTGTGTGATCAAATACATGTGTTTGTTCAAATTGTATAGTTGCCCATCTTAACTTCATGACTCTGGGCAGCTTACAACAATTTTAAAACTACAAAACTACAAGAAGCCATCAAACCATATTAAAAATATATAAAACCCATAAAATTAAAGTAACAAAATCCACAGCTGGGGTCTAAAAAGAATCTACGTTCAGCAAAACCACTATATGGGCTCCACACATAGCATGATTTACTTCAGCATACTAGCCAAATTAGTTACCCGAATAAAAGGAGTTGGTTTTCCTCACTACGGAGTCCATTGTAGAATTTTGTACATCCCTAGTTCTGACAAATCTGGAAGGCACCAAGCTAGAGAAGGTTATATTAGATCAAATAGAAATTACTCTGTTTGGCTGCTTGGGAGAAAGAATGGAACATTCTGCTGATAACGGGTTCTGATATTTGAGACATATTTGATGCTATTACATTATATATGTTTTCCTGAAGTCTGTGCTGTAATAGGTGAGAATTAAATGAACTGTTGTTCTTTAATAGGGCTGTCATTTGCACGTATACCACACTGCAGCATTTGTCAAATGAAATTCAGCTTCTCCAGCTTTTGCTTCCTTTATCTTTTCCAAAACGTGCAGAGAGGTTCCCTGAACGCTGTCTTATTACTTGGCAGAATTTTGATAGATGTGAAAACCAAAGAAAGGAAATAGATAATGCAAAGATGACAAAGAAATGACAAGTAGATCTCCACCGCATCTAGTTTGCAAGAAAATGGCTCCTTTCTTCTACCCTTGTGAGAAAACACAATTTCAAACTTCCTTTCTTTTATCTCAGCTTAATTTATTTTCCTACTCTTCTGTACTATGCTTATCATTCTTTAATTTTGTTTCTTCCACAGTCTGAGTCTCTGGTCATAAAGCTTTCCTCTTAAGGATATGCTTAAGTACAGTACTTGGAACAGAAATGCAACACTAATGTGATGCAAGCATTTATTAGTATACTGTATATGGCTTTCATAGGGTTATATGTAGCTAGACTTGCCAGATCTCTGGGTTCAACATGAGCTGTGAGGATCTTAAGAACCTTTTTAAGCTTTCCAGAGAAAATATCAGCGACTGGGTGGCTTTAAAGGAAGGAAGTGATTGTCTGCTATAATTGATCTTCAAATCAAAATTTTATTTATGGTCCAAGATCAAGCACAATAAAAGACTGACATACAATACAATAACCATAAAGGAAAATTTAAAAAAAAGATCAAGAAAATCCTAAAGCATTTAGCAGCTGACAATTAATATAACAGAGGAAGAACCAGAAGGTTTGTAACAACTGTAGGTATTGATAGGAATTTTGCAACCTTCTTAGAGGTTTCTGAAGAGTAATTTATTTTTAATCAAATCCATTTTATTTAGTTAATAAATAAATTGAGTTGAATTGAATTGAATCGACTTCTTCAAGCAGCTATCAATACTTAATACTGGCTGTTAGTTTATTTCCTATTCTTATCAGGCTCTACTCATGAGCTATCTCCCAGGCTGTATCTATCCAGATTTCTAAATTCCAAGGCTAATGCAGTGCATTTTTCTGCCAGAGATTAAGGACAATACGCTGCTCTTCCTATTCAGACATTGACTCTACTGACAGTTGAATCAAACACTGGTAATAAAGCAACTTTCTCCTTGTACTTGAAAGCATCAAATTAGCTTAGGACATTCAAGGTGGACCATGAGGTCCTTACATAACTGTTTCTTCCAATCCCTCCCACCCCACCAGCATATGCCACTTGAGACGGCTGATGAACTCTATAGGGCTGGCTCCGCTAAATCACATTTTTATTTCTCTGGCATAGTCTTTCTTTGTCTCAGAACTGGAGGCTCCAGAAATTTGAAAACTCTGTGCCTAGGGAATCAACTTATGCTTGGAATTTAACATTTAAGGCAAAGTATTCAGGCGATAAAGACATTCAGCATACCTATGACTCAAATAAGATTAGGAAGGGAGATAAAGGACAGTAAACTCCCATGAGTTATTTTAAGCAGCCTTGAGTACTGATAGAAGCAGAAAGGTGAGATATAAATTTAGTAATGAATAATACTTTTTTTCAAAAATGGATGGTTTATTGATGAGGAGGAATGAAAAAGGAGCTCAATGCATATTATTTAAGAGATAGAAATGTGTGGTGCCAATTATTATAAGAAATGAAATGTGGCAAATTCCCTGGGTCTGTGGGTAATAAGAAAAAATAAATAAATAAAACAATGTGTGTAAACAGAGACAGGCAGTAAGATGCATTAGTTTCATTTGTCAGCTTACAGAATGAGCTTTTCTCAAAATGTTCATTTGGGTTGGCCACACAGAAACATGAATCAAGAGGAGCTCTCAGTTGCTCCTGAGCTTCTGACAGAACATCGTCTTAATAGTGGCAATGGATTTCTTTCAGTCTTGGCATAAACCCGCCATGTTGGATATAACAGATTGCTCTGCAAAGTATTATCCTAGGCAGGAGACTCCCACTGAAATCACAGTGCCCTTAGTCAAGTTAGAGACAAGCCATTTGTATGCAGAAAGAAGTTTTATTCCCATCAGTCAAGCCGATTGCGTGCCCAAGAGTAGGGCTGACATCCAGGCACTAATCACAAAGGCAAGGCTAATATAAAAGCTTTGTGGATATAAGCAGAGTAATCGATCAGAGTTTTGTGTCTCAGCTGTACACACATAACTGTTAGGCTATCTACACTATTTCAGACAGGTTAATTAAAAATGGGATAATTTGAACTATCAAGAGAAAGGCAGTTGCAAGCGAGGGGCAGCGTTGCCAATCTTCACCTCTGGAATACATTCATATATGCAGTGGAAAATGAGGCAGCTACTGCTATTGACTGTGTCTACCTTATAAGGATCTGATCTTATATGGGCCACTAGACTGGGAAAGGGACAAGAAGAAATTGAAGTGACACGCATCATTGTCTTAACTGGGAGATTGAAAAGCCAGTGACCTGGGTCTAAATCACTAAGTGTTATCTGGAAACACTTGGAAAAAGTGTTTTCAGGACAATAAGGCTGGCAGCAACAATGCAGAGCCTGAATGTATGATTAGGAACCTTGGAGACCTGAACAATGGAATAATCCAAATCAGTCTGAAATTCTAGATATCAATCTTTCACTATTGTTTTACGGAAACATCATTGGTTTAACCAACATTGCAATTTCTTTCTTTCTTTTTTTAAAACACATCACGAGCCAAACATCGATACAATGGTGGAAGCAAGGCATATTTCTGAGTCAAAGGAAAAATGGACAGTAGGAATTTTTTTTTGTTTTTGTTTTCCTTTTGGTGGAGCTTAAATATGGGCAAAATTGAGAGTCCTCCCCCAAACATTATAATGTAACATAAACAACAGCAGCTAATAAGGCCAGGCGACCTCAATAACTGATAGAACTGTCCACAAGAGGTGCAGTAAAAAAGGGGACGAAGTGAGAATGAGTTAGCTTGGCAGTTTGCCCTCATTTCTCTCATTCTCCAAATTTGGAATCAGATTTTTATTTAAGAACTTGCTGCTCAAGCTTACCACTTGCAGTGATGCACTTGAGAATGCCGTGACCTTCCTGCAGGCTGAAAATGACGTGCTTCTAAATCTACAATAGATATAACCCCATTATAACAGAAAACAATGCAGAGTGATTTAGATGCCCCTAAAATACAAAACATCATTTTTTTTTCCCTGTCTCTAGGACTGCAAACATTACAAGCTGCCATAGAATTTACCATGCAAGCATTTATTGGGGTGCATACAGGTGATTTGTGGATTACCTTCATCAGACATTCAATATTTATTTCTGCCAGACTGGAAGTTATAAAGCCAAGGCCATAACAAAAATAATGTGACAAGTACCGGTATAACTGTGCCTTCCTTAAGTGGTGGTAGGAAATAATTTGGCAGGAAGCAGAAGAGATTTTGAAAACTTTCACATGGTTTTCTAGTGCATGATTAGGAGTCATTATTAAACAATATTTTAATAACGATACATTCTTGCACATCATGTTCATAAAATAATGTGAATTTCTAATGACTCTGCAATTAATTATGCTTATGCCTATAATACTTTAGAACATAGACAGTTTATATTACAGTAAAATGAGAGTGGTTGTATGTACTCTATTTCTTCATGGGATTTCTTTTTTTTTTACTGCTTTCATAGTGTCTATGAAATCTTGCTATTTTTATTGAATAGTATTTCCTCTTTTATTACAATAGTAAAGTAGACACACTCTATATGCAAAACCCATTAGCACTATATATTCAGCTGACGTTCCCTTTTATTACTATTAAAATATTTTAATGGTTATTGCTGTATTCATGAGATATATGGATTCACCTTCTAATAGTGATTCTGATTTTAATAAGATCCACACAGCAGTTGTGCAATTCTCATTGCTAATTTAATAAAGTATACAAGGGCCTTGTATAAGATGTAAAAGTATTCAGTACTTAACTTGCTCACAGGGTGTATCGCAAGTATGTGTAAAGCAACAAATGTTATCAAAAACCTGCAAAATATTTTATATCCAATCCCAAAGTTGTTTTAGGGATATTTGTGTTGCTTATATTTGGTTGTCATAATGGGCCAAATACCCAAATATCTACAGAAAAGGCAGTCTAATTGTTTATTTATGTTTCCTAGACCAAGGTCATACAAACACATTGTCCAGAAGAGCAGAACAAAAAGGGATGTTGTTCACTCATAGGAACTGCATGAAGCTTTGACTAAACATACAACGTATTTTAGTTGCAATGACATACTGTTGTAAGGCCAGACTTCCTTCGGAGTTAAGGCAGGAGCATCATTTTATTTCAGCCATGAAAATACTGACCTTCCAAAACATCCCCTCAAACCAGGAAAAAAAAAATAGAAATATTCCAAATATTCTCACTTACATAGGTTTTGACTCTACTCACATTCTGCAAACACAGTTATCCTAAAATGAATGTGGCCAGAACAAAATTGAATCTTGACATAATTAAGTTCAGTTGATATAATTACTCCTGCATATTTAGGGTCTTTTTTTTTCCTTTCTGTAATATTAAAATGTACAATTTAATCACAAATTTTCGAAGATCCATAAGAAGGCGTCTGCCTGCAGTTCAGTAAACAAAGCAACATGTGGGCGGTTCCTCAGAGTTTTCAGACTGAGTTAAACAACGACAACACCATCCTACTGATTAAATCATCACTTACTTTGCTGAACAAAGTCACGAACAGTTAAGAAAACAGCCCTACTGGTGTTACTGTTAGGAACATGTGTCAACCACACATAGCAAATGAGAGAAGTAGAGAAGGAAAAGCCCAAATAATATCAACTGTATAATCAATATGAATTTCTTTACTACAAGCTAACAAAGGGTCACAACAAACAATATTATGCTTTGAAGCCAAGCTTCTACAGGTCCCCAAAGCTTGAATCTTTATGTAATTGGTCACAAGGTGCCTGTTTATTGAAGTAACATCTTTGCAGTATGTTAGCCACCAAAAGTCTAAGAGTTCCAAGATAATTAGTACAAATACACAACACAATAATTTTGTTAACTGGTTGTTTTGAGAGGAAGAGAGGAACTGACTTTAACATGCTGAATTCTTGCACACTCCTCTGTCTCCAAGCCCATTTTTCTCATGTAGTTATAGCAACAATTCAGATTTTCTAAAAGTGTTCAACAGTCCAATTCACTCCATGATAAAATGTTAGTTTCACATCAAATGATGTCCGGTAGGAATATTATCAATATTAGTTACTGAAGCAACCCATTCCTGCAACCTTTTTTGTTAAGTAGTTGCAAGCATTTTAGGGTATATCTATATTGTGGGTTTGGTTTAACAATCTGTCTAAAAGTTATCATTATAGAAACAAGATGAGTCTATAAAAGAAAATAAATAAATAGTACCAATCTTAAAAACATGGAAGATAAAGTAAAATGGAAAAATATTCACAAGCCCACAGAAACAGTAAACATTTCCAAAGGAAGTACATCAGATTTTCCTGATGTTTCTTTTGAAGGTCAGTTCTAGAAACTGCATGAGTACAGATGGGGGAGAAATTATTTAATTCATATATGAATGCACATTTATCCAATTTCAAATATATACTTCTATGAATTTTTTAGTAGTTTGCCAATCAAGCATAACACTGAAAAATCATCAAAATAATGTACAAAAATACAGCATTAGATTAAATTGCTGGCAAAAATCAATTGTAAGGTAAAATTCCAAATGCAAATGGGAATGCTCAAACAAGGTTTGCATGTATACTTACATACATACATACAAACTAATTTAATTCAGTGAAAAATATTCTCAAACCAGTACAGAAATGGAACAAACTGAAGTTTCAAATAGGAAAAGAGAGAGAGAGAGAGAGAAACCAAGGTAAATAAAAACTGACAAACTTACAAATAGAAGAAATGGAGAAAACCCATTATGGATGGATTTGCAGACCTCTACTTCTGAAGACAACTGAGTCTAGGGACTTTTTGTTGGAAGCTTACTGATTGCAATTGGGACTGGCAACTCTGTCGCTAAGCAATGTAGGCATTAAGTACGATGTCACATGACCATTGCTGACTTACAACAGCAATTCTGGCTGCAGTCATTAAGTGAATCACATGTGGTTGTTAAATGTGATGACACGTGACCATGACTTGCAACTTCCTGCCGGCTTCCCCACTGACTTTGCTTGTTGGAAGCAGGCAGGGAAGATGGCAATTGGTGATTATGTCACTGTGAGACACTGCAACTGTCATAAATGTGTGCTGATTGCCAAGTGCCTGAATTACAAGTTGCAGTAATGCAGCTAGAATTACTTACAAAACACAGAAATGCAAAATTTGTGATCAGTGAAATAATTATTCAATTATTCATGCAAGCAAAAGAATATATATAATATATATATATTATTATATATACACACACAAATATATTCTGACAAGCAATTAGGAAATAAATGGTTGAATATGTCACAGCAGCAGTGACGTTCTGTATAGTCAGGATATTCTTTTATCTGCTTTATTTAGTGCTGAATATATTATTCTTGTGAACATGTAATTCTTAATTTTTAAAATCTTTCTTAATAGTTCTAGGCCTTTTATATTATTAGCTGCTTGAATTGATTCTGAAAGGACAACTATATTACAATGATATCCCTGTAGGGGGATAGAATTTTGCTTTCTGAAAAAAGAAGAAAAAGTGGGGGGGGGGAGCAGATGCCTGTTCTTAGCCAATTCTTACATTTGAGAAAAGATGCAAAATTGTACTTGAAGGGACAAATATCAGGAACCCTGGCTATTTCAGGGAGTGAACGTGATTTATTTCACTGTCTTTATAAAGTTCTTAATTTACTCACCTAATAGATCCATGGGATGTGGAATATATTTTTCAGTATAAAACTTCCTGGTGATTCCATTAACCTTTTTGGAGTGTTAAAATGCCCTGCACAATAACAGCAGCACAAAGATATTTATACAGAGGCCAGGTCATCTGCAGCAATTCCTGAAACATGACCATGAAGAATCAGGAGACTCTATGGGGAAAATGAATGGCCTCCTCTGATCCTCTAAATAGACTAATTTCACAAAAATCTGGGGAGGAAGGAAACTGTTAGAAAATCTACCCAGAAGTGGCACACAGTAAGAAATAGAGGCAGCACTTCCCTTAGTTCCCCCAATGATGGAGTATTCTCCTTACTGTCAAATCGTGCATTCTTTTGTGAGCTGCCTTTTGACTTCAGGTATGCTGCTGGGTTTTAAAGTTCATCTTAATTTTTTTTCTCTCTCCAAAATGTGGTTTCCAAGGTGATTCTAGAAGATAATTTTTTAAAAAAGCAAAACATTTCAATGGGTGGAGTTGACTGCATTCTTTCTTTGAACAAGACACAACATTCAAAGTAGGGCTGTGCAAAAGGGATGTACCACCTCAGCACTCAACAAAATGGTCCCTTTGTTTCTAATAGGGAAGCAATCATGTTGCTTCATTTTGGTCTTTTTTCATAGTCCTTCTTAGCCTTCTTTTGCAGAACTTGTGCTACAGGTGAAGGTAGTACTACAGGAAAAGGCTGATAGGAGCCTTCATTTTCATCACAGGCTAAGGGGTCTCCAAGGTTGATTGGGTGGCTCCAGTGTGGACTGGAGGTTATACTACAGGACTGGTCATCTCTGCCTACCCTGAAGCCTTCTGCAGGCTGTTCAGTTGAACATGGTAGGGGAAAACTTCTTATGCACATCTTAGCTTTCAGGACTGCTGACCAGCTGATGGAAACCTGAGAGCATTTAGTTGTGTGAAAACATGGATCTTTTTGTTCCACTCAGCTACCACCTGAGGAGGTATTTGAGAAAAGCCAGAAACATGGAAAAGCTGCTTTTGTTTTGCCCAACTGGTTGAGAAGTTGCAAAAGGATACAACTTTTTAATATGTTCATCTCTTTCACCTCTTGGAAGACTAAGTGGTGTGAAAGGGTGAAACACCTTCTTTGGGGAAATTTTTAGGAACCTCACAGCATGGACCAAAAGCCTCCAAGCTAAGGCAGTTTTGGCAAATGCTGGGGATTTCCCACAATATGCCCCAAAGCTGTTCAGCCTGAGACCCCTTTAGCAGCTTCAGTGAATGCTGTGGGCCTCCCAAAGTACCCAACCTGAAAGCCCTTTGGTCCATGCTGAGGGGGAAGGCTGAGAGAAGAATAGGCCCAAAGTGGTTTGAAGACAGTTGGGTGGCCTGTGAGCTTCAATGAAACAAATCAAGCCATCTCCATGGGTCAAATAGCTTCCTCAAAGAATTCATATTGAACAAGCATCTTCAAAAGAAAATTCCAACACAAATTCAGTAATTGAATATCTAACATTCCACCCACAAGAGGGAAAAATTGTTGTGTAGACAACCTTATTGCCAGTCTGGATAGGCAAGAGTAATACTTAATATATTAGTCAGTAAAACAACTAGACAACTATACGTAATTATCATCTAAATGAAAGAAGGTTACATTTTAAGAAAATTAAAACCTTGGTTCAAAAAGAACTAGAAATGATGCAGAATAATAAAGTTATAAAGTAGGATATTCATAGTAGATAATCATGATATAAAAGGTTTCCACACTATGCCTTTTATGGTATATGACAAAAAAGTCTGGATGGTGGACATTGCAATACCTGGAGACAGCAGAAGAGAAGAGAAAGTACTGGAGAAAAACACAAAATACAAAGACCTGCAAATAGAAATAGAATGACTGTGGCAAAAGAAAGCAAAGATAGTACCAATAGTAACAGGCACCTTGGGGTCCCATCTCAAGTGGAAGCACCACTTGAAGACCATCGGCATTGACAAAATCACCATCAGTCGATTGCAAAAGGCAGCTTTACTTGGAACAGCTTACATCCTGCGACAATACCTTTAACACTATCAGACGACAACATTTGGCTATCCTAGGTCCTTGGGAAGGACTTGATAGGTGGATAAAAATGCCAAATCTAGTCTAAGCTGATTATGCAATCAGGAATAATTTATAATGATGATGATGCTAATTATATCTTCATGCACAGCAGAAGGCATCTTTTTTATTAGTTTTACTAATCAACCTTCTCTTGCAAATAAAGCAAATAATATCTTCATAAAAGAACGTACAGAGATGTATTTTGTAAAACAGAACATTCAGAAAATTAAGCAACTTGTTTTGGGTACATTTGTGCATGTTTTATGTGGAAATGAAACAGATTAAACTTATGAACGAATAGATGCAGATCTGACCCATAACAGAAGTAGACCAATATGTACATTCCCAACATTTACTTTTGTGGCCCATGGGATTTACCTATTCATTGTCTGAATCCCTTTTTCCTAAGCACAGGCCTTCCCTACTGCCATTAGTTTATCATTATTTCCACTGTTTACTATTATTCTACCAAACCTGCATTGAGTTTACTCAATGAATCACAGCATTTTACAGTACAATCTAATGTATATATACTTTCTCTGTGTGTCCCCAGCCCCCTTTCTCTCTCATGTGCACATGGAGGCATAGTTTGCAAAAAATGTCCCTCTGGAATCAAAATGTGCATTGCACCTATATATTTCAGGCTCCTTTCCTCAGTTTTGTCAACTCAGGGCCCTCTGTCAGCTGTTTAACCTGACATAACATACCAGTCACATGTAGCAGCTACGTGTTGGAAATTATGGTTCAAATCACACCTTAAACATAATCAAGGTATACATTCAGCCAAATGCTCAAAAGCTATGTGTATTACTGCAATGCATTCACAATTTGATTTACCAAACACCTTTGTCCTGGTAACATGGGTACACATTACTCTTTATGTAACTATTGTGTGTACTTTTGGCCATCTTTTAATTAATTAATTAATCAATCAATTTAATTTAATTTATATAGCTGCCCATTTCACACATGTGACTTTGGGCAGCACACACAATTAAAACCAAGCAATCAAAACAATGAAAAACAAAACCATTAAAATGCTGCTAAAACAGTTAAAACTAATGAAACAACAACAACAACAACAAAACACAGAAGAGTGCATTCCAAACTTACAAACAATATAACCATTTACCAGGCTCCTTACTTCCATGGGATCCCCAGTCCCAAAGACCAGGTTTTAAGGGCTTTATGGAATGTCAATAGGGTTAGGGCCAGTCTCACCTAGAGGGGAATGATGTTTGAAAAGGCGAGTGCTTAATATCAGCCCCATGTCAATGGAACTCAGCAGTTGCATCTTTAGGATACTCAGGTATTAAAAAGCAATAGAAGAGTTTGGGTGGAAGTGCTCTTTTGACTTCTATTTCTTATTTTATCATTGTATAGATATAAGCTGTGGAAACAAGTATTTGTTATCATCATCATCTCCAACAAGAACATTATATGGTTGAATTTAACAACATTACCTGTGGCAGATTATTGTTATTTTTATCAGAATGATAGCGATTTTGACTGGAGCAAAAATAAAAATAATCCTTGTAATCTGTAGGCAAGGAGTCAGCAAGAAGTGGGTCCAAGGCCAGAATATACTTTTAAGAAAGCAGTTATGTTCCCTACAATGACTCCCTAATTTTACCTTCCTCTGCTCTGCTCTTTATAAATGCTAGCAGAGGAAAAACACTAAGAGAAACAAGGCTATGGCTTTATTATTTTTATTTATTTATTTTGCTCAAGGTTTTGCTCCTAAAAAGTTTGGCTATCCAGAAATTAAAGCAATTTAATTAATTTTTTAGCCAGGAGTCTACTCCTCAGGGGACAAGTACCTAGTATTTAGTATGAGTATTGAAAGAATCCTTGGGCAAGAAGATCTCATGGATTCTTCATATGTCTATAACTCTAAATAAATTTAACTCTATTTCTATCCCTAGTTCTATGAAAATATTTCCATCTATTTTTGATGAATAAAATAATAGCCTTTCTTTTTTGGGGGGGGGTATGGTGGATGTACACATGGGACTATGCATGTATATAGTGCAGATGGACATGCAGTCCATCAAAAATATAGTTTTCCCTTCCCTTTATATAGGACTAGATACGTTAACAAACAGGCCCTGCCTTAACATCTCATCAATTACCCAGACAGTAGCCCATCTAAAATAAAATACCTACGCACAAAGAAACAAGTATGTCAGAGAGAAATAGGGTCTTTCAAGAGCTTGTCAAAGAGTAATGTACCTTTAAGAATATAAGTATATTCTGCAATAGTTCAAACATTTATCAGATCAGCAGCAGCCATCAGAGGCAGAAAGAAAGAAAGAAAGAAAGAAAGAAAGAAAGAAAGAAAGAAAGAAAGAAAGAAAGAAAGAAAGAAAGAAAGAAAGAAAGAGGGAGGGAGGGAGGGAGGGAGGGAGGGAGGGAATCTCTTGCTTGGTGGAAATAGTGACTGCAGTTAGTTGTCATGGGTAATAGACAGATGTTTGCACGAATCCACGATGATGCCAAAATGACAATGCTTGCACATAATGTGATCTCCCAATTGCCATTACATATTTTCGTCCCAATGTCTGGTGGAAGTTCATTAGCTGAGACACTTGCATGATGAGGTCATCATACCTGTGTTGCCATCTGCTCTCCCTTGTTTCCCCCCTTCCCAAGCTATTAACTGACTTTTCTTTCAAGACTATGTCTAATCCTATTAAGAAACCATTTATGTAAAATAATTGGCAATGAAAACAGAATTCCACAAGTTTGCTTAATGTTGTGAAAATGGTAGTAGCAAATATTTTCTTTGATGTCTGTCCTTGGCAGTGTATTTCTTACAGAACAGATTGGGGAAATACATCTCTATTCAAAAATAAGCCAGACTTTTTTTCTCTTTTTTCAAAAGGCTGAAAGTTAGAGAAAAATGGAAAAGGGTGACATGTCTCAACCTCCTGGCATTAGAGCTGTGAAATGGACATTGTTCAACGAAAGGCTAAAGGTGTGGCAAAATGTAATAACTGTCTCCATAATATAACCATTTGTTGAGCAAATTAACATTTTCCTTTTCAGATATCAAACTTCAGTCACAAAATTTGGTATTACCTCTGCAGGAGAATTCTCAATTTAACGTCCTTCAAGTGGAATGTCAGATGGCTTTTCAGATAATGTAGTCCATGATTTTTTTTTTTTTAAATGGGCATGAATGAAGGAGAGAAAAAATCCAGGAGATGGAGAGCAAGTAGATTGTAAGTAGCGGATAAATCAAAGATGGTTCATTTGTCAATATGCTGTATCTTCAGATTGGTTATTTTCCCCCTTGAATTCCTTCCAATATTCAGAAACTCAAAATATTGTGCAGTCAGTATAATTACTTACAAAAACACATCTTAAGTTGCCATCCTCTCAGAAAAAAAAAAATCCATCTGAAAAAATAAAGTGTGTGTATTTTTTTTAAATTGTAAATTTACAAAAAATTGCAAAATTAAAAATAAGTTCCCAGTATCTCTCCATGACCAAAGGAGAGAAATGCTGGAAATTATAGTTCAACAACACCTGAAGGCCCACGCAATTTCATGCATCACCATAGTTTGCTTTGGCAGGATATTTTGAATAAATCAGAAGAGGCTGTGTTTGCTGTGTTTGCTCAGCCAACAGAACATGATCTCAGATTTACAAAGTACAGTGTCCACACTAGACTAGGGTACAACCATTGAGAGGGCCACCAGATGTCATCAAAGAAAGATAGAAAGATAGAAAGCCCTGTCCCTTGGCTGACCTCTACTGTCATCTAGAGATTTGCAGTCCAGATCTAGTAGCTGAATGCTACACCAAAACTAAACTACATTTTGGTTTAATATGCAGGTACAGCAACCCAAGTGGCATATAAGCCCTTTTAAGTAAGTAAGTAGGTATGAAGTAAATAAATAAAGTCAAAACCATGATTAACACTGTGGTCCCAGACAACATTTTTTGAGAAATGTGCAAATGGCTGCAACCTTGCAACACAATCTTTTGCCTATCTTCCTAGTGGTGGAAAAAGGCTCACTGAAATTAAGAAGACCTTTTCTTAGGTAAATGTACACAGAATTGCAGCTTGAATCTCTGTTCCTTCTTTCATGTTGTTCTTAAACATAGAGCTAGTCCCCAACTGCATCTTCTTATAAACACACACACACACACACACACACACACACACATACAAACACAGAGGAGAGCAGTATAGCAGGAGATTGTCCTGCAGGTGTCTCTCTTTTCTTCCCTCTGCACTTACAGTCATTCTGATCACTGGCTACTGACTACATCCATTGGTTGGGGAGGCCAACAATGTCTGGAAGGCTACTCAATCCTCATTCCTGGGATAGATAAATATATGCAGATTGTTTACTGGTTTGCTTTTCTTGAAGTAGTTCTGGCTAGTGAAGCTTCCTTGTGTGTATATATGTGTGTGTGTGTGTGTGTGTGTGTGTGTGTGCATGCTTTACTTGTTCTTTTTCCCCCACCCCCCCCTTTGAGGTGAAAGAAATAGATCCATACTTTCTGTGAGAAGTGTTCAACAAGACAATGGACATTAGGTGCAATTTTCATGCAAAGCCCAGTTATAGTTAACCTAGATTTATTTTCACTACTCCATTCTCATTTCTATGATGGGAGGTAAATTGAAGATAGTCTGGAATCATATGAGACATAATCAGAAAAAGAATGACAGTGAATGGCTTGATGGCATCTGATAGATATCTAATAAACATGCCACTTACCTGATTTGGTCTTCAAAAATATGGACAAGCACTAAAAAACAAAGGGTTTTCTGGTAGCCCTAGCTATTGGAAAGCTAGTTTCTGGGCTTTTTTTTTTTTTTTTTATCAGACTGGCACTGTACTTTTTCAGTGAAAAAAGTTTGTGGAAAGCTGCAGGATTAAACCATAAAAGGGTTTAGATAAGCTGCAAATGTAATCAGCCACCCTTTGGTGTGCTTATCACAATGTCCTCTGAAGTGTCTCAAGTTCACCCATCAGTAACAGAGAAATGCAATGGAAGAAGACATCTACCAGTAATGCAATAAGACCTTCCATTATCACCTTCATGCTTAATGCAGATTTTTTTTTATCCTTTCAGTATTTTATACAATAAATACACTGCACATACACAAAAGGAGACAGTGTAGTGTGTTAACTGGGGGATGGAATTCTTAGTGAGGGAAAGTAATGATTGTGAATGCTAGTTGCAGGTTCATTTATTTTATCATGTTCAAATACTACCTGCAAGCTAACTTAGTATTTCCAGAGCAGAATAGCTGGCACAAATCTTTCTGCTTTTAGTTTCCGAGTTGGGTTAGTATTTCTTTCATACAAATTGCTTCCAGCATTTAAGCATAGCCAGTAGCAGCTAGAGAAAACAGTTACTGACAAGTGATGCACAATTAATATTCATGTACTCAAAAGCAGAAGCGAAAAGCCAGAAGATCACTTATTTCTAAACTATATTTGTGCTAAACGCCTTGAATAAAAGGAATTGGTTCAGTTTCCTGGCCATCACTGCCTTTCAGCTTTCAAAGTTTCCCATCTTCTGCCCCATCCTCTCTCTGCCAATTTATAACCATCCTACCTTTAGGTTCTATATGAAATTGTTCCAGCTCCATTTTTCTCTTAGCTCCATCATTCAACAATTTCATGTCTCACCAGCCCTTCTTTTTCCAGTCAGCCTCTCTGTGTTCTGTTTTCTCCTTTCCTCTCTTAAGTTACTCTGCTGAAAATCAGACTGTTTTTCACCAATTTATCCATCTGTTCAGATTTTTTTCTTCTCAAAGCCCAATGCAAGATTCTTCTTCCCATTCATACATTCTTGCCATCTATACCTACCTACAGGATCTTTAATGGAAGGGTCATAATTTGTAAGTGTTCTAAGTGCTGCCATAACATTAAAAGCACACCTTGATATTAGGGCTACCCATTCATTGAGTGATAAAACTGAGCTTTCAGGGGAAGTTTGCATAAGCTTTAGAAACCTACTCTCAAAATCCAGTCTTTCAAATGTTATGCCTATAGAGGATTATGAGTGCAACAGCCAATATTTTTCCATTAGTTTGGATCTTCCTCCCTCCCTCCCTCCCTCCCTCCCTCCCTCCCTCCCTCCCTCCCTCCCTTCCTTCCTTCCTTCCTTCCTTCCTTCCTTCCTTCCTTCCTTCCTTCCTTCCTTCCTTCCTTCCTTCCTTCCTTCCTTCCTTCCTTCCTTTTGAAGAAATTACTGTTTTCACAGTGCAATCCTTACATATCATTCTGAAAAGTAAGTCAGATGTTTCTACCTGAAACAAGTTAACTTCAGTACAGAACATAATATACTGTTGCATATTTCATATTCTCACTTTGTCTTCACTTTATCTTTCCTCCTCTCTCTCATACATACATACATATACACTCACCAGTAGGAAAAGAACGATGGAAGCCATTTTTGCTTTTATCTATATAGTATATGTTTATGTTTTATTGATTTTATTATAATCTTTGTTTGATTGTTGTGAACTGCCCAGAGTCATTGAGAGTTGGGCACCATACAAGTTTAGTACTAATACTAATTCTAATACTAATACTAATTTCCTCTCTAACTTTCTTCTTCTTACAATCACTTCTGTTGGAGGTCTATATCTTTTTAAAAAATAATTTATTAAAAGTGTTAACTATAATCATAAAAGATAATACAAATTAAAAAAGAAAAGAAAAAAAATAGAACAAGGTAATAAAAGGTGCAAGAAAATAAAGAAAGAAAAAATAGAAAGCGGGAAAAAAGCCCTAAAAAGAGACTTCCCACCCTCATCACAACAAATATAAACAATGTCACTATCTCTTCACCTCCTCTTAATTAGCAGATATAAAACTCTTCATCCCATAACTCAACTCTTAACTATAGGCAAATCCAGTAAGTAATGTCTTCTCCAATCCAAGTGTCAGCAAAAAGTCCAAAGAGAGTCCTAAAATAATAACATTAATTAACAAATGTAAAATTCACCATTCCATATCTCAACTCTTAAGTGTAAGCAAATCCACATTTAAAAGGCATAAAGTGGTCCCAGCATCCTAGGATGAACAAAAGACTGACATTTTAACATGACAAAGAAGGACAATTTCTCCTTTAAAGAGAACAAGCTCACAAAGATTCCTTACTTTAAGTGAAAAGACAGATACAAAACCAATTTAGATGCTGTCAGATTAGAATAAATAAAGTGATTGTGGGGAAAAAGGCTTAAACACCATGTTAACTGTAAGCAAATCCAATGCACAACATGTTCCCAGTCCAGATGGCAGCAAGTCCAAAAAGAACCACCCCAAATAACATGTTCCATTTTAACCCTGATCAAATAAACCAACTTTGTGTTCCTTCCTTTTGAATAAAACAATCTTGCTCTTTAATCAATTCCGATTATTATAGAGCCTTGTTTTGAATTTCTTCAAATTATTGGAGAAATTATTCCAATTACTCTCTGGGATTCACATTTTTATTTCCTTCTTAATTTTTAAAGCTTCATCTGATTATTTATTTATTTTGTATGTCTAATGACAAATTCTTGTTCACATTGTTCTCAGATAAATTTTGTTGCAAATCTTTTTCTGTAAAAGCTTCTGGGAAACAGACTGTTCCTAAGAACACACAACACAGCTCATATTATTGATCTAAGGTCCTGATGTAGTTCCTCAAAAATGTCTCTGAACAGCATTATAAGTTGCTTATCTTATTATGTCTCCAATATAAAAAAACATTTTTTCTTTCCAATAAAAATACATTTATTCTTTAAAATTAATTTCAAAGTCTTAATATTCAAAATCAAACATTCTAACATTTTCTGATCCCTCAATCCATTTAAAACTTTCTATAGCCAAAATCTTGTTTTGCTTTTTGCTGTTTATTTTCAATTCTTAAAGCTTTTAAAGAAGCAGTTTCATTTTCTTATATTAAGGAATATTAAAGGCACTCACCAGGTGTTTCCAGCCTTGTCATTTTGAAGGTGTCTGACTTCTTTAAAGAAGTTACAGGCAATTTCTGTGATTCCAAAGGTCTCTAATAGCTTTGAAATGGTTAATAGGCAATTTCCAAAAGTGATTAGAAGATGAGGTCTGCAAACCTAGTGTCCTTTAAAAGGCTCTGCCATGGTTGCAAGAAAGATGGCAAATTCCTTCATCTCCTGGAGCTCTTACCCATGGAAAACCACTGTCCTGCAGTTTCCTTGTGAGGAACAGCCATCTGAAACACATGTGGGCACTCTCCTGTCCTCTCTTTATCCAGAGAGGTTGCAAGGAACCAGTCTACTCACCTTGGTCTTTAGTTTCTTGGTCTTTGCCACAGTCATTGGCTCCGCCTTCACAGAGCCATCTTCAGTTCGCCACACCTCCCTCAGTCCATTCTTACTGATCTTAAGGTGCTAAACTGGCTGTTTTTGAAAACCAAAGTTTCCCAAACTATGTGGTGTACCTCCCTTGGTGAGGTGCAGACAGAGCCCAGGGGAGGTGTGAAGAACCTCTTAGTTACATTGTTACAATAAAACCACCTTTCCCAAAGTTTCATTGTATTATTTTCATTGTTTATTTATGTTCATTTGGGTGTTTGGATTTTTAGGGCAGTGTGTACACTAAGATTACACTAAAGGGAGGTGTGATGACAAAAGGTTTAGGAAGCCCTGTCCTAAATGGTATAGCACAAAATGATTCTGCAAGGAATTGGGAGATTTCAGGGTGGAATGAGAGTAAGATCACAGGAGGGGAAATCTAAAGGAGCAAATAATGGCTGTGAAAGAGGTAGCTGTAGCCAAATTCCCCTACTTATACAGAACAGCTTCCTTTATATTAGGCCTGTGCAGATCAGCCCTGATTCAATTCAGATTGCAGTTCCAAGATTTGGATATGCATGATTTAATTTTGAGATCTGAGATGTGAAAGCATCTCAATTTGATTTGAGCTACTTTGAGATGGAACTTGGAAAAAAATGTTCATAGGCTATATAATAGGGCAGCCTTGTGGGATGGTGAGCTTAGCTGCCTCCAGTCTGGGTTTTCTGGGATGCCAAGTTGGTTGGCATAGGCATTTGGCCAACTTGGCCTTTTCTGGGAAGGACTGACCCCCATCACCATTGGCTTTGGCTGGATGCCAGGAAAATGCAGTAACATTTGAGTCAATGCTGGAAGTACCTGGGAGCTGTCACTCATTTCAGAATAGAGCTTGTATTTCATTAAATCTATCTTGTCATAACAAACATGCCTGAGTGGGATCTAATAAACAGCCACAGAATCTGTGAATTCTGTTTCCTCTTAGCAAACGCATGGCATAATTGTTATTACTGAACTGTTTTAATGTACTAATGTAAGTTAATGATACTTCTCTTAGAGATAAAGTTGCAGGAAATCAGATTCAGATCTATCAAGGAGTAAGAGGAGCTGCCAACTGAGTAATGATCAATGTTCATATGAGAAACTGAGGAAGTGCAAGAATCAAACCCTGGTAGTTCTACAGCAGAGTCAGGTCTACTGCACATTGACTCAACTTTTACAAAGACCGGAAATTGAAAACTAAAGTCCTTATAACTTATCCTCCACAATTACCAAATTACTATTTGCTAAAATATTTGTACAAAAGTTGGAAAACTGAACAAAAATGCTAATGAGAGGAACCAATGTTTCCAGATCAGAATTTATTTTGAAAGGAAGGGGAAAAAAAGGAAGGCATGCTGGTAATATATGTGGGCCACATATTACATAAGATTAGGATGGGATGGAGGTGCTTTTCCCACCTTAGAAACTCTGCCTTTCACTTCTGGATTTGGTTTTGTAAAACATGGCTATGTGCTTATATAAGTTCTATGCAAGTATGATTATGGCATTACACAACATTATTACTCAACCAAATTTCATCCATATAAACCAAGTTGATTTGACATAGGATCTGGTTATTTGAGGGACTGCCTATCTCCCATAGTATCTGCCCAGCTGATCCAATCCAGCAGATTTGGTACACTCAAGCTGCCTTTGATTAAACTATGCCATCTATGGGGACCCTGGAAATGCGCCTTCTCTATATCAGCAACTACTGTCTCTTCACCCAAGCCTTTGACAAGGATGATTAAAACCCCATTTTAGGTGGTATGGGTCCACTTTTGTTGCTGCCAGTTTTTGGCTACCTTTTATTCTTGTTCACTATTATATTGTTTTACTTTTTTTTTTAATTTATTTTTTTATGTTTGACTTGTGAGTTACCCACAGTCATTGGGAGTTGGGTGGGTATAAATGTAATAAATAATAATATGTAAGAAGGTAAATATCCTTATCAGCACAAGAGTGTTACTCAGTTGTGAATGGTTCTTGCCAACAAATAATGTCATGTGAGAATAGTACTGTATTAGCAATACAATGGCAATCTTCAATGGCAAACACAAACATGTACTGGCATTCTTCTGCCATTAGCAACACATTGAAAGCCCTTTACCAACTAGGATACTTTTCAGCAATTTCAGGATACTTTTCTCCAATCCAATCTAACATCTCCAGCCAAAGCTGCATTTTAGGGGTTCCCTGGATGCATAGCATTAGTCCAACGTTAATTTTCATCAGATCTGGACATTCTCTAAATGCCTTCATCAACTGTTATATATAATGAAGTCAATATATTACAATTATTCTTGTGGAGAAAAAAAAATCCTACTCTGTCTCAACTGAGATGATGTCAATCTTGTGAAAACAGCTCTTAAATGGCTTGAAACTGAGCAGATTTTATGGCTGGTTTAGAATGGGTTGGAGTGTTGTCCATGAAGCTACCCACTGCAGCCCATGTGCAAGATGAAATAAAATTGACCCATAATCATGGAAGATGAAAACTCTAGACAATAACCATAGGAGTTGTTAGTTGAGAAGCTGGAGAGTTTCTGAGCTATTTCAAAAAATATCCCTAGTTTTACATCTCTATCATTCAATTCCTGACATTCTAATTAATGAAGCACGTCCCATGACATTTAAAAAATTCTGTTATAGAGATCAAAATGCCCTTCATATAAAGTATTTTTTAAAATGTTATATTTTGTTTCTGAACAAACAAGGAATACAAAGAGGCCTTATCTGAGCCTGGTCTTTGCCATTCAGTGAGAAGGGAGTGGGGGCTGACACTCTGCTGGTATATCTTCCACCAGAGTTTGGCCTCAGAGTGGGGAAATCCTGCCAGCTACCACAGCTGGTTTTTTCCAAAGCTGGACGTCCCAGGCTAGAAGACCTTGAATAGGGTTTGAGTAAGTTTAGACAGTAGACTTGCTAGAAAGCTTTGAAGATACAAAGAACACAGCCCTCCATGTCTCCAAGGAAAATGGAGGCTAGAAAGCATAAAAAAATGTTCCACTTAGATGGACCGCAGCCAGCACAGCATGTGCAGATCTTCAAGCACTCCATCACAGCATACCAACCTTACGTAGAAAACATTGTCCCATAGACCATCTTTCTGATCTTCTCATTTGGAAAATAAGCATATTAGATGAAGCAGTATAAAGTTCCTGAGCCAGAATTTTGGATGGCCTTGCCATATTTGCATGTGTTATCTTGGATACTGGATTCTTGTGCTTCACAAATAAACTTACAAAAAATGGGATTATAATGAGATAGCAGTCATTCTTGAAAACTATATGTGATAAAGTACTTAAAAACAATGGCAAGCAGTTGGCACTGGCTTCGTCAAAGTACACTGCTTCAAAGATGGTGTCTGGTGTTTGACAACCAGAAATACTCCTCTTTCAAAACTCATATGCATATGGATAAAGATTTAACAATTATTCAAATCAGCATCTTTCTGAAGTTAACTCATTTGTGCTGAGCCAACATGGAGGTAAACAAGAGAAGCCCTCTCTGTTTCTTCTTATGTGTGTCCACACACAACTGATTCCAATAATCCCATTATTGTTTCCAAGTTCACAGATAGCAGGTTGTAGCTTGTCCATTACACAGCTCTCCTGTTTTAATTAATAGATCAATTTTTATTATAGTTCCATGAAATAATAACATGAAAGAAGCAACCTTCAGGAGAAGAAGGGAAGGTCTCAACATACTGAAATTATCACCAGGATAATTGGCAGCATGAACAGTCACAAATACAAGGCCCAAATGAGTCTTTAGGAAGTAAAATATGTTCTTTCATGACACTTCTTTTCATTAACCATAATTAAGGATAAGAAAACAAGCTTCCTTTACTGCAACTGTCACTTTCAAAGGTTACTATGACATTTTCAAAACATTCTGTTACACATATGAATGAACTATGTCTCTTCCTTTGCTGTTGGTATATCTACAGCACCAAATCCTTTGGAATGGAATTGACATTTTACATGGCAAAATAGATTTCTTTTTTGTTGTTGTTGTTAATTAAATTGGGGAATTAATTGTGTTGAGCTGGAATATTTAATAAAGTATAAAACAAACATGACAGAGTGCTTCCAATCAGTGTATCAAGAATCCAACTGCAGCATTTGAAGTATTAACATTCGACGGTGCTGAGGTAAGTACCGTTATTGTCGCCAAAGGGTTGGGGGGAGGGTGGGGAGAAATTACACATGAAAGAAAATATAATATAGAAAAAGACATATGAGTGGTAGAACTTTGTCATGGTTTTATTGCTTTTATTGATTATCTGATGTTCTTACTGCTTAAGAATTTTGTGAGGAGTTACACTGAAAGACATGAAAAACAAATGAAAAAATAATTAAAGGTCTGAACAACTGTAGTCTAAAAAGAGGTGGCTGAAACTGCTTCTGTATGAATCTGTTTGTTTTATTCATCATTCAGTACTGACATATCTTGACAATTCAAAAGCCCTGAAGAACAATGCTCAGGCTAGATTAGAAGCAAACTAAGCAAATATGTGACTTGTCCCCCTCCCTTATGCATATTATGATCCCATGTTTTATATAGAATCTCATGAAAGAATTATGATTTCTATATTTCTGAAATTAGATTATGGACTGTCCTTGAGTTTTTATACACTACCTCCAAGTATGCCAATTTTCCTTTAGGGAAACCACAGGATGTATATTGTAAAAAAAAAAAAAAAGCACCACACCACAGTGCAGTGTCATTATTAAAGAGATTAAAAAAAAAAGATGATTTCCAGCAGAGAAGCAATAAACCTAGGAACAGTGTGCATGTCACATTAAATATGCCAAGAGTAACAGGTCATCTAAGAAGATACCAGAATCAAATTGGCTTTTTAAATAATTTTCCCTTTTTAGATGCTAAATCACTCAAAAAATCAACGATGAGTTTCTCAAGTGATGGAGTAGTCCAAGAAGGTCAAGCACTTCCCCAGAATGATAAACATTCTTCCAATTTCCTTCATACCTACATAATTCTCTGATCTAAAAGGTTAGTTGCCTTTCAGGGTACTGTTTGATCTTTTAGAGACCTCGAGAGAACCTTCTATCCTTCTTTTCTGCAACACTCCCAAGATTTGGGGGAGATATGTTGTGTCAATCTGTGATTATCAAAACTTGGACTATAACTTCTGCTGCATAGCCAAGACAGAATCCATAAGCAGATCAAACTTTTCTTAGTTTTGAAATCTGTTTTTATTTTTGTTGTTGTTGTGGTTTTTGTGTGCGTGTGTATGTGTGTGATTCCCTGAAAGCTGAGGAGGAAGAAGGAGGGCAGGACATTAAACACATTAAAATTTAAATCAATTAACATTTGTCCAGCTTTTTAGGTTAAACATCCATGGTCATCTGGGCCATTCCAGCCAGGGAGGTTGGGACAAGGGTTTCAGAATTGCTCACAGAATCATAGACTTGGAAGAGGTCATTTATTTCACTGGCTCTAAATCCTCTAACTGGTAGAAATTAATGCATTCAAACAGGAGGTCTAGCCTTCTCTTGAACATATCCAATAAAGAGATACCCATCTCCTCAATGGGTAATGGGATTCACTGTCAGAGTGGAAACTGGTTCCATAGTAACTTCAATTAAAATCCTTTTATTCCAAGGTTCCCCAAAGTGGTCAATATTGACTGCTGAGGATTGATGGGTTTATCTAAGGGGTCAGTATTATTATGGTGGTCATGCAGTCATCCAGATGTTTAGACTGGATTTGGCATTTCTATCTACCTATCAAGTCCTTCCCAAGGATGTGAGATAGGAAGTTGTTGTTATTCATAGTACTATTTGTTAAAGTAGTAGTTATTAAATTATTTTCGTATAATAAATGTTTGTGGGGGCCAATGAACATTCTAAAACTTCATGATGGGGTCGATAAGCTGAAGAGTTTGGGAACTCCTGTTTTATTCTGTAGCCAAAAGAGGCAATTTGTGGTCCTTGTGTCACTTTTCTGTAAGTCTGGATCCCCTCTGTCCGTAACTACTTAAAATGGATGGTGGAAAATCCTGCCATTCTGAAAACTGTAATAAAAGCCTTAAAATCCAAAATAAAACAACAAAAGATCTCAAAACTCCTCCCCTCCCAACTAGATATGTCTTAGGGCTCCATCCACATTGTGGCTCTCAACTTCTTCCAAAATGATGAAGCAAGTGTGGCTCTTGTCACAAATGTTGTCTTCCCTTGATTTAGTGGCTGAGATCTGGATCCAATGCATTCTCGCTATTCATTAGTCAGGTCATCTTTTAAATCTCTTCATTCTGACTATCAGAAAGTTTTCTTGACTGCAAACTCCATGCTTTTCTTTAACTCTGAATAGGTGAGAACTATTCTCTCTCTCAGAAAAACCTGTGCGACTAAGACCCTTTTTAAAAATATCTCTCACTTGTTCCTTTCTATTTCTGCAAGTTTACTCCTTCTTCAACCAAATACTGTTCAGCAATAAAGCCAAGGATTCACTCACTCTCAACCAGGGATATCTGCAAAATCTGCAAGATGGCAGGCATGGCATCAATCTCTTTCACATGTGTACCTGTCATTTTGCAGATTTTGACCCCTCCCCCCATGGATGCCCCTGGTTTCAGCTCATCTCTTTCTTTTTCAGTGCTCCTTTTTATACACTTTCCCCATTCTTTTCAAATCCTTTGTCTTTCAAGTTTCCTTTTATTTATATTACCCACATTAATTTTATTTCCAGGATTGTTGGTCATCCCAGACTGCTGGTTAAAAGTCGTCAAAATTAACCCCCAGCTCTTTTTTTTCCCCCTTTTGATTTTGTATTGCAAATTATTTTGTACTTTAAATTGCTAATTTTATAACTAAATTAATTAGAAATTGTTTACTGATATTTCTCCCCCCCTCCCCAAAGAAATCACTTGATTCCTTTCGACTCTATAAGCTGTATATGTCTTTAGGTACTGTTATGTATGTAGTAATCGTATTTTAGAAGGCAGTCTTGCTCCTGTAGCATATGGAACTGAGATTTTAGGAGATAGGTCATACTCTACATTGTTGTGTTTTTATTTTGCTTTATTAAAAACAAAATAATATTTCATAACAGTTTCAAAATTTCCCAGTAAAGTTTTGCCTATCCTTCAATTGTCATGAAGTTTTACATTGAAATTTCTGCTTAGCTAAACTTCAATAGAATTTGGGAGGGGAATATAATAACTTTTTATCCTGATATTTTTTTGGAGTGTGTCACATAAGTCAAAAACCTGTCAGACACTGTATATTGTGGCAGGGCTGCATGTCACTAGTTTAAGTGAGATTGTGAAAGTCAGGGTCAGTGTTTCCCCATTCACATTTCCTGATCTGTGGAAAGCCAGCATGACAGCTTCAAAGTTATTTATATATCTATCAAATTTGTAATGCCACCCTGAGTTCCTCTGGAGTTAGGTGGCTTTTCAGATCTGATAAAAAAATAAGCAAATAAACATTGTCTTCTTATGTCTATAATCTCCTTTTTCACAGGCAATTTTTGACATGGTGAAGTATTCAGATGGTGAAGTATTTCTTCCTATGTTCTGAAGTGGCCCTATCTGATATTTTCAAATATTTTAAGTGGTTAAAGGATCAAAATATATGGCAGCCTTTCCCTCCATTTCTTTTACCCAAAATCTCCTTTCCTTCATTATGCCACTATAAATATTATTTGTGAATAACATCAAAATGGATTTGATCATCGTAAGGGCTGTTCTGGCAAAACTCATTTTAGAGGCAGCAGATAAAAGTCAATCCTGCTAAACACTTTGAGGCTAAGAAATAAATGATAGGTTAGGTGCTGACAATATTAAAGAACCAAAGGAAAGACAAAATACTGTTTTTGATGTATAAATCAAAAGAGCTCACTTTGAGCTACAAACAAATACTTTAGGTGATATTCCTTTTGACCAAACCAGGCAACCTGGTGCCTCCAGATGTTCTAGGCTCTCATAATCCCTTCCAGTGGTCATATGCTGGATGTGGTTGATGGGAGCTGAAATGTAAAACTTCTGGAAGACACCCAATTTTTGACCCTGCTTCAGACTTTTCACATAGGGTTTGCATTAAAGCAAGGTGGTGCAATTGTTCAAAATCCATTTATATTAGTAAAAGAAAAAGTGAAAACTTTTCAACCTACATCATAACCTTGAGTTTAAACTCATGACTGAGAGTGGCTTTGAGACACTAGATAAATAGTGAACACCCCTTACCCTGACCTGAGTTGCTAAAGCCACAATGGATTTAAGCAATTACTGAAGATATACAGTATGTGCTCAGAAAAGTATTCGGTGCTACATTCCATGGCAAGTCTAACAAAAATATTTGTTTAAAGTGAATACTGTTTAATTTTATCTCTTCAGAAAGGTATTCTGCTAACAGAGGCTTGCTCTACATAAAGGTGCAAAGATTTTTCCCACTTCAAAAGTAAATGGTAAAGTTTATTACAAGACTGTTGACAGAAGGGTTGGCACATCTTGTACCTTGAAATCTTTATATATACATACATATACATACATATTTAGTTAAATATTCTTAGATGGAATCACTTAATGCAATTGGGAGAGTGAGAAGAAGGTCCTTTGGCCAAATTCATGTACTTTAGATTGGTTAACCAACCAGAAGTCCACAGCAGTTATTAAGCCAGATGATTGCCAGACCCATAGCCTCTTATGTTGTCATGCCTTATCCATCTGCAAGGGGAAAAGTTCCTCAGATATCAATTCTCTCCTTGAGGGATAGGAAATAGTCCAGAAACATTCCAGAAGCATGTTGCATCTAATGTGTTGATGGTCTTCCTAAAAACACTATATATCTCAAACCCCACAGATCTGACCCTAATGACAAACCACTTTCTTGACCGCAGCCAAGAAAACTACATACAGTAGATGGAGTCACCAGGAGCTGAAATAACTCAAAGGCCTCTGTAGTTTTTCCAGGGTCAGACAACATAGTGGCCTCCAAATGTTTTGGACTACTACTCTGCACCAGATAGGAGCTGAAGGCTGAAACCTGTGGTGAACATTGGTTTGCCTGCCTTTATGTTATCCTTCTGTACAAACATATATAAATAAACAAACATGTAATATGTAGCTGAAGGTATTGCAGACCCCATCCAAGCATTCATATATCAAGTTTGAAACTGACAAAAGAACAAGAGCACCTCCCCTCTTGTTCTTCTCCTGCCTCTCCTTTACCATCACATTTTCAGCTAGGAGGCCCAAAGTAGGGCTGTATTTGAAGAAATGCCAAGTATTGTGTAACCTACATCCCTCCTTTATTAAGATGTCACACTAGAGTTTTCTGGGAAGGATGCACTGACTGGGCAGCTTGACAAACCATTATCCTATCCTTTTAAAACTGGGAACCAAAACTCAATGCAGCTCTTGAGTTTCCTTTTACTTGCCTCTGGAGCCCCCTCTGTACCATGATTGCTGTAAAAAGACAGATTTTCTTGCCATGTTGAGGCGGGGAATACACGAAAACTGTAGTGTAAACCTTAAAAATAGGCTTATCACAGTTAAAACAACCCTCCCTACCTCCACCTCACAAAACAGTCTTATCTGCATGTATGTTGTGCCCCCCTACTTTTGATTCCCAGTCTCTCCCCCCACAGGATTAAGTGTAGCCCTTGGACACCACAACTGTTCCTATTTTGTTTCAGAATAAGCAGTTAAGATCAATAACGTTTTTCTGGATCAATTGTATGCAGAGATACCAAGAAGAAAGGAAACTCCCTTCATAGGATTGCTTGGTTCAGTGTTTTTTCCTCTCTCAAAGGCTGTAAAGGGTAACATACATGAGCAGGTATGGAGGAACATAGCTTAGGGGGAATTTTGTTTCTCAATTGCACTCACAAATGAATTAATACAAGCCAGTCACAGTCATGTGGTGCATTTCCTGCTGCCAGCTATCTTGATAGCCATAATGCTGAGTTTTAGCTAGTATAAAGACTTCTCAGTATAGGCAAGGATAGTGTTACATCAGGAGAAAAATAGTGAAGGTCCAGTTTTGTGAAATGGGTTGGGAAGATGTTCCTCTTCCAGTGTTTGCATGTTTTGTTTAAAATGCAGTTCACTCAAAAACCATGGGGGTGTATGTGTCAGAGTACCCTTATTTCTTAAATAGGGGAAAACCAGCCAACCAACCAACCCTGATTCCTCAATATTTCATTTCTCTCCAAGTCATCATCTATAAGATTCCATGAACTTTATGAAGGTGACTGTAGACTCTGAAACCTTGTGTCAAAATAAGTGTATTACTCTTCACAATGTCCTAGGTCTTTTCATTGTTTTGCTGCAAAAGGCTATCTTTCTGATAACCAGAATCTTTAGCTGTGTTCCCATGGCAAACTAAGACCAGAAAACTCAGATAACAAGCACGCACAGGCTGTCATTTTATCTTCTGCTATGTGCTGCAGTTTAATCAAGGTCTGTGGCTTAGCATATATTTCATACATGCTCATGGCTGCTTGTGCACATACCAGATAATCTCTGTAGGCAATATGTTCAAAGTCTAACCGATAATTTATAGTATAATCTTATAGACATTTCCAAAGTAAATTCGTTCTGTTGCATTCCATGACTAACTCCCAGGAAAATGTGCCAGGGCTATGTCTGTAGATTACAATTTTGTTAAATAGGTTTGCACTGTTAATAAAATCTTAGGTGCATTCACAACAGTCATTGTTTGAAACCTTTAAAATGTCTGTCAGTCCCAAATAACACATGTATAAAGCCTCATTGTGTTTAATAAAATTTACTTACATGTACAGTGAGGCTTACTTAAACTTGTAATATATTCTTTCCTTTTACAGAACCACCAGGGAACAAAATCGTTATAAAACTGGTTTATTTCTTAAAAATAAATACAAAAATATAAATATAAAACATTGGCAGATAGAATCTGATGAAATGAAGTTGCACAAAATTTTTCTTTTTAAACCAGCTGCATATCACATTAACACCACGTGTACATTTCTAGGGGTCTTTTTTTTTTTTAATGTACAGATAGGGGCACGCTGCTTTCTTCCCACCTCTTTTGGGCCATGATCCAAAAGGAAGTGCACAGAGACTCTGTGCACGCCATTACATTTCCCCCCCCCCAGTTCATTTTTCGGAAGCTGCACAAGCAGAAAACCCCAGATTATAACAATTGTCTCTAAACAATGAAATTCAAACGTGTATACTGAAAACTCTCAGGGTATACAGCACCAAATTATTTTTCAGAGGAGCTATTTTTCTCCAAACAAAAAACTCATTTGTTATGTATGTAGATATGGGGGGGGGCACACTCTCTGTATGAAAATGTTTAATAAGGTTTATGGGGGTCTTCTGTGCATAGTTTCTGAAAAAGAAACAATTTCCAAGGAAAATATGGGTGTGCATGTAGAATATGCATGCAGGACCCTTTTGTAGATTGCAGTCTAGGTCTTCTTCAAAGCTGTACTTGCAAGAGGAGAACATGTATTTAACAATGAAGCAACTCGTTTTGAGTTTGAGAGATTGTAAACCTGCTCAAAGACAGTGTATCCTTTATTTAATAAGATGGATGACACCAAATTTCAATTGCTTTGGCTTTCAGAACGGGGTGAAATAAATGCTGTATATATTCCATGTGACATAATACAAGAAAGAATAAAGGACATTAATGAGCAATTCAAAACAAAATGAAGGAAGAAGAAGAAGAAGAAGAAGAAGAAGAAGAAGAAGAAGAGGAAGAGGAAGAGGAAGAGGAAGAGGAAGAGGAAGAGGAAGAGGAAGAAGAAGAAGAAGAAGAAGAAGAAGAAGAAGAAGAAGAAGAAGAAGAAGAAGAAGAAGAAGAAGAAAAGAAACATTGTGCTGAGTGATAGGAGAATGCTCCTGAACATCAAATATTGTCACGTGGAAAAGGTATCTGTAACGTTACTTCCTCTCAATTGAACTATATATCCTACTGTAGGTTAGGAAGTGTCTTTATCACTTTCGCCTCCACCATACATCTCAGCAAGCTTATTAAACCGAGGGCCCCATTCCTTGAGGTAATCATAGTTTTGGTCTCCCTCGGTAGTGCCAGACTCTAATGAACTCAAGGATTCAGCTATAGAATCATTTCCTTCATAGGCATAAGTTGCCAGGGAGTCATAAGGTGGTGCAGAGGGGTCATGATCATGCTCCTTTAACCTTTGGTTAATGAAATCTCGGACATCTGTGTTATCTGGAGCAGAAGGAGTCCTCCGTGGTATAAATAATGTTTCTGGGATAATATCTCGGCGGAGCTTCTTATCTTCAATAGCTGCAGGATTTCTCAAAGTGCCTATATCAAAAGCCTGAGTATCTTCCTCTCCACCCCCTTCATCATTGTAACTCACAATATTGTCTCTGATGTCTTCTTTAGACAGGATCAGAGGCTCTTTCTTTCGCTGCCTCTTTAGAGCAGCAAACAATACCACTATAACTTGGAAGAAAGAAAAACCTGAATTAACTAAAATTGCATTTTATAAGACCATTTTTATAAACACAATGTATACAATTTGGTTATTATGTGCATTGTTAATTTACTAACTTGGTGTATGATTTCAGTTGTGGGCTGTGTGCCTCTGGTCTCCCTATCTGAGACATTTGACCTAATACGTGACTGTTTTGCAATATTCACTTTTGTGGAAACCTGCAAAGAGAGTTCCCAATGGAAATCAGTGACTCTGACCCTTGACCTGTGGAATGAACTGCGAAAGAACATGTAAAAAATCCCTGCTGAAGTAGACCAAAATATCTCTTTGGTTTAGCATTTTGTTTTGTAGAGCTGAGAATTCTGGGAGTTGTGATTCCAATATAACCAGAGGGCAATAGATTGAGAAGGCTGCTATAGAAACACAGAGAAAGTTGAATGTTGGAACAATGTAGCAGGCATTTAAGCAGCAGATGGCATAATGAGGAGCTATTCTGGATCTGTTTGTTGCTGGTGGGAGACCAAGAGAGGAAGATCAGGACTGCGGCAAAGCCCTTGTAACTGGATTGCGTGACTCACTGGGTTGTTACTGTTGCTGCTTTTCATGGAATTGGTGGATATATGGCTGCCTACTTTTGAAATAATTCCCACATCCTCGATCTCATTTAGTTTAGCTATATTCTTTTTTTTCCTGTTCAGCTTTACAGTATTTAAAAAAGAGAGACAGAGAAAAGAGAGGGAATTCACTCCTGCCATGCCCTTGGTTTCAACCTGGACTCCTTTTGTGTTTAAACTGACATTCCCTCCCTGATCCCTGCAAATAAGGCCTGTCTGCCTATTTGGGGGAAGCAATTCCTTTGATTAGGTTTTATTATGTACTGGCGGTACACACACTTCAAGTTTAATCCTGAAGTCCCACACTATGCTTCCTGTTATTGGTTATTCAAAGAAATGGGCCGGTAAAGAGAAGGCACTAAGCATCTTTTGATCTCTGGGATGCTTAAACATCTCCTTAGGCATCACCCAGGTATCTTTTCCACCCTGGCAACAGTTAGTAACATGTGCTGTAGACTAGTGATAAGGCACCTGGTCTTAAACAGATCGAGATGCCACCACAATGGATGAAGCAGCCATTAAGGAATAAACAGCAGGGTGGATCAAAGTGATCAGGTTGATATGAACGATTACGCAAATGATGGCTCTGGACAAGCAGGTCTTCAATTTTGAGGTTCTGGTACTATCTCTAGTAAGTTGCCCCTGAGCAATTCTTGGCTTCCTTCAGCAGGTAGTTGGTACCACCCATGCTGAAAGAAATACTGCAATATCCGTGAGCATCAGCTGCCAACACTTACATCCATTTCATTTCAGATATTTGGATGAGTCAAGGTAGAGTTTGCATGCTTTACTTCTTTGTCACTGCACATTAAGAGGGAATAGGGCCAGGCTGAGGGAATCACCTCTCAAGCTGCAGGATCTAGGTATGGGTGGATGTTGCCTTCTGCATTGGAAGGCAAAGCGACCATGACTTTAAATGCATAGCTGTAATGGTCAGAAGGAAACATCTTGAGGGACAGGAGGAAGAGGCACTATCAATACAAAGGTCAGATAAAAGAAATCTAAGTCCGAGGCAGAACTGTAATCTGAGTAAACGTCTTGGACAAGACCCTCCCTAGTTCTCACAAGAATAAAGGGAAGGAGGGGGGAAGCATATTCAGACTTGCAAGATTCTGTTACTGTAATCTTATAATAAAAGCAGTATTAGCATTCATAACTTTGGCTTCCTAGTCTGGTCTATCTTGAAGGGCTGACAATGGCTGAGGACTGACTGATAAGCTAAACATTAAGTAACCCTTTGTGTTCATGGACACTAGGGTCAATATATCAGGCACAGTTGGTTGGCTTCAGGTGCTTTGCCTACAGATTGCATCTGATCACAAAGAATTCCCTTGGTCTGAAAGGCCCAGCACCAAGATCTCATCTGGCACAAAGGGTTATAAAATCATGGGTTATTTCCACTGGAGCAGTTGTGCATAATATTCAAGGTATTCCACCCCTGATAATGGCTTTAGACGTTTCTATGCTGCAACCAATGTCTGACACATAGATGTAATTATACTGAGCTGGGTTTCACACTTGGTTCTTAAAACAACCACACACTTTGTGAGAAACTAGGATTTGAAGATACCACAGCCTTAGCAGCTAGACCAGAAGTTTAGAGTTACGTACCAGCTGAAGCCTTTAGGTATCAAGCAGGTGTGCCAGCCTCTGTAATTCAAGGTGAAAGGGGATGCTGCCTGGTAGAATGGGTTTCTGGCTATGTTGAGAGGAAGTTTGGGTGCATTCAGACAGAAGGGATGGGTGGACATGCTACCTGCAGTAGCACCAGCAGCCAGGCCTAAATTCTGGTATGTCAGGGTCATCTCCAAAATATTTGTGTGGATTGGGACTGTGCATGCTGTGAACATCCAGGCAGTATCCCCTGATGTTAACTGAAAGGAGATAAGTTTGAATTGTTTTTCAAGAGTTTTTTTTAATAGGTTCCTGCAATTTTGATGACAAGTGGCAGCCAGTGTGTATGGCCATGCCAGTTACTTTTCTGGGGATGAAAAACTAGGGAGCAAAGGGCTTATATCAAGTTTCAAAACATTTTTTAAGGACAGAACACTCAAAAAGTTTCAAGGTTTGTTTCAATGAAAGGCAAAACACTCAAGCTGTTCATAATTTTGTTCCATGACAATGCAGCCAATTCATATTGTTCCAGGGGAACATTTTGATGGGACTTTTCTGTTCTGTCCTTCAAATCCAATGTGTTTCCATTTTGTGCACACCCCATAGTAATATCCCATGCTTTCTCTGTGGTTTGTAATGGATTTTAATGCAGTACTTTGCAATCTGACCTGGGCTCACACTGCCCGCATCTTTGTGATTTGTTCTCCAGTATAACACTGCTTTATAATCCAAGGTTGGCCCTCAAATTACAGTAGCTACACAAGACTTAATTTCTGATCGGTTGCAAGGAGTGCCAAAGATGTTTTCTCTGCAAGGGTTGCACCCAATTCAACTTGGCAGTATCTAGCATTTTTCTAGAGTTGCATTACATTTAGCATGTGATTATTCTCTCAAAACTTACCCAGGAGAATGATGATACAGAGCAGAATGGCAATGAGTGCGCCTGTGCTAAGGCCCGCTGGGAGGAGCAAAGCTTCAGCATTGCAGGACTGCATGTTCCCCCGACTGTCACAAGCACACACCCTGATTGTCAGTGTGCCAGTGCTACTCTGGATGGGGTAGTCATTATCTGATATCACCACTGGAAGGAGGTATGTACTTTTTTCATGCCGGCTAAAGCCATTCCTTCTTGTCAAAATCCGGGCTGTGTTATCTAGACCAGCAAGTGACAAACAATACATTCATTACAATTAAACCCATCAAGGAATGTAATCCATAGTACTATACCAGACATTTTTCCTAAGAAGCAGCTTGATCTCTCATATGAGTTGCCTTTTGACTCACAGCCACACTTACAGATTCACTGACATTTTCCACACATTGGATGAAACTCTAATGGTAAATTCATGTCCTGTTAATAAGGTACAATAATAATAATGCTACCTGTCTCCTCCAAATTTGTTTCCCCCCCCCTTTTCACTCAACATATAAGCTTATTTTCTCAGTGATAAATTCTATTGTCTTGCAACTTTTGTTTGAGAATCGTAAGGTAGTGTAATAGAGTTCTGAAGGTAACACACTACAAAGAAAAGCACCTCTTTTATTGAACTCACAAGAGTCTGTAGTGCTCTCTCCTGGGCCAATGCAGGTAAATTGGATCTCTCATTTCTTTAAAATTTGCAGTGTAACAGCCACAGAGTGGACCTGGTCCGAAATACACATCAAAGCAGGGTACTTGCAACATAAATCCATCAATGGGCACATGCTAAGTGGAGCTTCCTTGTACAAAAACATTTGAATTTGGGGCCTTCTGCATGGAAAGCAGTTATTCTTTTTCCAATACTTTTTCCTACAGATCTTATAAGTTTTAATAGCTTATTTCTACAAAAAATTACTTTTAATTGGGAAACAAGGAGTCATTTGGAAGTTCTGAAAAACATTCCAAAACGTTAGGTGGACAGATTGCTCCATAAGCACTAATCAGTGATTGAAAACATTTACCAAAACATCATCATCATCATCATCATCATCATCATCATCATCATCATCATGTCTATCTCTGTCAAATTTCTGTCCTTTTTTGCCTTTTTTATTTTACTTTTTTAGTATTTCAAATTTGCTAAACTTTTTTTTTTCACTTATTCTTCCTTTATCAACTTGTATAAAAACACATACTATATATCCATACACCCCCCCAAAGTAATAAAACAATGGAGACTTTAACGTCAGGTAATTTAGCTTCTGAGCGAAACCTTTATTACAAATCAAATGCTTTGATATATGCTCTTCCTTCATTTTTTCATTTCATCTCCAATGCTATATTTAATTTTGAAGAAATAATTCAAAAATAATTTTTAAGAAACTCAAATAATTATGATGCTTTTAATATTAATATTGGAAACTGTAATTAATATTGGTAGAACATCCACTTTTTCCTCTTATCTATATTCAATGCTCAAAGGACCTAAGTAGTAGAATATTAATAATATCATTATCTATATTATAATAATAGAATATTAAGAATCTATTATATAAGTATCACTGTATTGAAATAACATATTGTACCAAACTGAGAAGACAGAGAAATAGATGGTCAATACAGCTAGATTTAATAATATGTTAAAGGATTGAGCTAATTCTATATTAACATTTTATGGATATATATTTAGCTTCTTCAAATGTCAATACACTATTTTGTATATTCTTTTCTGATTATATTAGCACTGTTATGTTTTTGGTTGTATTTGATCATATCTTCTGGCTGTTATATTTTGCCAATTTTTTATATATATATATTCAAAAAAATCTGTCCTGATTTCCTGAATCTGAGAACACCTAACTCCTAAGTACAATAAAAGGAAATTAATCATCCTAGATGTGTATGCATTTTACCTTCATTGTCTTGGACGGTGAAGTTTGGATTAACAGCAGATAAACTGAAGAAAAACTTTTGTCCTCCAAGGGGATCATCTTTATCAATAGCACTAATGGTCTGTATTAGCTGCGGGGAAGAACAAAAAAAAGAAGGTGCAATTTGCAACATAGATGACTGCTTTTTTTAAGAATAAAAAGAAGTCACAAAAGATATTAATAAAACACATTATGTGTTGGCATAATGGCACACAAGGTCTTTATCAAACATGACAAAATCAGTTATAAATTAAGTATATTGGCTGATTTTCTCAATCTGGGATAGGCAACAGGAGACCCAATCTGGATTTCCACAGCTTTCAGTTTGGTTTTTGATCCTTAGGACCAATGAATTTCAGTTATTAGGCCCCCCAGCTGCACAATTCCAAATCCAAATGGAGAGGTAAGCATATCGTGCTTTAATTTCTCTCTTCCCCTTAGGATGCATATAGAAGAACAGGCAGGAGCCAAGTAGTAGTTGTGCAATATAGTTATTATTTTTTTTAGTTATTCAGTTTTATAATTTTCCAGTCTTTCCCACCTATTGTTTAATTATCTATTTTATAAAAAAATAAATATTGTAATGATGATTTTACATTATAATGTTAATACTGTTATATGTTAGCTATTTTTGTTAGTTAAATTCTATCTATCTATCTATCTATCTATCTATCTATCTATCTATCTATCTATCTATCTATCTATCTATCTATCTATCTATCTTATCATTCATCCCCATCCATCCATCCATCCATCCATCCATCCATCCATCCATTCTCACAGGTTTAAACAACAAAAGAACTTTAAGCAGATCCCAACATACCTATCGATATACTGCTTTTTCTCCTTGCTCCCATGCAAGACACTCAATAGATCCTGAGATACTCAAAGGATCATGGCTAGCAAAGGTTCTGCTGTGGTTGTAGTGGCCTGATTTGACATTATTTTAGACCAGGCTCCTTAATATTTTTGGCTGGTGAGCACCTTGGGTAATTTACAAAATGGCTGCAATAGTGGCATGGACAATTAAATGCACACAAACATACACACAAACACACACAATCTGGTGCAACAATGTGCTAGTGGGCACAACTATGGTTGCTTGCACTACATTGGGACTCCTGGCACTAAACAATGGCATAACATTACAAACCTACCACTCCCCATTCCTCCTTTAACAAATCTGCAAAGAAAACACGACACCTTTCCAATTTCATTTTAAACCACCTCAGCAAAACTGAGGGATGCGAGTTATAGTTTCTGTTCTAATTCCAGACTGTCATGATACAAACCACAGGCATCGAAGGCATCAAATGAAAAAAGGGAAGTGATGCAAAGACACCCAAATCTACCTTGTTTGTCAATCCAGCTCCAAATTACAATAAACTTTGACTCATAATTGATTCTCTTGGGTCACAAGGAATCATTCCAAACCCCAGCTATTTCTCATACCTTAGGTTAGCTCCTTGCAGAACGAAGATACATAGAACAAGGCAATAGGTCAGAAATCAATATGTAAGGGAGTTACCTATGCCTGCTAATGTACTTGTACTTTAGTTCAGTTTGTTTGAATTGCTATTCTTATACCAAGGTATATTTTATTGTCTCTTGCCTATTCTGCAACATCTATAACTTTGTTCCTATTTCTATAATTTCTAGTTTTGCACAGCATGATTTCTTCTATTAATTTGTATATACCAGTAGCATTTAAATAGAAATGCTGCTTTTTGCATTTAAATTATTTCCCTCTCAATATCTGAACAGCTAATGTTTCAAAGAAATTGGACTGTGAATAACTGGTCTCTATTTTTTTTAAAAAAAATCCCATTCTATGTCTCTAGTTAAGCCATTTCTTTCACTGTTTACCAGACACATGTCAGAGTTTTTGATACGTACTGTCAAATTTCTCTAATAAGTTAAATGCATTAATGTTTAAATTACTTACTAAGGCAAAAAGTATGTTTTTCCCTGTTTGCTAAGACACAATTCTATTTCCGGTTAAAATAGGCAAAAATCATATAAAAAGATTATAAAGTTAGTTTAACATGCCACTGCATTCACTTCATCAAGCGAGTAACACATTTCTCTAAGATGATAAATTATTTGCTTAACATAGCTCTGTGTACCGTACCCAAGAAAAAAAATTTGAATTCTTTATTTTGGTTACCTGCAGTGGCTTCACAATGTGGTCCCTTTTATACTGTTCCTGGTAATGCCCCTCTCTGGGGTATCCCCAATATCTATACTATCTATACAATGTCTGCTTTAAAAATGTTTCTGCCATAACCCAACCCTTGATCTTTTCTTCTCTACTCCTTTGGTTCAAGACCTGCCCAGCAACGATCACATCCAAAAGTGACTACTTACATGCTGCTCTCTTTTTTTGGCATCAGAAACCTGCCCCTGAAGCAGCTTTAATCAGCCCAGCCCTCCATGTTTATTCCTTTTTTTTTTTTCCTGACAAAAATATTATCTAAGTAGGTTGGGGGTTGTTTGAGCTATTTTCAGTCTCTCCTCTTGTCATTTGTTTACTCAGAATCGACTTTCCAAAGTTGCTTTGTTCCCGTAACTTTCCCCATACGTTAGAATTAAGGAAAAGGGGTAGTTTTCACTATTAAAACAATTGGGTTTCCCTTTCCTCAAAAGGACGTTTCTGACAGGATCCTGAGTTTCACTGAGCCTTAATGCTTGGTTCTGCGCTTTTCAGAATTATAAAGTCATTTCAGAGTAAAGAGAGTCAGTTCAAAGCACTTCTTTTGTAGGTAAAGGAAAACATGTGTTCTCTTTTGGAAACTAACTACTTTTTATTTTTGTGACAAGCTGTCTGAGATAAAAAATGGCATTTGCAGAACAAAATGCTGTCAGTGATGTTTTGATCCATGTTAACTCAAAGAACAATTGAGCTGTGTAATGAAAGTTAAAGCGCGCACACACACACACACACACACACACCTGATTATAAGTAACTGTTTTAACACACTTTTCTTCCACAAAGATACCACTGAGTGTAATTAAGAAATTGTCTTCTAAGGTGTTTCTGAGAAATGAACCAAGCAAAAACGGGGGGGAGGGGGGGAGGGAAAAAAGTTTTAAAACACGAAGTGTTTTGTGAGTATACAGAAAATTTGCTGTTGGCCTTGCAAGAAATCACAACTGTGCAAAGCTGGATTCTAATTTGTTGGCAGCCATTTTTCCATTTTCATGATATATTTCCAAAATGGATGTTATATGAAATCTTTCAGGTTTCCCTTTTCCTATAACAAAGCTAGAAAGTTTTAAGCATGCACATAAATGACTTACTTGGCCCGCTCTTGCATTTTCACACACAAAAGTGTCATAGAACACAGCAAACTGTGGTGCATTGTCATTCACGTCCAATATCCGTACATACACAGAAACACGTGTTGTCTCTTTGGGATTGTCTGTCAAAGCAGGGGAAATAGGCAATTTCATTTAAAAATGGATTTGTAGTCCTAAACCGGGATGCCCACAAATACAAACGTTTAATCTGAAGACATTTCTGACAATCCCTTTGCAGCCAGTTTGTGTTCTGTTAGTCACAGAAGGCACCTAAATCACTGCTCATTTTCTACGCCCTTTTCAGTAAGTGACAAATGTAAAACAGTGGTGGGCAACTTTTCTGTGACCAGAGATCACACTATTTTTTCAACTGTGGCTGAAAATACTGATATCAATCTCAACTGAATGGGCAGGGCCAAAATTTTAAGTCTACTTTTTTCAACTGCCTGCCGTTTAAAACAGCAAGAGGCATCTTAGTTCCTTATTTTGGGGCAAACCAAATATATATATATATATATATATATATATATATATATATATATATATATCACAAGGAAACAAAAACTGGCTTTTTTCTGTTGAATTTTAATGTGAAATGAAGTTCTACAAGGATGTTTGTTGAACTTTTCTGATCCAGATCAACAGAATAAAAACAGCATGAGTTCATGCTGAGATGCTGTGTCAGAGACTCAATCGACACTAGATCCAATTTAAAACTGGATATAGTCTATTTTTTTAAAAAATATTATCACTGTGGACTAGAATGAGTATGGTTACTCACAGTTTTTAGGTTTTTAAAAAAATTATAACTCAGTTGATTGTGATCAATATATCAAAAATTGTCTGATGCTAAGTACACTTCTCATCAGCCCAGGTTGTTATAGTGAGCTGAAAGATTCTAAATTGATTAGAAAATATAATGGCAATTTGAATAAATTCAGATATTAATTGTACAGGAACTAAGTTAATATGCGCATATGTGCAGAGGGAATGAGGGAGGAAGGGAAGGAAGGATAATGGATTGGCATTATAAAATTGCATATATGAGATCTGTAGTCTTTTTTATACATATCAATGGATTGGCATTATAAAATTGCAAAATGAGATCTATAGTCTTTTCTCCTATAAATTTAACAATAGCAGTTACTTATGTTATTCATAGTACTTGAAGAAAAACTTTGAAATGCCTTCTGATGTTTATTACAAGGATTAAAAACAATAATAATTACACCAACAATCCAGATAATGGATTAAGGCTAGAGTTATAACCTGATATAATTCAAGGTCTGAAACATGGAGTAAGCAGAGAACATACAGTCCTCAATTCATGAAAGAAGATACTTGGTACATTATGAAGAGACCCTCTGATACCAAAGATATATATTTCTATTATGTTTTTATTTGTATTTATGATCTTGGGTATCATCCAAACCTACTAGAATAGATTCACTTTATGCACATTTACTTTCAGAAACATCTACTTGTTGGTAGTGTGTGTCTGAGTTATGCTCTCATATTCTTAAACATTTTGTAAAGTTAGAAAGCGAAAGGGACAGTAGAAAGATAGTTAAAAAATATATGTAAATCATTTTACATTAAAGAAAACCATCCCTATGTCATCACAATATGTTATTCATTGACCTCTTTTGTATCATGCATAGTTGACATTCTTCTCCAATCTATATTTATTTCATTAATTAAATAAATATATTGAACGTCCATATTTCATAAAACTATTTTGAAGGCAGTGGAGATCTTTTCAGATATAAGAAAAGACTTTTCTTTCTGAAGACACTGAATTAGTAACAACACTGAACTAGTAACAATCTCCAGGTCTGTTGTCTCTATGGTATCTCATCTAGGTAATGCTTAGACTGTTGTTTTAGGGCAGAGGAATCTTATATTCCAAAATGTGCTTGATATTATGAATTTCTTAGTCCTGGAATGACATTATCATAAGTCATTCTGAACATATCTGATTGGGATATTATCTTCATTAGCTTCTATAAAGTGAAGGACAATTGGATAAGGACACAACTATGTTCTTGTTTGATTCCCTTTTTCAGCCTATCCCAACCTGCTAGTTTCCAAATTCCTCCCTATATCATCAACCAGCATAGCCTTTGATATCCACACATCAAGATAGCATCAGATGGGAAAATCTACTTATTTTTTTCTGGTGCTTTTGCAAAAACAAAACAAACAAACAAAAAAACCCCCCTCTTTTGGCCACATACCACAAAACAGCTATTTCTACAGAGGAACACTATGTATTCATCAGCAGGACGAAATTCACCTTGCTACTACAGTGCTGAATAAAATCCCTTCCTAATGTAAGTTGTGGGCATGTCATTGTAGATTACCTTTCCTATCGATAGGAATGAAGATGACTCAGTAGTTTCCAACATTTCCAACAGAAAATAAAACTTATTTTCTAATAGATTTTTTTTTTCTTGTAGCACTATGGCTATTCAGGGAACTGTAGCCCCAACATATTTAAATAGTGCTAAATTAGGGAAGGCTGGACTGTCACATGCATCCTTTGCTGGAGGACAACAAAACAGTGTTATATAGCTAAAATACTTTTCTCCAGACACAATAAAGAAAATATATACACAAATAATAGTGGTGGACTTACTGATTTCTGCTGCTATCACACTAAGGTTGTGCCACTGTGATATTTCTCGGTCAAGCATCTTAGAAGTATAAATAGATCCATTTCCTGAATGTATGTTGAAGATTCTATCAAGATCAGTGTGACGATCTAAAGAAAACCTAAAGATTGGCAGGAAGAAAAGAAGTTTTGTGTTGAGAAGTACATATATTCCACAGTCATCTTTGTGACTATCAGTTATTCTAATTCAGAGTAGTAACACAGTTGTCAACAGCATTTAAAGAGAGTTAAAATCAGCAAGAGACAGATAGTGTTGCAATGAGAATCTTGTCTCCTTTTTATGTGTGGCAACAATGCAGATATGTTCAAAAATTTCCTCATGGCACAATGTTGACCATCTTGCTGATTTTGACACCTGGCCCCCACGGACATGTTACCTTCCTGTCCAATGTTGAGCTCCTAAGAAAACAACAATTCCTGAAGCTGTTTAACTCAAGATTCAATAATTAGAACAGCTACAATACCATATTATGCTACAATAAAAAATAATCTGAGATAATTGGGCAGATCTAGACTTAAACATATTTAGAACTGACAGCTTGGACTTAATATGAAAATGTTTGTATCCAATCCAATATCCATAAAGATTAAGTTGCAATGGCTAGAAATAGACACGACAGCAAGGACAAATTTGCACCCCACCAAAAAACCTAATGACCCCTTATAATTAGAGCATTCAGTAGATGGTCATAATGTTTTTTCAATTCTCAGCTTCACAGACAGTAGCTGTCAAAGGAATTCAGAGCTGGATGCAATGCACTAAGCCATCCATGATGCTGGAAGATGGAACAAAAGATAAAAATTGATTACGTATAACCTGAAGTGCTGTGGTCCATGTGCCTTTTTCACCAAGAGCTTTCTCTTTTCAAAATCTTTAATACATTTCCAGTAGCACATACAGAATGTTCAGCATGCAGGCAGGCTTTTCTGTGCTCCCTAACTGAGGAACATATGGCAGCAGTGAAGTATGTCAGCATAAAAGGTACTTTCTACATCATTTGCTGATGTTGAAAAGATACATGGTGCTAACATAAATACATATATTATCATTGTTGCAGAGAGCTTATATTTAATCTCTCCTTTTTACATGAACAGTTTGTTGCATCAAGTGCTGTTCTACATCCTGTAAAAAGACAGTTTTGGCAGGAAGCATAATAATCACTTATTGTAATTTAATAGGCAAATAACAACTTTTGCTCCCCTCTGATAAATACAGTAATTTACCTTTATTAGCCCTATTACCTCTGTTGGTAAAAAATATATATATATTTAATTAGAAAGATATAATGTAACCCTATGGGTCCTACTCTGAACCTCACCTATTATTGCCGCAAATTGCATAAAATGCACAGGGAGCTTTTCCTTTCAGTTTGATCACTATTTCTACTTTGTTCTTCACCTACAGAGTATTTTGCAAAAGGGCAAAATCTTACCACAGTTGTAAAAATCTGCTCCAAGAGCATACAGAAAAATGCAGTGGAACTGACACTAATGTTTTGACAAAATAAGCTTTTATATCTCTAGCAATTATGAAGTATACAGAAATAGCTAAACATATTGTTCTCAAACTATGTTACTTATTTTTATTTAATCTTTCATTTTTACAACAGAAGACCTAACAGTCAATGTGGACAGATATCTTGCCCTTCTCCAGTAGCAGTTGTTTTCATCCTCAGATTATGAAAGGACATCCCCATGAGGACTGAGGACATTTATATTAAGGGCTTCCAAATTAACAAAAAATATTACACTAGCATGGATTTATGAGTAGTGTCTGACTAAGTTTTATGGTTGAATGATGTTCTGTTATGGTTATTTAACTATTTTATCCTCTGTTTTAAGCTGCCAAGAGAACTTTGGAATGAAACAAAACTCAGTCTTTTCCAGTTTTGCATGTGAATTGCACAAATGACATAAATTAAGTCAATTATATAGATTTGGGCTTTCTGATTTAATGGACACCTTTTCCCCACAAATGATCAATTAAACTGAGGTTTTACTGTATTGTCAAGTAAGATGGTAATAAAGCTGTTGTGTTAAATAACCTTATTATTTCTTGGGTGATAAATATTAGGGAAAATTGAAGAAAACAATCATGCTTTGAAGAAATACAAGAGACATGGAGCTAATGTGAAATTATTATTTGACTATTCATTGAGCAATTTAATATTAGAATTGTGATATTTGATATAATGAATTAAATAACTGTGTTTTTCATAGGTGACATGCAATATTATTTTAGTACTGGACTATTATTGATCATGTTTGAATTTCAGGTACTACTGAGTGACATATAATATTTAGTACGGGATTGAATTTATTTGCAGGCAATGACAGTATTTTCCAACAACTTATGAACTTTCATATTTGAGTTTTGTGAAATCAGATGCTAACCAATTAGAGCAATGAAACATCAGGTGGAAAATGACAGTTTCACATTTAAATTGAAGGATGTATTCCAAATGTGAATTTCTGGCACATTTCCTTCAGTTATCAATGCCTGTTTCAGGTCAGTTAATGAATGTCTGCTTCAAGCAAGCAAGCAAGCAGGGAAAACTGACCTATGGATCAATTTCAGTCACATTGTTTGGCATTAAGTTATGCTCTGTATATCAGCCTTTCCCAATCTGATGCTCTGCAGATATCATGGGACAACAGATCTTAGATCTTAGATCTTCAGACAGAACAAAATTATTTATTTTTCCCTATTATCCATGCTGGTTGGGAACATGGGGAGTTGTCATTATTAATTGTCTGGTGGCCACTTACTTGGGTAAAGCTGCTATATACTTGTACGATATTATCTCACATGGCTCAAAAGGGAACTCTGGCTAGACCAAGCTCAAATTAAATGGGTGATTTGATGCTCTACTTTCTCATAGTTTTCTGTACATTTTGTCAGTCACAGCAAAAGTATGAACTGAAATAGTGATATGAAGAATTCATCTTCCTGTAATCTGTAATATTTTAGATTCTGGTATTTACCTTATTGGGCCTGCAGCAGAATCTGGATCTCGTGCCATTACAGTGCCTATGATGGTGCCCACCTCAATATCTTCATGAATTTCAAAAAGGTATGAAGATCTGCTAAATATAGGAGGTTCATCCACATCTTCCACAGATATTTTCACAGTAGTTGTATCTTTAAAAGGTCCAAGGTAATAGAAGCGTGGGTCAACATACAGATTCTCTGCCTCTATTTTCAAAGTATATAGCCTTCGATTTTCATAGTCCAATGGCTATATTAAAAATAAATGAATAAATGAATAAATAAAATAAGTTACTAACACAATGACACAGAAGTATCTTAGGTATTAAAATGACACGTGGTAAAAAAGTGTGAAGAGAATATCAAGCACTGTTTCCATTTATGTTATGCCAGTTGTGTGCTAGGTCCTGCAGATAAAACAGAAATTATTTATTATAATTTATTACATTTTATATAATGAATTATTATAATTTATTATAAAACAGAACTTATTTATTCCAAGCTACATTATACAGTCTATGATGTAAACCAGTACTTTTAATAATGGAGCCAATGCAACTTTTCAAATGGACAGCAAAGAATAATTAATTTGCAGTAAAGAAGTACTAATAGTCACATAATTTCAAAGCAGGTGACCATACCAAAACTGATTTCATTCTCCAAAGTACAATGAATTTGCTTTGAAATGGAAGACAAAATTCAGATTTAGCTTTAGGTGACACATCTTTGCTTAACAAATTTCATATACAATGAATTTCATAAATCCTGTATCAGAGAATTTTTTAAAAAAAATATGCCAAATTTATCACTTTTTAAAAATGAAAAGATGAAAAAGTTTGGAGTTAGGATATATATGCAGTATGATAGTGTATGTGTGTATATGGAAGTGTGTGTGTGTATTACAGAAGAATTTTTATTTTATGATTTCTTTGTGACTATTAGGGAGTGAAAAAGCTGTGAAAAAGTGTAGTTTGTATGACTATAGAGCAGAAAGGTGTCAGAAATGGACTCAGAATGTCTTTGGTGGATACTTTTGAATTTATGTAATCATAAATTAGTATACACAAATGAGGCAAGACTGTCTTTGTGGTTAAATCTTCTCATTTACTCAAAAGTCATATTACGTTGGAAAAAAATGTTCCCTTTCCATATTATCTTGAAACTCTCCTCCTTGCCATTTTAATATGATTTTCAAGGAGACTTTAATCCTATATTGTAATTAATATATCTCACATAAATTAAGGTTTGGGAACTGCACAGGGTTACACTCTACAAAGCAATAGTGTGACTTCCAGGCATTGAAGGGAAGCCACCAAAGGAGGCATCTGATTGGATGCTAGAAAAATCATCCAATATATTTCCAGTTGATCTGTTTGAAATATTTTTGTCAATTGCTCGGCTTTGAACAAGCAACAGGCACATGCCCTTTAAAAAGCCAGATGATTTTCATAAATATTTTACACTTGATGTTCCAGCTGGCTACCGAATTAAGCTTCTGATGTCCTTCTCTGAAGTCTTTCTAGAAGATGCAAAGAGTGAGTTCTTCTGAACAGCACTGGTGACTGACTTTCCCATAATTGTTATTTTAAACAGCTGTTGTTTTGTTAATATTTTATCACTTAATGTAATTACGTTTAGATTCGATGAGTGATTTTACTTAGCTTATTTATTGTCAGTGTTTAATTATTTGTATTATGAATGTTTCAATTGTAAACCACCATGAGTCTTTGGTAGAATTGACAGAATAGAGATATAATCTCTATATAATCTCTAGCCCCCGCTCTTTGGAACATTCTGCCCCTGGAGGTGCGATTGGCCCCCTCACTCCTGGCCTTCTCAAGGGCCTTGAAGACCTGGTTCTGCCACTTGGCCTGGGGTGGGGAGGGAATACTTCAAGCAGGGGGATGGCTTGCCCCATAGTGGCCAGCTCTCTGCAGCCTGATTTTCCATCTTCTTGGATCTTCCTTTTTTTAGTATTGTTTTAAAGTTTGGATGTTTTATGCGTTTTAGATATATTTATAGTTTTAATGTTTTTTGTAAGTCGCCCAGAGTCCCCTATTGTGGGGGAGATGGGTGGGGGAGAAATCCAATAAATAAATAAATAATAAATGCAATATATCCTATCTATCTATCTATCTATCTATCTATCTATCTATCTATCTATCTATCTATCTATCTATCTATCTATCTACACTTAGCCTTTTTTAATGGAAACTGGAAGGCAAAATGGAAACAAAACTGTATTTCTTTTATTCTTCATTTTTCCTCCCATGTCCTTCTCCAACAAAATACAACTATCCTCAGATTTCAATCAAGTACTGTAGTTACTCCCTTTCAAAGCAAATTGGGCCACATCATGCTGTTTGGCTCAGTTCAGAATTGGCTATCAAGCTCTTTGATTGTGGCTTATTAAAACCCTGACTAATCTGTTTTTACCCCTTCTTGATAGTTACAAATTGGCTGAAGAAGCAGTCTTCTTTCTTTGCTTGCTTGATGGAAACTAGGATAGATATAAAAAACCATTTTTCTATGCAAGAGAACTGTATTCACTTTCTCTATGTCAGAGTGCTTTATAAAGTATGTTTCTTTCTGTTAAGATCTGTCCTTTCCTTTTCCTTTTTACTTCCTTCATCCCTGCTTATTCAAAACCACTGACTTCCGGGGAAGAAATGGCGGACTGAAGACAGCTCCGTCACTGTGGTGGAATGAAGAGCTGGCAAGTAGACCGGCTCTTCAATAATTTCTCTCCGGACAAGGATAGGACATGAGATTACCCAACAAGTGCTCCCTACAGTTGCTCTTCACAAGAAGACTGCAAGATAGAAGTCTCTGGTGAGTTTAGAGCTCTGGGAGATGAAGGAATAACCATCTTGCTCAAACCATGGTCAGCACCTTTGAAAGGACACTAAGGGTGCATACTTCCTTTTCTAATCACCTTTGAAAATTGCAGGTTAACTGCTTTTCAACTATTAGGAAACTTTGGACTGACAGGTTTTACAGCACTGGCTGAGTTTCCTTCAATTTTTAGCAAAATAAGTTTTAACTACAAGTTTAAGAACTTAATTTTTTTTTTGTTTGAATAAAAAGTGAAAGGGTGATTAAAACTTTGATTTTAGAAAGGTACAAATGGACTAAAGATCCAGATAAATTTGAAATAAGATTTTGGAATTACTTATAAAGAACCCTTCTCATGGACAAATGCTTTTGTTCTGAATTAAAAAAGAAAAAAAAATGTAAGATTTTAAAAATTGGACACTGGATGGAACTAGAGAGAACTAAAGATTACAATTAAAAGAGAAGAACACTTAAACTTGACTTACAATTACAGAATGAAGCAAAATATTTTAACATTGGATATATTGAAGGATATTTTTGAACAGTGGACCCAGAAGTTAATTTTAATAGTGTGTGCCTCTATAGACAGACTGTGTCCAAAAGATGTTATGGAAGAAGAACAAATTCTAGCTGACAAGATCAAGACAGAGTTGAAAGTGGATTTAGAAATGACAGACTAAAAGAATGACATGGAAAAAGATGTTACATTGGACATACAAAAGAAACAGGTAGATTTACAAAAGACAGGCCGTCTTAATAATTAAAAGGGATATACAAACAACAAATCAAACTGTATAGTTTTCCTATATGCGGTTTACAAAAGAGGCTTGTTAAAGTTTTGAAGAATTTTGTGAGAAGGGACAAATAAAAAATGAAATCAAATTCTACAACATTATTTGAAGGGATTAAAGATTAACATTTTTAGAAGTAAAAGGAAGAAATATAAAGTTGTTTTATTTGATCAAGTTTAAAATAGCTTTGTTATTATCTCTGGTAACCATTAATGGACTTTTGCTGACACCAGGGCTAAAATGATGATGTTTTATGGATTTCTTTATAGATAAGAGATGGGATATGGGAAGAGATCACTTGTATTATAAGAGAAGGTGATAAGTTACTAAAATTGTTTATACTTGTGATGAAGGTGGAAAATCACTTCTTTATATATTTTTCTTTTTCTGTATTATATTTTTTATTTTTTAATTTTCTATTTCTCTATTTTCCCTTTTTTCTTTCTTTTCTGCAGTTTTTCTTTTTATTCTATTTTTTTTAGTTTGTATTAGTTTTTACTATTGTAATTATAATCTTTAATAAAATTACTATTAAAAAAAATATCTAGCCCTGCCTCCAATTCACTACCTTGATTTTTCCAATGCACCTCAGATGAACCAGAAACTAACAATCACTATATTACTGTTGGGAAGTTTACATTTAGAACGGTTATATTTGTTTACTGAGATTCTCCATGAAGTATCTGTTTTCAGGTTTGATTAGACATACACACTGGATATTCTAATTGGGGAACAAGTAACCTTGACATATTCAATAATATGAGCACAGTCGAAGATTATCCAGAAGCTGCAATTGGTCCAGAATAGTAGTTATGGGTGCACTTGATAGCTGCACTGGTTTCCTATAGGCTTCTGGGAGCAATTCAAAGTACTGATCATCCTCTATAAAGCCCATCATGGCAATGGGCTGATTTATTTGAAGTACCTCCTGTGTTCAATTATCTCTGCTCATCCCATGAGATCTGGTAGGGTGAGCATCTTCAGATCACCTAGCGGGACCTAGGAAGTGTGCCTTCTCTGCCCTGGAACAGCATTTTGAGGTTCAGATGGCTTCAAACCTTTTAGCCTTCTATAAATCCTTGAAATCCTGGTGTGTGTGTGTGTTTTCCAAGACATTGGAGACTAGCATTGGATAAACCTATCCTGAAATGACTTTGCATTGGAATATTTGTGGCTTTGCCTTGGTTATGCTGCATTGTGGTGTTTTGTGTGGTTAGTCATTGGTTTTTCTGTTTTTAATTTTATGTAAGCCACCCAGAGTTTCTATTTGCAGGTTGGGAGGCCATATCAATCATTTTAATAAATAAATAAATAAACAATAAAACTGTTTATTGAGAAAGGATTCTCAGTCTGCCTTAAGTGTTTGTTAAAAACAAGATTCTTTGAGTGTCACTCCATAGAGATTTTATCTTGCTTAGGATGGTAGAAAGATGTATCTACAATTTAATTCTTCATTCTCTACAATTCTGGCAAAGCTACTGTGAAAGACCCTAACTCTGTCTGATAGACAGACTAGGGGCTTAACTATATTGTCAGTTGCCTCCTTGAAGGAACAGACAGGCAACCTTTACTGGAGAGCAGAAATAAACAACATCATCCTCTATTAATCCCCCACTAACCATCAAAGCAACCTTTGAACATGCTTTCCTGCTTCACTTCCAAAGTACACTTTTCTATACTATGCCACCTTGAGCACTCTTGTCCATTATAATACACTTTAGTCTGTTGCAACCCAGCAGATCATTGACTGTTTTACAAAGGAAGGAATACCCCTTCAACTGAGTCAATGTTTACCAAACTCCGGGATACTTTTTAAAGCTGCTTATTAAGATACTATATTAGCAAAATGGCTATCATTCTTGCCCTGCAAAAAAAGGTTGCCAGTTTGAAACCTGGCAGAATACTATTTTTTCTTTTTTCTTTTCTTGAACTACCTGGTTCTCCCTGTGCATTTTTTTAAAAGAAAAGTTCAGTGGTGCACCATTTTACAATTTTTCCAATGTGTGGTAGTCAGGTTCTAATTAATCAAATAAATCTAAGAGTTATAGCCATTGTGCTTTCATAGCAATCATGGCAAGGTAGGCCTAAAAAATATTAGAAAGAAACAGGGCAGAAAGAAAGATTTTTTAAAGCTGCTTGTTGGCCTGCATGTATGTCTACTCTGAAATGTTGTATATATAAATTCAATTTTCTATGTATGTTTCTATATGAATGTGAAAAGGTACATACAAAAATGTAGCATTGGACCATACCTCATTCCAAGAGTGATAGCATATGAGCATCAATTTTTTGGGAGGGGGGATAGGCAGCTGCAAGCCCCATTTTATTTATTATGCCTGTGTAGGGATCCATCTATGATGGTCATGGACAAATATTTAGAAAATGTTGGATCTCTTCTTATGATCACCCATGCCATGGTCATCTCATGAGTGGATTACCGCAGTGTGCTCTACATGGGCTGACCTTAAAGACCATCTGGAAGCTATAGCTGGTACAAAATGCAGTGGAGCGAGCAGTAATGGGCACTTCACACTGCTACTTGAGCTGCATTGGTTGTCAGTAGGCTTCCAGGTGCAATTCACATAAAGCCCTTCATGGCTTAGGGCCTGGTTATCTGAGGAACCACCAATCCCTAATTGTTCTGGCCTGCCTAGTACATTTGGGCAAAGTGGGGGCACTCTAGTTTCCTTCAACTAAATGCTGCCATTTTGTGGGACTGAGGAAGTGTGCTTTTTCTGTTGTGACCCCCACCCTCTGCAACAGCATCCCTCCAAACATTCGGGGGGTGCTCAGTCTCCTGGGATTCTATAAAGCCCTTAAGATCTGGGTCCATTCCCAGACCTGGGATTAACGTGAAAGTGATTTATTGGTCGAGCCTCTGTTGCATTTTTTTAAAAATATTGTTTGCTGTTTTAATTGTTTTAGCCCAGGCTGCCTGTTTCTGTGGGTTTTGTTTTCTTTTTTAATGGATTCCATATTAAATTGAATCGAAAAAATTAAATAAATTAAATTATTATAACTGTGGGACATATAGTTTCAATGCCATATACCTCTATTTGCCAAATTTGTTAACAGAACTTCTAAACACCCATCCAAAGAGATTTCTAATTCAAAAACAAGGCCATCATTTTTTTTTTTAATGCTTGGATCCTTTTGCATAGTTCATAATTCATAAACTGATGATTTCCCAATAATATAGGGAATAAATTTGTCAACCACTGTATTTTTTAGAAAATATCCAATACGAACAAACAAATCATAATTCTTCCTTCCTAATCAATAATATGATACAAGTAATGAATATAATAAGTAGTAATAGAAAAAAAAAGTTGGGTTGTTGCTTTTTATTCATAATATTCTTGAGGCTGCATGTAGTACTTTTTGCGCAAAATCTTTCTATATAAAAAAATGAGAGTGGGAATTAAAATAAAACCACATTGTGGTTTCTTTGTCTGTGATTTTTTTTTTTTTGGCAAGCACTGAATGGTTAGTGGCTCCAAACATGCAATGCTTCACATGAAAATATGCACCTTTCGTACTGTTATAATGCCTTCCTGTGTATCCTTTTGTGTAACAATATCAAACATGTCTCTTCCATCACCATCAATAATACGGTATTCAAGTTCTGCATTTCTCCCAATGTCTGCATCAGAGGCTTTGATGCTTCCAATGGCAGTGCCAACTGGGGAAGATTCTGGGATGCGTAGGTGGACTGAGCCTGCAAAGAAGAAGAATCAGAGATATTTAAAAGAGTTCTGATTGAGATCCTAACGTTACAGCTTTGGTCAAGAATCCTAATCTTATGAATTATTTTTAAAAGGGTTAGGTAGAGAGGTAAGTTATGGATTTAAATCCAAGAGCATCAGGTTTCCACTTAAGTACAGAGGGACTGGTTTCAAACCAACTCTTCCAAAAGCAAACCTGCATTTTGGTGATTCACCAAATATAGGATTATTGGGCAGCCTACGAAGAACCTGTTTTCCCAGCTTTTCTGGGAGAGCAAGTTGTGTTGTGCTGAAACGTTATTCTATAGATTTTTTCCCCCTAGTCATTGTATGTTGTTCAACATACTTAGAAGGAGGAAGAAATTTTCAAAGGAAGATATATGGGGCTAACTGGAAGGCTCTTAGAGTATACCTTAATTATACAGTGACTGAGGGACATCATCCTGCCTCTCCCAATCTTTTTCTTTTTCTTTCTAGTTCATCAGAAGCTCCTGACAGCCTTGTCTGTACTTTCCTGCAAGCCAGTATAGCTGATGGCCACTATGCATCTGAGAGCTGACAGGCAAGGAGGCCAACGCACACTCTACTGGCTGGCTAGGGGTGAGATGAGAAAATGAGAGGCCACTGTGACTTGAAAGAAACACTCTGAAAGCCTACTGAAGCAGAGAAATTGAGTCTTCCAGACAGAGCCAAATCCTTGTCTGGAAACGTTAAAAGCTGGAAACAGCCTTTCTGCCTGTTCCCAGAGCACCTTTTTTGGTTCAGGAAGCACGAGGAGGTTGCCATATGATGGAGAGATGTGTAAAAGAAAGAAATAAAAAGTAATAAAGCACAGCACCTTTGGCTACTTTGCAATAATAAGATTAACCCAAAACATCACCCGCAAAATTCTAAAGCAATCTGATCACCTGAAGTGAATTATATGTGAAAGAAACTGGAGGACATATTTTTGCACACCACTAGATTATCATCAGGCACTTGCCAGCCACAATGTATCACTGCTTGGTGGGTCAAAAAAAAAAAAAAGTGAAAAAAACAAATAGGTTTTACAGTAATACTAAGTGCAATTTCACTAAAGGGTGTTTTAAGTACAGACACGAGTGAATACTAATAATCATTTGCAAATAAATAAAATACTAATGAGTCAGTAAAACAGCCATGCAATCTGATAGATGTAGAGGAGATTGTGTATTTGCAAATGGATGATGATATCATTCTTAAGGATCACTTTTAAGATTGTTTGGTTCAACTTCCTTTTCACAGGCTCTGCAGCTTCAGCTAAGGTCATTTTAAATTTTGACTTCAAAAGGATAAAGGAGCTTCAGCAATTCTTCCCAACTTGTGTTTGTGGGGGGCATTGTAATTAAGAATATTATCAGCATCCCACTCAATGTTGGGCAACTGCAATTCGAGTGGGCATCATCTTCCACTTGAACAAGCCCTTTCTGAAATAGGGACAAACCACCCACCACTACCACTTGCAATAACATATTCTGGCAGTTGAGTTCAATCCTCATAAGCTTCAGCTAAAATAAAAATAACAATAAAAATCAAATCCAAGTATCACAATCATTTGTAAGTTCCACAAATTCTTGCTGGAAATGATTCGATCTGGATTTTGTGAGCCTCTTTCCAACCTCCTTCTTCCTTGGAGCATTTTAGTGCTTGCAGTAAGCAGATGAGGTGAAGAAGGAAATGCATTCCAATCTCTGATACTGAAAACTTGCTTAAAAAAAATTGCTGCAAGAGTATGAGTTCATGGAAATTAATGGGGTCTGCAGAGTCATAAAGTATTGCTCTTGGGCATTTCTCTTTCATTACAGTACAATTTGTACTGGACGTGTTTTTGATGGATTACTGCTTCAATTTGCAGGATTTGATGGTTTCTCTTGTATAGCATGTGTTGTGCAAAAAAGCCAAGATTCTGCACGTGGGCTTCTGCCTACCCGACTACGGCTCATCTTTATTTCTTTTACCCATAGCCTCAAGTGAATGTAAATCTGGTGGAAATGTTTATTTTGAAAAAGGAAAAGCATTATTCCCATAGAAGCCAATTTGATGAAAAGCTATGCACTCCAGTAATGTTTAGTTTCCAGGCAAGACATGAAGAATAAAGGATTTTGTTGTTGTTGTTTTTTTTTAAAGAAAGATAGTTCAGCTTCTTAAAGAAATCTGTAAGATAATTAGGCCAGGTTGTATCATGAAGGGAACTACAGAGGGACAACCGTGTGTGAAACTTTGTAACACCCCATTCTTTGTATTTTATTTCCTTCTCTCTTTTTTGTGCCTCATTAGATAATAAACAAGCAAGGCACCTAGATTTTTGAGGTAAGTTATAAATTACCATTATTATTCTTTATTTGCACTTTGCCGCAAGGAGCTAAAAAGCTCTGGCAGCCTTGAAGCAATATAAAATCACAATCAATCATTTTTATAACTGTTAACAGGTTCTACAGGGCTGCCAAGATGCACAGCTCTTCTCAACTCACTTGAAGTGAGTAGGCTTCATTTTGTGTCTTTCAAAAGAAAAACAGAACAGAGAAGAGCAAACTGCCCCCGCTGGTCTTCAAACTATTTGTATTTTGGGAGGGCTGAAGCTGGCAATGTTTGAAAGTTACCGAAGCCAGCTTTCCTCTAGCTCCTATCTCAACCCCTCTCACAAAGTCAATGGAACCCACCATAATCTCCTGGTGCAAGTCCAAGGAAACCCACCCATCTTTTCTTCTACTTTGGAAAAGAAGGATGCAGTTACAGTTGTCAAAGAGTTTCAATAAAGACACAGTGTCATTTCCTGTCCCATAATCTAAGGGCTTGTGGACCAACCCATGACTCTGGTAGAGGGAAAAAAAAAAATGTTATCATTTCCTGTCTCATAGGCAATCTATTGGGACTTCATTTATATTTTCTCCATTGGGAGAGTCGAAACACTGTAATATTCAAGGATGGGATGGGGTGGGGTGTAATTAGGCCCAATGACTCATTTCTGGCAATTTCTTTCTTTTTTTTTTTTTTTTGCCTCCATTCAACTTAAAGAAGCATGGAAATCTGGTCAGTATCTATGCTACATTCGATTCTGCTCTGTTTCATCCAATTTTTCAACATATCTTTTTTTAAAAAAATTACCATTAAATACATAGTTGCGGTCATATGGATTCTGTACATATTTTCTATAAGTTACTTGCTATTCTGCATAATTAAAATGGCTACTCTTATACACTTTTTTCTGTACAATATATATTATTTAATTAATATATATTAATTATATATTTCTAAGTAACTTTCCCTCATACTATTTTTTCTTCAGTACACAACTTTTCTTAAGCAGTGTGGAGTAGTGGTTAAGGGACAGACTAGGACCAGGGAGACCCAGGTTCACATCTACCCTCAGCCATAAAAATGTAGTAGGTGATTTGGGGCCAGCCACTCTTTTTCTTAGCCTAATGTACCTTGCATTACTGTGGGGGAATTTGTAGGAAGGAATGCTATGTATGCTACTTGAAGCTCCTGAAGAAAGCTAGGAAATAAATTCAACAAATAAAATAAAACAGTTAAATGCAATGCAACCCTAAGATTTTTTTTTTTTAAAATGCACAATTCTAAAATATAGGCCTAGCATATCAACTTAGCAATGGACTTTGTCAAGTCCTGCAATCTAAGCCATGGATGCACTTTCCTTGGTGAATCATAGCATTTTTTAATATGCTCTAGCAACAATCCATCAACCATTGTAGGCTGAAAAGAACATAAATCTAGTATGTAAGACTTCACACTTGAACACACTTCTCCTGTAAAGCTGACCTCAAAAACTAGCAGTGCTCCCTTCTCTGGGATCTCTGTGTTGTTACTCCATCCACTGGTCTTCCAAATGGAAGTGGGCCTTCCCCAAATAGATTGTTACTTTTGCAAGTTAAAGTTCTTCCAAGGAACTTGGAATATAAACAAGCAAAGTTAGTCCTTAAAGAAAGGAGATTAGATGTGGGCTGCTGCAGTAAGATACACATAATTATAGAGAATCAAATTAACACATTAGATTTCTGAGGTACCTTGATTCACTCTCTATTCTTAAATACCACAGAGCATTTATACTAGCATGGGTTCCTCATTGTAATTTTAGAGGTTAGATTTAACAAATTTCCTTTGTGAGGCACTCAGGAATAACTCAGAATTGTTGGGACATGACCTTTTGTAATGCATTTACACAACTGTATTATAACTTCTCTAATCAGAGATTTTCCTGGTTGTAAAATTCCATCTTCTGGAGTCTGAGGTAACATAGCTAAATGTTGTTTCAGAGCTATCAAAATAGGTTTAGTCCAAAACAGATGGAATAAATATTAGGAATTATCTTTTTGACCAGACAACAGTGTAATTTTTAATTTGTATTATTTTTAATTTGTAATTAGTTGTTCTGGGCTTACCTACATAAGAATGTGCTTCTGAATCTATGATAGAAATAACTTCCCCCCCCCCTCTCTAACACCTTAACTACTTGGGCATCAGAAAAGAGGGGGGAAATGTGGCCCTTTGCTACAAAAAGGCTGCCTAACCTTTTCTTAAAGATTGACATCTCTGTTTTTAATGGGCTAGCCTTTATTTTATCAGACACAGGAAGTGTTAATTAGCTTAAAACTGCAAGGAAGTTTGCTTTATCCCCAACATTACAGTATAGATGACATTGTTAATGACATAATTTTCATTTCATATAAGTAAACTCCCTATTTCTATTTCATTTTCCTATTACAGCCTCATGTCTAAATATACCTCTAAGTTAAAATAATACTTCATGCATTTGACCAAATGGTCTACTCTGCTAAAACCTATGTTACGTTAGTCTTTAGCACCTGAAATAAAAATAACAGGTGGAAATAATATGAATCAAATAATTTTGTCAAACTAGGTTAAAACCAAATTGTAATCCAGGGATTCAGTTAGTAAATTCTTTGAAAAGGCTGTCAGAAATGAGAATATAGTTTCTAAAACTGTACCGAAGTCTCTAAGAAATGCATTTTATAATGGAAAGGACAGACTGAAGGGAAAAAAAAAAGTATTGTACGTTTTCTATCTCAAAGAACTCAGCTGATATGTGATGCCTTGATGGGTAGCATGGAGAACAATTGAGCCTTCAAGCACCAATATCCTAACCTTCACAGTACTTTATATTTCAAAACTTTTGCTTTGTTATTCAGTATTCTATGCATAATGATATGCTAATTGGTTAAAAACTCTAAGCCCAGATTTCTTTTAAATTAAATTGCCCCACTCAATGCTTTTGAAAACTCTGCTGAACAAGCCCAGTCGTTCCAGAAAAACATCCTAAATGTTCCCTTCTCAAAATGAATAGATTGAGTTTCAGAGAAATATGACTTCATTCTCCAGTATCCATTTTCAAAATGAGTAACTTAAAATTCAGGTAAATATTACCTAATTACAATTTCCATTTCAGTGGTTTTCCTAACATCCTAACTTGAGGACATATTTTCTGCATCCCATTGTCTCCTAATATGCTATGCATGAACTACAGCACTTTGCAGAATACTCTTGAATCGGTTTGAAATACTGCTGACAACAAACTTACAGTTGTTTCTTAATTTTTTTTTTCCTTCATGAGAAGAAATGGGATTGTGCAGAGAAAGGCAAAAATATAACTACAAATATTTTTAGTAGGGGAAGGGACTTCTTCAAATTTCAGGGCGGAATTATGGATGGAAGAATCCTGTGCTTGTGCTTTATTGAACAAGAATCTTCTTCCAGAAACTTAGTTCCTCTGCTGTCAAAAATAGGCACAGAATCACACAACTGGCAACCGGTAAGGTATGTTTTTCATATACAATGCTTCCTGATGCTGATACCAGGACATTACATCATTCCAGTAGCACTGTAAGGTAGGAAGATGATAGTCCCACTGGGAAATCTTCTGGTTGCCAATTCCAGCTCAGTTACAGTCAAGTTAGGCAACATGACACTGCTGCTCTTCAGGAAGCTCTCTCCCATGCCTGACAATTCTGGGAATATTTCTGACTCCCTAGGAAATAACCTAAAATATTCTCCACTCCGTTTTGCAGGAGAAGGGAGCTATGAAAACAGGCATTTTACATAGAAGTACACACTTATTTCATGCAGTGGGCTATCCCATTACTTTGCATAAATTGAGAGTATGCTCTAGAACAGCTTCCTCTAACTGGATCTATGTCAATTAGGAATGATGAAGGTTGGTATCCAACACTTCTAGAAGGCAACAAATTGGGGAAGGCTTATAAAACTAATTTCCAGATGCTGGAGAAGGGAAGAAGGCCAGAGGGAAGGGAGGGCCAGTTCAGCCTAAACATTTGTGATTCTATAGTTACTGGAATGAAAAGTCCTGCAGTAAACAAAAAATAATGTCATGCAATGGTTAGAGCACTTGACTAAATCTGTCTGCAACTTAGGAGACTCATGCATAATTCCTTGTTTATCCATAGCAAACATTAGATTTTCCATGAATCGGTGTTTTTCTGGCAGATCTCATAGGGCTGTTCTGAGGATAAAATGAAAGGAAAGGGGGAATCATATAGAGTGCTTAGTTCTTAGGAAAAAAGATTCAGCATATCAGTATAATAAGTAAAGCCTGATGATATTACATAAAATCTGATGGTATATGAAAATAATGTTTTAGCACTGGAACAGAGTTTTCCACAACAGAATTTCTGTATTCAAAACTTTTTAAAAACTGTTCTTTAACAAGTATATTTCTTTTGACAATCACGTTTAATCATTGCTAATGTCACACGTAAAGAGGAGACACAGCTGAGTTTCCAGCAGCACCAACTGCTCATTGGTGGCATGTAAAAGTTTGCTTTTTTAATTTTTAGTGCTGAAAATATTTCCAACGAAAGCACTTGACTTCCTTTTGACTCAGAAAACTTGTCATTTATCTAATGAGTTCACAAGGCTTCAGAAAGGTGCCCATAACTGTGAGTAG